>NC_081824.1:204125958-204428539 GCF_030867095.1 Alligator mississippiensis
TCACCGAGCAGGTCCTGCCAACTTGGTGTCTGGGTGTGACATCAGGGTGGCATGATGGACAGTGCAGAGCATGAGTATGTAGAGGTGGCAGTGATGGACAGTACAAAAGTGGACCAGTCTGTTGCCTTCTAGCCAGCTCAGGTGGTGGAGTGGGCAGCGCTGTGAAGCTGAGCAAGGCACTAGGAGGTAGAGTAGATTTCACCTTCGGACCAGACGACAGGTTGCACATGCCATGGGGAGACCCATGCACTGGGCCAGCACAGCAGGGTCCACCCACTCCCACCTACCATAGTCCAGGAGGTCTCCAATATGGGTGACACCAGCCAGGATCAACCTCTGTCGCAACTGGGGTGCCTCTGCCATTGGCACCTCCAGCTAGGGGTTCCAGAGGAGGGACTCAACAAGCAGGTCAGCACCCTGGGTGACTGTTGCAAGGGATCTGGAGGTGGAGGCCAGCCTCCAGGTCTGGAGGGGGTCCTGGTAGAAATCTAGCAGCCCTTGCAGGGCCCGTAGGGAGAAGCGCCACAGGCTGAGGAGCTGCCAGTCATATTGAAGCCCCCAAAATTGACAAAGTGCACCCCAGGTGGCCCCATGTTGTGTGACTACTGACACCATATAGCAGTCACTGCAAGGCCTGAAGGCAGAAAGCCAAGACCTGGCTGTGCAGGTAAACCAGGCCCTGGCTGCCCTCCCACAAGGGGAGGATCAGGACCTCTGCAGTGACCCAGTGCTGTTCTGGCCAGAAAACTCCAGCACCCATCTCTCTGGAGTCTCACCAGGATCTGAGGGGGCACAGGCAGGGTGTGTAAATGGTGCCAAAGCATGGACAGGACCAGCTAGTTAATCACCAGCACCCTCCCATGAAGGGAGAGACATTTCAGGAGCCTGGCACATGCCTGGACGTGCTCTACCACCCTTGTCTCCAGTAGGGAGGAGTCTGTGGAGGACAGATAGACCCCAAAGTACAGAAGTGAGCCCGGGCTCCAGGGAATCCTGCAGAGCACAGGTAAAAGTGAGCCCACCTGCCACCCATCACATAGTACCAGGCCAAAGTTCTTGACCCAGCTGACCCAGGCAGAGGAGGCCATTGAGTACAATGCCTCCACCTGCACCAGGCCACCTGAGACCTAGACCGTGAGGAGTACATCATCAGCATACGCTGACAGGACCAGCCATACTGCTGGCTCTTGGAGCATCAGCTCTGCCCCTGGCTTCCACAGGAGAATGAGGAAGGGCTGCAGGGCCAAGATGTACAGCTGAACTGACAGTGGGCAGCCTCGATGCACCCCTCTCCTGAACAGGATAGGCTCCATCAAGGTCCAGTTGACCTTGACCAAACACTCTGCAGAGGTGTACAGCACCTGGAGAGCCCACATGAAGTAGGGACTGATGCATAAGGCCCACAGTGTGCCTGTAAGGTACCCATGATCCACTCTGTCAAATGCTTTGTCCTGGTCCAGGGATAGTAGGTTGAAAGACAGGCCCTCCCAGTGCACTAGCTCCAGGAGGTCCCGAACCAGGAACAGGTTGTTGAAGATGGAACATCCAGGCACCATGTCCATGTGGTTGAGATGTATCACATCCATCAGCACGGACCACAGGCACAGCGAGATGGGCTTCACTGCCAACTTATAGTCCTTGCAGAGGAGGGACACAGAACACCAGTTCCTCAAGTTGTGGGGTTCCTCCTTCTTTGGCAGGAGGGTCAGCACAGCCCTCCAGCATGACAGCAGGAGCTCCTCACTTCCCTTGGATTTGGCCCAGACTGCAGCAAGGTCCAGGCCAAGGATGTCCCAGAAAGCCCTGTAGAACTCTGCAGTGAGCCCGTTGATGCCTGGCGCCTTGTAGGAGGGCAGCCGAAAACTCAGCCAGTGTGAGAGAAGGTTCCAGTCAGTCCCAGTCACCCATGCTGACCTGTGGGAGTCCCTTCCGCACAGTCTAATGGGCTTCAGCATCATTCAGATCCAGGGAGAAGATCTCTTCATAGAAGGCCCATGCGTGCTGATACATATTACCTGGATCCGTGAGGGGGGTGCCATCACCCACCAGAGGGCAAGTGATGTCTTCGTGGCCTCCTGCCTCCTCTCCAGGGCATACAAGAAGTGGGAGCCATGGCCCACCTCCCGAAGAAGCTGGATACATGAGCGGGCAAATGCACCGCAGATGCAGTGGTCATCTAGAGCACAAAGCTCTTCCCACCTCTCCTGACACACTCCACAGAGGGATGGGTTGGTTGGGTCAGTGGCCAGGTGCCTCTCCAGCTCCAGCACTTCCTGCTTGAGCTGCTCCCGGACTGCCTTCCTCTGCTGGGTGTGCCTCTGAGTGTAGCTACGGCAAAAAAGCCGGAGGCGCACCTTCTCCACATCCCACCATCTTTGAGCCAAGGGGAAAGCTGCCCATTGCTCCCACCAGGCTAGCCAGAACTCCCAGAAAGTCTCCCTGAAGCCTACATCCTCCAGAAGACTGGGATTTAAATGCCAGTAGGCCATCCCTGGACACACAGGGACTAGTGTGGCCTGGGCCCAGACAAGGTGGTGATCACTGAAAGGGGTTAGCTGGATGCCAGAGGAGTGGACCCAGGCAAAGTGTGGCAAAAAGATATAAACCTAGTCCAACCAAGAGTGGCACGCCTGCTCCTCCCCCACCCTCACATAGGTGAAGGCAGGGGGGTCGGTAGGGTGACAGGCATGCCAGATGTCCACCAGGGAGCAGTCCCCGAGGATCTCCCCAAGGATGCCTATGGCAGCCTGGTTCCACTCCCTGCCCAACCAGTCTCATGCATCTAGGGTGACATTAAAGTCCCTGCCAAGGACCAGGCACCCGCAAGAGTCAAGGGTGCCAATGAATGTGGCCACCTGGCAGAAGAAATCTGCCAACTCTGGGTCCTTCACAGGGGCTTACACGTTTAGAAGGTTCAGGACCAGCCCCTGCACCTGGACCCGGTAGGTGCGGCAGGCCGCCCGGCACCACCTCAGTGTCCTGAAGGACCTCCTGCTGTAGGCCTGGGGAGAACAGGGTGGCCACTCCACAGGAGGTGGCTGACAGGTGACTAAAAAAGACCCTGCCTCCCCACTCCAGCCACCAACTAGGCTCATTGGCTGGAGTCGGTAGGGTCTCCTGTGAGAATACCATGGGGCACCCCACCTCCTGAAGGAAGGAGAGCACCCAGCACCTCTGGAGATCCTTTCTGCAGCCATGGACATTGATGGTCATGATCTTAAGTGACCTCATGGCTGGGCTGGGAGGGGAGGGGGAGGGGGAGGGGGGTGGAATAGACAGTTCAGCAGGGACCTCGTGTATCTCAACCCCCAGTGTGGGGCCTGCCAGTTCAAGTAGCGCACTCCCGTATGTATAGAGGGCATTTATTAAATTGCGGGCCTGCCTATAGATACAGGCATTGCAGCTTTTGTGCCTCTTTCCTTCCCCCACCACTGCCCTTGCAGTGGCAAGGATGCTGTCAAAAGCTCCCCAGTGGTCCAAGGCCAGCTGTACCTTCCTGGCAGACCAGCAAGTGTTATCACAGTGTGGCAGGGCATTGTTTGTGTCTGCCACTTTAAGATCAGAGCCCAAGCAGCCAGCAGATGGTTAATTGCGGTGGCCATGTTAGAGCTCTGGCCGCCCATATAAACAGGGCAGTTCACTGCTGGCAGTCAGGCAGCAACATTGCCTGGCTGTTAGGCTTCTTGGAACACCCTGGAGGAAAGGGAGTTTGGGATTGTCTGTAGGCTCCTGGTCCTGGGCATGACCTAAAACTGCACCCTGCCAGGAGTGGGTGGCCTGGTATGGCTCTCAGTGGCGCGGGAACCCCCAGGAAATGCCAGGCCAGTTACCACCCTGGTGAAAGGTGGGTTGGGGCGCCTTAACCCCAGCTGCCACAGCCGGGTTGGTTAAACCCAAGTAGGGGCCAGAAGGCAGGCCCCAGGAGTGAGAGTGGGGCTAGAGGCTCAGAGACCTGATTGAGAGAGTACCCTCGACTGGTCAATGCTGGGGCCAGGACCAGAAAGGTCAAAAGGGCCAGGGGCCCACCATGAGGGACACCAAGAGCTAAGAGGGCCTGGGGTTTCTGACTGGCCTTCGAGGTGAGGCCAGTGCCTGTATGGTCAAAGGTCCTGGGGGGACCACACCTGAGAGGGGAAAATAGTTTCAGGGAGCTGGATAGCCTAAATGAAGATGGGGTAGGCCATCTGAATGGAGGGAACTTGGAGGAGTCCTGATAGGAGGATTCTGGGGCCCAGTGTGGGGCCAGTGATGTTGATAACAGCTGGATGCCATCTGCGAGGCATGGGCTGTGGTGTAGGGAAGGTACGGAGCCATAGATAGTGCCCCCTGGCATCAGGGCAAGAAAATGGGAAGCCTCCTGCTGAATTAAGATCTTCAATTAATTAAGAACAAGTGTGGCAGGTGGGAAGACAGGCAGTTGGCCCAGAAACAGGTGGGTGGAGCATAGAAAAGATCAGCCCCAAGAACACCCCCTGTTACAGACTGTTAAGAAATGCAAGTAGCTCATCCCTGGGGAGTGCTGGGACTGAGAGGTCTGCAGGCTCCATGGAGCCTGCTGGTTCTCAGGCATCCTCTTGCTGGTCGTGGGGCTCAGTGGGCTTCTTAAGCACCATCTGAACCCCCTGGTCCACTAAGACTCCAGACTCTGGTTGGGATTGGGAGAGCTCTGCATGCCCTTGGGACAGGAGTGGGGGTAAGGGTGGGGGGTGGGGCTTCTTCACAAGATGGTGGGGTAGAGCTGGAGCCCTGGGGGGTCTGTGTAGGGTCCCAGACAAGATCGGTCTGTTAATTAGGGGACCCCACTGTGACTCCCTCTAGTGCAGGGCTGAGGCAGACAGGAGGAAAGGTTTTCCTGGGAGGGGGAGGAAAGAGACCCATCAGGCACTGGGGTAGCTTTGGCATCTGCCTCGGGGTCCTGGAAAAGGGGACCTCCTCCCTCAACACTCACCAGGGGTGAGCCACAGGGCCTCTGTATCCCCCAGATTGTCAGAGGGAGGAGGCTCCACTGCTGAGCCTTCCTTTGGGTAGGCCTTAACCTTGGCACCTGTGGTTTCAGGGGGTAGGCCCTGGTCAGTAGAATGAGGGGCTTCCTCCATGGGTTCCAGGGCCATCCAGCAGCCCTGAAGCCTTCTTCACAGGGATCACCCATTTGATTGCTCCTGGGGGTGGGGTGTTAGGCACAGCTGGGGAGGGCCCTGTGTGGTATTCTTGGGAGGGGGAGAGGAGTTCTCCACATCAGAGGGCTCCAGCTGTGCCTGGACCTTCCTCTTGCCTTTACACCGAGAGGAGACCTGCACCCACTTAGCCATGGGTTGGTTCTCAGGTAGACAGGCTCGAGTAGGAGAAGGTACAGGTTGGGAGGTGGGGCAGCCATGATGGGGGCATGACTAGGGGCAGGGGAACCCTGCAACCTCTCTCCCTGTCATTGCTGCTGCCTTCCCCGGGACTCCACCAAACTTGGTAGTGGTGGCAGGGACACTTGAGCTCACAGGGGGGCTCATAGTTGTGGTTGGAGTGCCAGGGAGGTCTGAGGGGGGAGGGGTGCTGGTGGTAGGGGCACCCCTCTTGCCAGTGGGACCCGCGGATGCCCTCCCCACCTGGCCCATGGGGCACTGATGATACATGTGCCCCAGGACATGGCAGTGGAAGCACCACAGATCCCCTAGTGTATAGAAAATCCTCACCAGGGCCCCCCTGATAAGGAGTTGCCAGGCACCCCTCACCTGCTAGCCATGCTCCCGCTGCCAGCTGGATCATATCCTGGTGACAGAAAGAGCACATGTGGCAGAGGCTGGGATCTCAGCACCCCAGTGAGAGGGCCACCACCGGGGAGATAATTCTTCCCAATGTTTGGAGCAAGGAGAGGAGGGCACATCTGGAGATATAGGGAGACTTGAGGGACATATTTGTCCTCCACCATGAGCCCCCTCTCCCAGCTTCTGCATGGCAGACTCCGAGGCAAGGAAAAAGACCCCCTTATCATAAAAGTGGGAGGCTGCCATGATTTTTGGGGGCCCCCATTACCCAAGCCAGGACCTGCACCCAGGTCTCAAAGTGCAGGTTATCTTGCTTGGGCAGCTGGCACTTCACTCCATGCCTGCGGGTGAGGAGGCCATGCTGCCTGAGCTGGAAGGGCCAGTGGTGGAGGGTCCAGGCCCCCCAGCTTCAGGTCTCACCACAGCTGCCTGTGCATAGCTGTGGTTTCCCCCTTGGGGGCCACATTGGTGGGGCCAGGGCTGAGTGGGTGTGCTGGCTGCTGTAGTGCACCTGGTCCCCTCAGGTGCTGGTTGTCTAGGCTTAGAGGCAGGGCCTTTGCCCTTCCCACCCCCAGCTGTGGAGGAGGCCCTTCCCACTGTCCTTGCCCTTGGTCCCTGATGATGGAAGAGGGGGCTTAGGTACCCCTCTGCGTGGGGGCTGGCCAGGAGAGACCCCCTGGCCCTGTTGGCTCCCTACTGGAGTCCCACCTCCCCTGCAGTAGGGGTTGCAGGATTCTCCACCCTCAGAGGAGGTTGGTTGGGCTCTACCTCTGGGTTGGAGACTGCAGGGGCATGTATCCCCTTGGGGGCTTGGCTGGAATCCGCCCCCATACTAGGGTCTGTAGGAAGTTCTGTGGGAGCATCTGCCCCTCAGAAGGTTCCTGCCCTGCTATTGCTTCACATGAGGGCAGGGAAGACAATAAAGAAAAACAAAATTTCCAGTAGGGCTGGTGAATCTAGTTGGGGCAGGCTGGAGTTGTGGGGGAGAAGGGAGGTGGGGAGGCCTATACTTTGAGAATGTTGGGGAGGGGGAACACACACACACACACACACACACACACACACACACACACACACGGGCTAGGGAAGCTCGCGCTGGCTTACTCAGTCACACAACAAAAACCAGGGCAGGGGGAGTGAACCACAGGACCCTCCACACAAGGGTAAGAACACTCAGGGAAGGCTGCTGAGGCAGATGTAAAAGATGGCTGGAGCAATGGAGGGGCTTTGTTTCTTGAAGATCTGTCCAGAAGCCCCTCAGGTCTCCAGCCAGGCACTCAGCAGCACAGAAGTAGGCAGGAAGACAAAGCAGGATCAGATGCAGTGAGGTAGCTGTGGGGGAGGGCAGGAGCAGTCAGTCAATTAGGGAATAATCCAGTGCAGGTGTGGTGTCAGGTAACGCAAGCAGGGAATCTCCCTCTCTCCTGAGAGGGGGCAGCAGCAAAAACAAAAGCAGGTGCAGCAGCAGCAGCAGCAATGATGGAAGGAGCCGTCCAGTTCAGCCACTCAGGGTGTGCTTCTGGTGAAAGTGGAGGTGAAGTTGGGGGTTGGCCTGCGAAGACAGCTTATGTAGGCATGGTACCATTGAGCTCCAGCAGTGATGGTGGGGGAGGAGGGGCTACAGGCAGTTCAGACTCCTTCCCCAGGCTGTCCCCCGACCACAGCTTGGCAGCGGGCCAGGCAGCAGGCCAGAACAGGGGTGCAGAAGCTGGGGTTCAGTGCTGGGGTGTGGTGTAGTGCAGTGGTCCCCTCCCTGAGGAATGTGTAGCAGAGGACCCACCGCTGGGGGGGGGGGGGGGGCAGCAACAGCAGCTCCTAAAGGCAGGAAGGGGTATGGCTAACTTAGTCCAAAAGCTCTGAGATGAAGCTGGCAACTAACAGTAGCCAGAGACAGGAAAGGGCCTGACCATCTTCTCCCCAGAAGCTCCTAAGACCAAGCTTGCAGCGACCAGCAGCAGCAGCCTGGGACAGGAAGGGGTGTGGCTAACTTCCTCTCAAAGGCTCCTCCCCCAGAAGCTCCTGAGGGCAAGTAGCTCTGAGCTAATTGCCAGGGCAGCTTTTTGTACTGATGTGGCCAGGACAGGGTAGCTTTTTATATAGCTGGGGACAGCACATGTGCTGGCCCTGGGCTCTAGCTTCCCTTGGCTGCAGATCCAGGAGGAGCCAGGCAGGGTTATTTTTCCCCAAGGAGCACAATTTGCTCCACACCAAAGTCCATGTCCGAGCATGTGTGCTGAGGCAAAAAGCCCTGGCTCAAATTTGCGCCGCTTCTATTGGAGTTGTTGCAAGCGCATGTGCCTGCATGTGTGGATGTGCCCTATGAGGTTTAAGCAAGCTTGTGGATTGAGCAGTGAGTGAGAGAGCCCAATGGACTGACTGGAGTAGGATTCCCAATGCTGTGTTCTGGGTCTACAGGGGTAGCCTCCTAGAGTTCACAATAACAAAGGTGTGGCAGGAGAGGTCAGGCAGTACCCAGAGAGTGACCAGAGTGGAAAGAACCAGAATAGTATGGCCACGTTGGGTTGCCATGGGTACCCTTCAAGGTAGATCCTGTTACACCCAGGAACTTCTTGTTGAACATACTGAAATATCCCACTTTAATATAATCAATCACATAAGTATTTGGAATGTTTGGTTTCTTTCATAATTACAAATCATCTGTTCAAAACAAGTCATAGACATTTTTTCTGTATTTACCATAGACAAACTGTTTAGGGAATGAGATTAGTATATAGAGTACAATTTGAAGAGGAAAAACTAATTCAAAACAAAGTTTCATAGTTTCAAAAATGCTCTTTGGCTTATAGGGTATAATAAAACTAAGTTCCTTAGTTTATGGAAAACTCATTAATGACAGAGAATCGCTGTAAGTAAAGTCCTTTGGTTTTTTTACTATCAAGCTGCTAGTTCAATCAATAGTGCACTTGTGAAAAAATGAATTATTTTCATTATATAAAAATCTCTGACTTTAAAAATAAGTTTCCTGGAGTATTCATTTAAAAGCATGACAATATTGTCACCTGAAGTAATATCCATATTAAGTGACAGTTAAATGTTCTTAGGCTTTTAAGGTTGGTATAATCTAATTGTAAATAATTCATTAATACAAACGTGTGTTAGTGACTAGTCTACCTTCACAGATCTAGCTTTTTATAGTGTTTTAGCCGTTTTAAACTTCTTTTCTTCAGAGCAATAATTAAGAAGATTTTGTTGCTGACCCACTACCAGTGTGTTGTTTTGTTTAATAGTATATTTACATCCCTAACCTAACATACTTTTTCAGTAGCATTTTCAACATTTTTTACGCAGTACTGCACATCAGTTTCATTACAAAAAGAGATGTGGCACCATGATGAGAATTTCAAAGCTATGGAGCCATTAAGAAAACAACATGAGTAATAACTGAGTCCAAAGCTTACTGATTGCCTGCCATTGGTTATAGTTTTAAGAAACATAAATTATATAAATAAAGCACAACATTTTCAGGAAAAAACCTGTGCTCTGTCTACAGAATAATAAAAACATGTTGTGTTTTATGTTCTGTTCAAGTTTTGCATGGTTTAAGACATAAACTAGAAAGTTTCAAGGGAGAAATGGTAGTGTTGAAATAATGATGTTGCTGTGATGGTCCAGGAAATATTCAAAAGGCAAGAAATCTTGTGGGTGATAAATTTTATTGAAACAACTACATGGTTGAGATAGACACAGGCAAGCTTTCAGATATCCTGGTACCCCTACTAAGGCTTCTAAAAGCTTATCTGTATCTATCCCAACCATGTAGTTGCTCCAATAAAAGATATCACACACAAGAATTCTTACATCAAAGAAATGTCAGTTATACAAACTTGACTCAAAGGATAACATTTTCAAAATATAACTTCAAAATGTTATGTTTAAAGTTTGAGTAATGATTTGTGTCTCAAGGCTTGATTATTTTGTACTCACTTTAAAGTTATGCTTTTACACTCAGTGGGCAGGTCTACACATTCATTCATGTGCTATAACTATGGTGTATTAAGTTTAGTACCTGCAATAACAGGTACTTACTTAATGCACCATAACCAGCACTAGTGCGCATTAGTGCAGATGAATGCTTTTTAGTGACATTAATACGCATCAGACTAAGTCTACTGTGCATTAGCTCATTAGCACAGTTTTTGCCAGCCAAGCTAATGTGTGGTAGAATTAGTCATCTGTGCCACCTAACCAGTTTGTGGAGATGCACCCACTATATCTTATTGCAGAAGCCTGAGTTTAGGGACTATAAGAAGACTGGCAAAAAGAAACCAAGTATTTCAGAAGCTGGGCAAACTAATGAAAATTATTTTGAAGGGTTTTATTTTTCTCAAAGCTGTTGATTTTTGCAATGGATATTAATTTCTAACTATATAATACTCTTTCCTTTTTAATGGTATGAACACTTGCAATCAACTTCTATCAACTGTGACATTCTTTGTCAGGGATAGGTAAAGGAATTTGCAATTTCATTTTCCACAGTGCTATATGGGACCATTAACCACTTTTTTTCCTGTTCTTGGCCAGTTAAGCCAGAGTTTTTTTTTTCTATCATCATCAACAACAATAAGTTATGAAAAAAATATAAACTAGATTTTTCCATCCATATTTTCATTAGCATGGCATTAAAATATTTACCGATTTCATTTGCAAACTACTACTTTGTCTGTAGCATGCTTGGAAGCTCCTATGATAACAAGATAATACACTGAATATTGTGGCAATGTTAATTAGACAAAAAAGTAAAGCTGAAAGTAATTTTAGTGGTGAAGGTTGCTCTGCATAAAAATAACAAACTTATGTTGCCTGTTCCTTACTGTTGCTGCCAACATATTTATGCATTTATTTGGCCATCAAATAAAACTATCATTGCAAAGCAGGATTTGGTAGATTAGTCTTCATAACCTCTTTCCTGTTTTCTTTTGCACAAAAAGGTTATCCTCCTAGCATCCAGGACTTGTGATTTATTTTACTCTGGGTGTGTCTACAAGTTGCCCTATGGTGATGTTATTACTGCACCATGCTTTAGTACTTCCAGAAGATAACTGCCTGTACTGTGCCATAATACACAATGCACAGTTATTTTTAGCAGCTACTTCACTGTAGCATCACATGTAGACATGCCCTTTGTTTACTTTTAAAGCCTTATGTGAATATTTGTATAGTCATGTTTTTTACCAGCCAGTTGGATCCCTGAGGAAGAGGAAATAGGAGGAAACCCTAAGAACCTATTCAAGTTTCATAATTATCAACACATATTCAGATTTAAGATCCACTAATTTCAAAAGGCATTTTTTCCATTGTCCTTAGTTAGGTTTAGATCAGACTCAGTCTTGACCAAGCCTCTGCATTCCCATTATATCCTGTTATGTATTTATCCTTGAAGTTAGTTGTTTGATAGAAGGAACATTGGAAAATCATTGGATAAGATCAAATGTATTTCAGATACTTAGATTCATAGATTCATAGAAGTTAGGATCAGAAGGGACCTCAATAGATCATCGAGTCCGACCCCCTGCATCAGCAGGAAAGAGTGCTGGGTCTAGATGACCCCAGCTAGATGCTCATCTAACCTCCTCTTGAAGACCCCCAGGGTAGGGGAGAGCACCACCTCCCTTGGGAGCCCGTTCCAGACCTTGGCCACTCGAACTGTGAAGAAGTTCTTCCTAATGTCTAATCTAAATCTGCTCTCTGCTAGCTTGTGGCCATTATTTCTTGTAACCCCCGGGGGCGCCTTGGTGAATAAATACTCACCAATTCCCTTCTGTGCCCCTGTGATGAACTTATAGGCGGCCGCAAGGTCGCCTCTCAACCTTCTCTTGCGGAGGCTGAAAAGGTCCAGTTTCTCTAGTCTCTCCTCGTAGGGCTTGGACTGCAGGCCCTTAACCATACGAGTGGCCCTTCTCTGGACCCTCTCCAGGTTATCCGCATCCCTCTTGAATTGCGGCGCCCAGAATTGCACGCAGTACTCCAACTGCGGTCTGACCAGCGCCCGATAGAGGGGAAGTATCACCTCCTTGGACCTATTTGTCATGCATCTGCTGATGCATGATAAAGTGCCATTGGCTTTTTTGATGGCTTCGTCACACTGCCGGCTCATGTTCATCTTGGAGTCCACTAGGACTCCAAGATCCCTTTCCACTTCCGTGCCACCCAGCAGGTCATTCCCTAGGCTGTAGGTGTGCTGGACATTTTTCCTCCCTAGGTGCAGCACTTTGCATTTCTCCTTGTTGAACTGCATTCTGTTGTTTTCTGCCCACTTGTCCAACCTGTCCAGATCTGTTTGCAGCTGTTCCCTGCCCTCCGGCGTGTCTACATCTCCCCATAGCTTTGTGTCATCTGCAAACTTGTACAGAGTACATTTGACTCCCTCGTCCAAGTCACTGATGAAGACATTAAAGAGTATCGGTCCAAGGATCAAACCCTGCGGGACCCCGCTGCCCACACCCTTCCAGGTCGAAACCGACCCATCCACCACGACTCTCTGGGTGCGACCCTCCAGCCAATTCGCCACCCACCAGACTGTGCAGTCATCCAAGTCACAGCCTCTTAACTTGTTCACCAGTATGGGGTGGGATACTATATCGAAGGCCTTCCTGAAGTCTAAGTATACGACATCCACCCCTCCTCCTGTGTCCAGGTGTTTCATAACCTGGTCATAAAAAGGAACTAGATTGGTCAGGCACGATCTGCCTGCCACGAACCCGTGCTGATTTCCCCTCAGCATAATTTGTCCTGCCGGGTTCTCACAAATGTGAGCCTTGATAATTTTTTCAAAGACTTTGCCAAGGATGGAGGTGAGACTGACTGGCCTATAGTTGCCCGGGTCCTCCTTCCTCCCCTTTTTGAAAATGGGGACCACGTTGGCCCTTTTCCAGTCCTCCGGGACTTGGCCCGTGCACCACGAGCGTTCAAATATTCCCGCCAGTGGCTCTGCAATGATGTCGGCCAGTGCCTTCAGGACCCTCGGATGGAGCTCATCCGGGCCTTGATTGAGGAAAAGCTTCATCACCTCCTGTCTTTCATAATTCCATTTTCTGGATGCATCTACATATGCAATTAATTTGAAGCAATACAGGTGACAGCAGTTTGAGCCAGAGTAAACTACTCTTGAGTGCAGCATCTACACATGTTCCTGGGACAGCAGCAATTTGAGCTGAGGCAAAGCAGTTTATGCTAGGGCCACTCCTGCCCTGCTTTGCCCTGAACTTTGGATGGCAGTGTTGGACAGTGGAGGGGCCACCTGGGGCATGAGGGTACTGAACTTTGAGAGCCATGTGGCTAGACAGCAGACAGGAATCTGCCCCCCTGCTGGCTGGGCTGATCAAGTGCAATTTACACCTGTGGTCAGCATCTACATGTGCATTTAATCAACATTAATTACTCTGCCATAAGATAGTTTTGTCTCTGACAGTACTCTTACAGTGATGTTAATTAGTTTAGTGCAGCCTAATACTGTCATAGGTGCAGATGGAGATGCTGTACTCTGCAGCTAATTAGTCTACTCTGCAGTAAAACTCACATGTAGATGTGGCCATTATGTGTCTAAAATTTGAAGATTGGGCAATGTTGTTTTAGGATTGTGATGGCTGGAGTATCTTTCTTAAGAAATGTCTTTGAGATAATAAATTCTCTGGAGTTTTCAGTCAGAATCAGAACTATACAATGTGATTTGTCTTTGCCTTTGCCTTCCATCTTGTTCTAAAACTCTGGAAAAGCAGAACAACTACAAAGCTACCAATGGAATGTTATTAAGCTTTTATGAATGCCTATTCAAAAGGAAAGTCTAAGAAAACGAAGATGGCTGAAGCCCAGGGAAAATGTTCTTTCTTTTTTTTGGGGGGGGGTGGGGGGGGATAGGGGGAGAAGGTGCATGGGCAGGGTGGAATACAGAAGTGAATCAGTAGGTTGCCTGCTAGGGGATTGCTGATCAGGGAGTCACAAGGTCAAGAGGGCTAGAAGTTATAATAAATTCTCAACAACTCAATATTTATATATTTCTCAAAAATCACTTTTCCTTACCTGAAACAGAGCACAAATTGAACACCAGCTGAAGAAAAATATTCCTGGACATACTGGAGGACCAAAGCCCAAAACCAAAGTATGATGTGGAGGGGTAGGGAAACTGGGACAAGAAAATTTGTGTCTGGTTCCTTATTTTGTCTAGATCTCTCTCTCTCTCTCTCTCTCTCTCTCTCTCTCTATATATATATATATATATGTTTATGTTGCCTCAATAAAGAATAACTTGTTCTAGACTCCTAAGCAAAGTTTATGTGGATGTAGTATTGTAGGCTACATGTATACCCAGAAAAGTTAAACTATGAACCTAGTGCTTACCCAGGCTGAGTTGTGGGAGAGGGTGAATTGGAGATTGTGTAGGGAAGTGAGCATTATGCCTGGGGGCCCAGGGCAGATGAGATGAGAGTTTCATTTCTATGCCAAAAGTAAAAAACTAGATAGCCTTTGCCCAGGAAATATGACAGAGAAGCCAAAGGCAGGAATGTTGCAGTGGCCAACTTAGGCTAAGGGGAGCTCAAGAGCTCACAAGTTATGTGGGTAAGGACCCAACACAGCTGTCTAGGGTGTTTTCAGCTAGAGAAAGCTCAGCTAGAACTGTAAGGATAATATTGACATTTTGCCAATGAATGCAAAAGGAAGCAGATGTTTTTTTAATTGTTCCATATAATACATTCAAAACATATGCTTGAAAACCATGCAGAACATTTGATAGGGAGTATACAGAATAATAAGCAGAACAATTAGACCAACTGATCATTCTGAGTCCCTGGGACCACTCCCATTTTAACCATATCCCCTTTCCTTAGCTGTGTTTTTGTTTCCTTTTTAAAACTGTACCAGCTCGTAATTTCATAAGGGCAAATATACAAATATCAACCAAATGAGAGAAAAGGTTTACAGTGGTTTGTTTCAGTGGTGTTTGGATCAGGACCTGTATAGTGGCAAATTTTTAAGTCTGGAAAAAAATGTTCTATTTAACTTTTTAGTGACAGTTTGGTCAGTGTTTTCTTTCAGTAACTGACACTAAATCTCTAAATGCTACAGATATGTGTCCATAATCAGTTGATTGATCTACACAATTCATTTATGTCTAACATATTTATTAAATCAAGAACAGGAATACATCTGCTAAGGTATGAAGTGAAACTGAATACATTCAGTTTTGTTATATCTCCATGTGATACAGTGTACACATGTCAGAGACCTTAGTGCTTTTGTTTGTCATTTATCCCTTGACCAGACAATACCAAAGTACCACATAAAATTCATTAAGTGCAGCTGCTTAACTGGTACATTTCCAGTAACATCACAGAAGAAGCAATGCCAGTTTTCCAGTTCCATAGGTTAGATCCAGTAGCACTCAGAAGGAGGAGGAGAAGAATGCTGGGAACAAAAACACTGTGTTGCCATGCTTTGGTAGTTTTAGAATGGACTGGTGGAGCTTTCCAAAGCTGTTTGTCAGAATCAGTTCCCATGTCAGGAAATGGCTGCCTTTTATAATATATAAAATAATTAAACATTCATTAGCAGAAGGTCTGGACCCCAGTTCTCCCATGTCCAAAGTTATGATCACTCTTATGTGCTCAGGTTCTAGTCAAAAACATATTTAATTTGCTCATCTTCAGGGAGTTTGAAAGAGCTATTTGTTAGTTTTCCTACTTCCTAGTACAGGTGAGAAATGCAGAGGCTCATGCCCTCAGTCAGTGGGTGGGCTGCTCTAATCACCGAATGAAAGCATGAAAGGGGCAAGAACCACCATCATCACCTCTTTCACCTTCTTTGGAGGAGAATGCACATACTGTCTTTTATGCAGCCCAATCTAGTAGATGCATTCTGAGAGTCTACAAGACCATCTCACAAATGAGATAGAAGGAAGCACTTCATTGGTGAATCCCTGTGCAACATTGGTGTGAGACAAGTGCAAAACTTCTCAGCATTGACAAGATTGAGGTGCTTCTGGGAACACTCAAAAGCAGACATTTAGGTGTCTGTTGAGCTTTATGGATGGAAATTTTGGCATCTATTTACTCTAGGTCCTTAGCTTATTTTCTGTGCCATTGCCAAATCCTTTGTCAGGAAAACAGGGATGGTTCAAAGCACATAGTGTATGCCAAACCCAGACACATCATAGTCTTGTTGTAGGAATGATCATGCTGCCCCTTGAAAACATTATACTTAAGATATGATTAACCAGTTAATCATGTTTAAAGTAGCTACAAAACCACACATTCATGCAATTAATAGCATGATAAAACAGAGAATAAGCCACAAAGTTATTACACAAAATATGTGTAATAACTTTGTGGCTGGACCCAATTGAGCTTTAAACTGAATGCATATCAGGCAGCTGATTCTGATTCCCAGCCATGCAGGCACATTGGAGCTCTTGGCTCCAGTGTACCCAGGAGGCTGGGAGAGGTAGTCAGCTGTTTGGGGCTACTGTGTTATAAAGAAATTGACTTGTTTCACTTAAAACAGGGGCGGGAAATTATTTTCGTTGGAGGGCCACTTACCAAGTTTTGGCAAGCTTCTGAGGGCCGCATGGGTATCCCCACTCCTTGACAGGTGCCCCACCCCCTGGTCATTAGGAGTCAGAAGTCCCACCCTCTAACCCCTGACCTTTGCCACCAGAAGTCCCTCCCTTTGCCGCTGGAAGTACTCCTTTCAGCAAGGGGTTTTACCATTTGAATCAGAAAAAAACACCAAATTATATTCTAAAAATCAAACATCTACATCATTCATTAATTTGATTTAAAAAAAAATTGTCTTGATTTATATGTGTTTATGCAGTGCACAAGGTGATTACATAATAGTTTAAAATGAAGTCTTACTCTTGTATACCATGGTAACACTCTATGTTAAGGAGCAGTATATGTCTTCCACCATTAAGGTGGGGGTGAAGGAGGGGAACACCGAGGCATTGTGGGACAGGATCCAAGGGGGACCAGGGGAAAAGGACTGGGTTGTGGGGGTCTATTACAGGCCTCCTCATCAGGATCAAGAGCTAAACAATGTATTCTCTGGGCAGCTAGCAGACGCCACACAGACGAGGGAGGCGGTGGTCATGGGAGATCTAAACTACCCAGATATCTGCTGGGAGGAGCAGACAGCCAAAACAAGCCACTCATAGAGGTTCTTACACTGTGTGCAGGACCTCCACCTAACCCAGGTGGTGTCTAGTCCCACCAGGGGTAGCGCCTTGCTTGACCTGGTCTTAGCAACAGCGGATGATCTCGTGGGGAACATGTGAGTTCTTGGTAGCCTGGGAGATAGTGACCATCACTTGGTTGAGTTCACTATCCAGCGAAGGGTGGCTAAAGTAACTAGTGGGGCTAAAGTGTTGGACTTCAGAAGGGCCAACTTTAGCAAGCTCAGAAGGTTAGTTAGTGTGGGGATGCAATTCAAGAACAAAGAGCAAATGGGGGTCCAGGAGGGTTGGAGGGATCTCAAGGGAGTGATCCTTGGGGCTCAAAAGGAGTCTATTCCATTACGTAGGAAGGGAGGTAAGGGAGCAAAAAAGCCCCCTTGGCTGAACAGGGAACTCCAGGACAGTCTGGGGGCAAAGAAAGAGATGGATAGGCAATGGAAGCAGGGAGCAACCACCAAGGAGGAATATATCTCCCTGGCACGCTATTGCAGGGAATCAGTTAGACAGGCCAGGGTGGGGCTTGAGCTCAAGCTGGCTTCAACAATCAAGGACAATAAAAAGTCCTTCTTCAGGTATATAGCAGGCAAAAGGAAAGCTCAGAGCAACATAGGGCCCCTGCAGGACAAATCAGGACAGTTGGTGGTTGACGCAGGGAAAAAAGCACAGCTCTTCAATGAGTTCTTTGCTTCAGTATTTCTATGTACCGACCAAGCCAATTCCCCCACCTCGATCATTGATGGCTGTTCACATGGCACCAGTCTGCCTACAGTTAGTTCTGAAATAGTTAAGGAGCTCCTGGAAGAGCTGGATGGGTACAAGTCAGCAGGCCCGGATGACCTCCATCCACAGCTGCTGAAAGAATTGGCCAGTGTCATAGCTGAGCCGCTGGAACAGCTGTTCAAGCACTCATGGTGCTCCAGCCAGGTCCCTGAGGACTAGAGAAGGGCCAGTGTGGTGCCCATTTTCAAGAAAGGGAGAAGGGATGAGCCGGGTAAGTTTAGACCAGTCAGCCTTACCTCTATTCCTGGGAAAATGCTAGAGAAAATAATCAAAGAACACATTTGTGCAGGCCCAGCAGGGGAAACAATGCTGAGGGGAAACCAGCACAGGTTTGTCACAGGTAAATCCTGCCTGACAAACCTTGTAGCCTTCTATGACCAGGTCACACACTACCTGGATGCGGGAGCCGAGGCTGATGTCATCTTCCTGGACTTTAGGAAGACCTTCCACACAGTTTCACACCCTGTCCTCATTGGGAAGCTAGCAGACTGTGGAGTGGATGCCTACACAGTCAGGTGGGTGGCCAACTGGCTTAGGGACTGCACCCAGAGAGTGGTGGTGGATGGTTCCTTCTCGACCTGGAGGGAGGTGGGCAGGGGGGGTCCCGCACGGTTCAGTCCTCAGACCGATATTATTCAATATCTTCATCAGCGATTTGGACAAGGGCGTGGAGAGCACCCTCTCCAAGTTCGCTGATGACACCAAGTTATGGGACAAAGATAGTACAACGGAGGGCGGGGAGCAGATTCAGGCTGACCTGGACAGAGAGAAATAGGATGCAATTTAATAAAGATAAATGTAAGGTACTCCACTTGGGAAGGAGGAACCCCCAACACACCTATAGTTTAGGGAGTGTCCTTCTCAGCAGCTCGGAGGCAGAGAGGGATCTTGGAGTCATAATTGACTCCAAGATGAACATGAGCCTGCAGTGTAATGAGGCCATCAACAAGGCCAATCACACCTTGTTGTGCATTAGGAGGTGCAACCAGTTGCACTGGTCAGTTCCCCATGAGAACCCCATGGCGCCTTGCTTGACCTGGTCTTAGCAACAGGGGATGATCTCGTGAGGAACTGCAACTGTGGCCTGACCAGTGCCGCATAGAGGGGGAGCATCACCTCCTTTGCTCTATTAGTCTAATAGATGAACTCACATGTTCCCCACTTCAAGAGGGACACGGGGAATCTCGAGAGGGTCCAGAGGAGGTCCACTCTCATGATTAGTGGCCTTCGTGATAGACCCTACGGGGGGAGGTTGAGAGAGCTGAATCTCTTCAGCCTTCACAAGAGATGGCTGAGGGGAGATCTTGTGGCCGCCTATAAATTTATTACGGGAGGTCAACGGGGAATGGGGGAAGCGCTGTTTACTAAGGCTCCCCAGGGAGTGACTAGGAATAATGAGTGTAAACTAGTTGAGAGTGGATTTAGGTTAGATATTAGGAAGACATTTTGCACAGTAAAGGTGGCCAGGATCTGGAATGGGCTTCCAAGAGAGGTGGTGCTATCACCTAGCTTGGAGGTCTTCAAGAGAAGGCTAGATAGTCACCTGGCTGGGGTCATCTGACCTCGGTCCTCTTTCCTGCCAGGGGCAGGGGGTCAGACATGATGATCCATTGTGGTCCCTTCTGACTCTACAATCTATGAATCTATGAATCTATGATGGGGGTAGCGGGTATGAGGGCGGGTATAGGATTGTGGGGGGGCTGTGGGTGTGTGGATATGTGGGGGAAAGTGTCAGTATGTCTGTGAGGAACTTGTAGGGGGGTGGATAGGTGTGTGGGGTGAGGGAGCATGTGGGTGTGTGTGTGTATGTGTGGTGTGGGTGGGTGTGTGGGGGGAGGGTGGCTTGGGTGCATGAGGGAGTATGGGTATGGAGGTCTGTGTGTCTGGCAGTGCAAAGGGGTTGTGGGTGCATATGTATGGTGGGGGTGCTTGTGGGACTCACCCTATGAACACACACACTCTCCCTCTCCCTCCCTCATTGCGCGCGCGCGCACATACACACAGACACACACACACTGTGCTTTGCTCACTACACGAGGTACAGGCTTTAACCAGGTCCAGGTTCACCCTGGGTAGGGGTGGATCAAGCCCCTCCCCAGAAATCGTTTGGTTGGTGGAAGTGTTCCACCAATCACAATGAGGATTCTATGAGCCTGGATGTGCCAGGCTGCTATCGGTAAACCTGCCACATGTATATAAAATTAAATAGTTAAGTATTTTTTTCCCATTATGCATTTATAAATATACTGTGGCCATGTCTACATGAGATGCTTAACTGTGCAGTAGCATAGTTTACTGCACAGTAAGCATGAATATCTATATGTGTGCATGCCTACTGCACAGGAAGAATCCTTAATTGTAAGTAAATTTGCTACATGCACATGCAGGCACCAAATTTACTCATGATTAGTTACTGCACAGTTATGCACATGTAGATGCAACCCAGGAGCAAGTTTGCTCCAGGTTCAGCCCTGCCAATAGGGGGCCGGCCAGAAGGGTGGACTAGGAGTTCCAGGCACAGCTACTGGCCCTGCAGGCCTGGAGCATGTGTGGAGGCCCTGAAAGAACAGATCATCATCCTGGCCTGGGCAGTGCAGGCCACAGATATCAAAGACTGGGTGCTAGACACCATTCTAACACTGGCAGTTTCCTTTGTCCTGCCTGCTGCCTGGCCCCTGACTCTAGCCCTACCTGCCCCTTGGCAGCCACCCACTGCCCAGCAGCAGGCCCCTGCCTGACCTAGGAGGAGGTCCTATTCTGACTCCAGCATCCAGGAGCCCCTGGCCTGGCCCCAACCCTGGGTTCAGCACCCCCTAGCCCCGTCATCTGGGCCCAGTCCTGCTGCTCGCTGTGTAGTTGCAGAGCTGGAGCTGCTTATAGTGGAGCAGGAATGCACACCAGCCCTGCTGGCCCTGGACACCAGCTGCCAGAGGAGGGGCTGCCTGCACTGAGGGAGCACCAGCCATCGTCACCCCAGGCTGAGGCCCCCATCCACTACACTCACCACAGCATGTGCATCTGTGGGGGAACTGGCCTTGGGCTCTAACCCCTTGTTAAACCCACTCCATTGCCTCCCACCCTGGGACAGCACACAAAGGACCTTGAACAAAATTTTCATGGGGTAAAAGGGGTTTTATTGTTGGTGGGTGCGTTGGGTGGTGGAGGGGCTCTGTTTGTTGAGGAGGGCTCTGTTGGAGAGGGGAGAGGAGGACTTTATTTGATGTGAGGGGAAGGTGATAAGCTCATTGCCACAGGGCCAGCTGTGATGCCCCTGGTGGCCTTGTAGCTCTTGCCAGGCTCATACTCTTAATGTCACTCTCCCTAGATTGCTTACCTGTTATTCCATGTTCTTTTTTCCCACTGGGTGTTTCATGAGGCCCCACTATCCTCAATCAAGCCCTCAGGCCTGAAAAGTCCCTCAGTGGTTACTGTGCATTAAATTTAGAACTTGCATAATGAAGTACTAAATGAATGCTCAGTAAATGGAGTTACTGCACAGTAGCACTGGTGAATGACTTTTAAGTGATGCTACTGCACAATAGCCTAATAATACTGTACAGTAATGTATTAGCACTGTTTGTGCTGTGACACATGACTGCACAGTATTATTAGGCTACTGCTCCATTAGCATCTCATGTAGATGTGCCCAATATGCTTTTTTAAAATTTTCTATAAAAGAAAAAACATTTAAAATGTATTTATATGAATATAAGAATATTTAACGGATGCCAGTTTCTTAGAGTAATGGATATCCACTTTTTTCTATCAGGTAAATCTTTAGTTAGGAAGATCATGCTAGCAAGCTGTTTGTCTATAAATGCAATGTTAGCACCAGTAGCATGACAAAGGTTGGGCAAGTGGGGCACACATGACAGCTGCTACCACCACAGGCCTGGCCACCACTGCTGCCCAAGTCACAGAAGCCACATAACTGGTGGTGGTGAGAGGTAGCAAGTTAGGAGGGACTCCAGAATCACCACTCCCACACCCCATCTGCATGTATTCTGTGCCCCAGCAGCATTGCTATGCCAGAAACTCCAAAATAGTTCTTGGCTGATGCTGCTTTAACAGCAACAACCAGGGAAGGCAAAACATGTAGATCAGTAGCAGCAGCTCAGCCAGGACTATGGTGTTTCCAGCGTGCATAAGACTAGCCTCTGCCTCTGCTGTCGAAACCCATTCCTTCCCCATCCTTTGGAACTAGCGCTCTCAGAATTATCCCTGCCCCAGACTGCTGCTTGTACCAATGGGTCCCAGAACCTGCTTGGTACACTTCTAGTCATGTAGGTGTCACTTGTACAAAAACAGAGGGAAATTCTTATTCATAGTAAGGTTGTTTCCACTGTAGTATTCTGGGAGGCAGTTCTGCTTATGAAAAGAAGATATTTTCTTTCAATGTTCTATATCTTTAGCAATAAATGAAGTGACCTTTATTGTGGCATGTTTGAATATTTACAAAGCGTTGCCAAGCAAAAGAAAGGAGTCAACATAAATCTAAACACTGACCTGCTCCATCAGGAATTTTATTAAGACTTTAACACTTGCTTGGGTGCTGTTTATGTCTCTGGGATTGGATCGAGAGTTCTGGGTAGAGTTTGGGAAATTCATACTTTTTTTTTTTGCCTAACTGGTACATGCTTGCCCTTTTACTTTGCACCCCAAAATGCTTCTTTATATGAAAGCAAAACAGCTGCTTTCACAGGTGTGTGAATATAAGTTGTTAATGCTGCAATGCCATTTTCATTAAACATCCATCTCTGTCCTAAATGTATGGTTTTACCTGGCAGGTTCACATACATAAGCAAAATACACAGATCTGCTTTCAGGTTGGAAATTCTAGAAATAAATCTTGAATCAGGAGTAGCTTTAAATGTTGTTATACATATTTTTAAGTCTACTTGTGCTAAAATCTATTTTTGTGTCTTTCCTAGAATCATTCACCTCCATAAAAGAAAATCACTACTCTGCACCAGGCTTATGTATTACTGAAACCAGCTGTTCTCACATGTTTTCTGCTTGCAACCTGGCTTGCAGGTCTATAATTCTGTATGATCCAAGACATCACTAACTGTTCATGTGTCTGCAGTTACTATGGAGTGGGGACTAAAATGTGCCTCCACTGTTCTTCAGTAGTTGTAGAACTAAACCAGTGACTTACCACAGAAAGGGGTAACTGCTTAGTTTTCAATTATCTTATAGTAATTGCAAACATATGACTACTTCATTGCAGAGCAGCTAAGTTATGGTAGCCCCTGCCACAGAAAGCAGAGTGAATTAAGTGAGGCAGCAATTTGCATTATTAAGATCACAGGAAACAGTTGTACCCTCATCCTCCTGAAAATTCACTGGGTTACCCTGTTGAAACAGGATAATGCATCAGTATAGCTGGAATTCTCCAAGCTGCAAAACAGTAGCAGTAAAGTCTTACAAGCTACAGAGTGTATGGAGAGGTGTTAATATGCAGCCATTTGGATTCTGATTTATGCTAGCTCTGAAACAACACCTGAACATGGATACCTCATCACTGCTGGACTCCTTCATCTGCTTCTGTTGCAGTTCATGATGTTTAGAACTGTGATCTGTCTGCCTCCACATCCAAAGTCCCAGTAAGTCAGCTTAGTTGCTAGCAGCCCTATTGTGGACAAGGACACAATTGTGTTTGCCACTGTGCAAACAGGGAAAAAAGAGAGTTGATATGTATAAGCCCTTACAATCTAAGTAGATGTTAGCTTTGTTGCCACTGCTAATGAAAGATTCTTTGCAATGTAGTTTTCACTCACCAAGTATTCAGTGTTGACATTTGCATTCTGTTCGTGCTAGGGATGCATGAACTACAAAAACTGGACTATATTGGCTTGTGACCAGATACTATTTGCATAAATTCCCGCTCCCTTCCAAGAATTTTAACAGGGCATGTACACAGCATCTTCTGTTTCTAATCCTTCTCCTATGCTTTGGAGTATGAGCAAGGAAATTTTGGGTTATGTCCTCTTATTTGGGAGCATAGTCATGTGACTTGTACTTTTCCTATATATTTAATAGCACATGATGGAGTAGAGAGTTGAGCCTGGTTTTTTATTTTGGATAAGTGCTTTGGTCCAAAATTTTTAACCTTAGTTGCATAAATATATGTCCTGACTTGTAAAGTGCCAGTTATTTGCAACTTCATTAATTGTAATACGAATTCCTCTTACTAAGACTCTGAAAAGCAGATTACTTGAATTTAGGTGCCCAATTTCGGACACTAACTAATGCCTACTCTAACCACTTTACTCACTTCAAAGTACTTCCCAGATGTGAACCAGCTAAGTCTTGTGGTAGTGTTGTGAAGTAGAGAATTGTAACATGTACATTTTAATCACAGGACAAGCTAAGCAGAGAAGATAAGGCCACCTACAAACCATTGATTTTGAATGTTGTTATAGTCATGCTTTGGATTAATTTCTGGCTTTAAATTTCCCTAGAATCTGAGGAGATTCAGCTCACATTTACTGGTTCAAAGCTATCTTTAGTTTTGTATTCCCATATGCTCCCAAATTCTGTTCTTATTCTATCTCTACTAAAATATCTATCTGCAGCTTGCATAAAGTCAGTAGAGCTTTGTTGATTCACACTCAGACCCTAAGGATGAAAGAATGACATCTAGTAGTGGGCATTTGTGTTAGTCTCCCATGAGATTTTTTTTTTTCCTTATCATATCTACTTCTGTCTGCCCTATACTTCCAATGAAAGTTTTCCAACTACCACAGATTAATTTATCTACGAGATGTAGAGCTGGTATTGTGGGCACTGCATGCTGATGGCCTAATGTCAGTTATAAACCTTTATTTCTTGCCAGTGTCTCTAAGGATGGTGTCTGTGGAGACCACAGGGATATTTAACGTTACGGGTCAGGACCCCAGTTCTGCTTTGTCAACTCTAGAGATGTGTGATATATCCAACAGACTAGAAAGCTGTTAGAACCCTGAATTCAGTTAGGAATAACAGCCTACATAGTAACAAACTACCTGCATTGTTTTTTCCATGGGGGGTGTGGGGGTGGAAGGTGGCAGGGGAAGAGAAAATAGGAATCATGGTGAAAAATATTTGTTCTATTTTGCTTAACCCTTGCTCCTCTTTCAGATACCAATATCAAGCAGTGATAGTATAGACTTTCATGAACAGTGGCTTGTTTGAAACTAATATGAAGATACATGAACTAAATAATTGCAGGATTGCATTGTTACCTGGGGGATGCCTACAGATGTTTAAGGCAGCCTATCAAGGAGGCACTCTAACTCACGGTACTTTACATAAAGCACCATGAGTTAGATCACCACTGAACCCAACAGGCATTTGCCTGTTGGGTGGAGGGGGGCCTTGAGCCTAACTGCACTGGCCCTGGCCAGCAGGTCGGGCCACTCCAGCAGCCTCCCAGGAGGCTGCCAGACTGCCCCTCTCCCCAGCTCCGCTCTCCCCAACTACGCCTCCTGGGGTCTTGGGGATAGCCAGGCCAAGCTGCATGGAGAGGATTCTCTGTTCCCTTCCACACCCTAGCTCTGGCCATGGCAAAGCCAAGCTGGCAGCTGTGTGCTACCCTTGTCAGAAGGCTCAAGGGAGGAAGGGATGGGGTATTGAGGGAGCCCAGGCTGGATCCATGAGGCAGAGGGAGAGGAAGACTCCATTTCCCCTACCCAAGCCCCTTCACAGCAGAGCTCACAGCTGCCAACTTGGCTTTGATGTGGCTGAAGCTGAGGTGAGCGGTATATTGGAGAGGCCTGCAGAGACCCTTTGTTTTGTGGGCAGCATTCCCTCTAAGCTGTGCAGCGTGCATGGCCACTCAAGCACACTCATGCCACACTGCCAGGCGTGCCTGCATGGCCACGCGTACTGCACAGCTTAGAGGGAATGTTGCTTGTGGGCCCAGGCCAGCTTCCCCCAAAATCACAGCAGGGGTACCTTCCCTTACCCCACCTCTCCCCCTCCCATGCAGCACAGGAAGGAGACTCCCTATACACAGGTTCCCTAAAGTGATCTGCCTTAGAACACCTTCAGCTAGTAGCTGATTTATTGATGGTTGATTTTTCACGCAATCCGCCATTTTAAAAATGCTCTTCTGTCATGAACTTTTGTTATGTTACAACTGAAGAGCATTTTTAGGGGCCTCATGGTGCAAAAGCTGTAATTTCTGTAAGTGTCCTGAGAATCATACAATAAAATGGACCAGTTGCATTTTTAGTGGTCTTAATGGTGCCAGCCTTACTCATGACTGCGTACTCATGGGCTAGACTCGATGATCTTCCGAGGTCCCTTCCAGCCCTAATGTCTATGAAATCTATGAAATGACAAGTGGTTGTGCAATGGTTATTCTCCTTCTTATCAATTAATCATTTGTAGAGGAATACACTAGTCTAACTATGGGTGGCTGACTGGTAGGCCGAGTGAAACCTAAAGTGGACAAAGAAGACAAATACTATAAGCTAAATTAGGGTTAAAAAGTATTTCTCCTTTAATAAACAAATGGTTTAAGTAATAAAGGTGAATAAATGTGTTCAGAATGTTAACTGAAAGTCAAGCTGTTTGGAGAGTAAGGTAGGCATTTAATGGTCATTTTAAGAAAAGTGTGGCCAGTACTTCATCCCCTATGAGGGGTGCTGACATTTGACCTGGTAGGCATGAAAAATTCAAAGTATTTTGGGGGGGGGGGGTGAGGGAGGTGGGGGAGCTGTGGTATGAGGAATTATTTTTATTTCTTCTGGCACTCAGTGGAAGGGCTTGAACTGATGTTAGAAAGCTGTTGCAAGAGTGAGTTTAAGGATGCATCTCCCGAATTCTCATTTTTGTAGTAGAAGGAAAATATTCTGTGCTACTGTAACTAAACGAAGAATTAAAACTTAGAGCACCCAGAATTCCTAAATACAGATTCTTCAGTGGCATTTGGATTCCTCTCTTTTATCATTAACATATGGGAAAGAGGGTCTTTAAATAGTGCAGAAATATAGTACAGTTGTAAGTAGCTTATTGTTATGAGTGGGCCAAGTTTTAGAGTTCTCTGGACAGGGATTGAGAGAGTAGAACACTTTTTCCTTTTTTCAGTCTGATCTCAGATGGTACCAAAAACTGAAATTTGGAAAAGATATATCTTGGAATAATAATGGAGCTCTGAAGCAGTTCCCAATTCTAACTTGGTATCCATATAAATACTGCTTGGTTACTGCTAGAGTGGATTAAAATACTGCTTTCTATTTCTCTTGAGTAGAATTTTAAAATGTTATTGAAAACTTTTAATTGACATGTTTTGAAAATATGTACGTGATGGGGAGGTTATTTATTTATTTTTTGTTTGTTTTGTTTTTAATCTGAGTATAGACGGGCTGAAAATCTGGTACGTAGCTTGCCAAATGCTTCCTTGGCTCCCATTTGAACCTTATTTTTTTTTTTACAGTAAGCATCGTGATCATTAAAATTGCTGAACGGATACCAGCATTGTGCCTAGAGATGGGAACATCATAGCTGATTGAGAAAGAACTGTGATTTTTATTGGCATAATCTAACCTGCAACTTTGCAGTTATCCTAGCATTTGGTCTTTCTCTCTTTTTTTTAAATTTAATTTAATTTTATTTTTTTAAATTTTTTTGCAGGGTGTGGGGGTGAGGCGGCAGTTGGGCAGTAGCTGTTTTGGTTTGACTTTTGTGTAAGAATTTGACAGTTTTTCTGAACTGTGCCCCTCTGACTACTTTAGAGAGCTGTTCACTTTCTGATGAGACTGAGACTATGGCCAACTTGAAAGCTGAACAGCTGATTTAGATGGAAAGAATAAGATACAGTGAAAAACAAATCGGGAGAACAAATACTGATCAGTTAATACAAATAAGAATTTTCTGCCTTATCGATAAGTTTTGTTACGGGTGCAGTGACAGATTGTAGTATGCCTATTATATATATAGTTTGTATAGCTATTCATTCACTATTTAATGTCATGGCATCCTACTAAAACATGGATTAACCTATTCAGATATATGATCAATAGGCATTTATATTCGTCTTCTTGATTTGATATTTTCACCTGCCTAAGTTCTCTGAAAAATTTGACAAATGACAGAAGTATTTTCTTGTAGGTCAGGTCAAAGAGGGGGCGTTGTTCAAAATCATATTTTTGTCTGGCCTGTCCTTGCACTGGCATGGAACTGATCAAAACTAATTGACTGCTGAGAAAGGAGGAACAGACTGAACAAATTGGAAACTGTCTTGAGATTTCCAGGAATAGTGAAAAATGGTCTCTTCTTCTAAAATTTAGGAATCAATCTGAGTGTCTTCAGCTTCAGTAATCCTGAAGGGCTTTGTAAATGTGGGTCAAACTGGCTGAAAAATGTCACACGTAACAATATATATATTTTTTTATGGGTAAGATGAATCATAATGGGGTAGGTTCCCTCTCTGCCTAACTGTCCAGTGGTTTTGTGTTGTTTTTAAAAGACCAAGGAGCTAAACTTATGAAATGATAAAGCTTATTTATTCAGGTAGCCTTTTTAGCCTACTAACTTGCTGTTTCCTCCTGAAATGCCCAGGCCAATATAACAACTTATACATAACACTTTAAAGTTATTCACACAGGTTGACTACTCCTCCTCCAAGAAGTGAGACTTGGATTGTGTTTTCCCTTCTGCCAAAGTGGATTTAAACCTGTATTCCCCACTGGGATGGCCCAACAATCATGCTAAAACTGTACTTCACACAGAATACACAAGTATTCTGTGTCAAGACCAGTTATGTTTTTTGACTAAAGCATATTTTTCAAAAAGGCACTCTGAATATGAAAAATATTTAAAGTTTCAAAGTCTACCACTTCCTTGGATAGTTCACTGCAATGGTTAATCTCCTGCATCAATAAACTGCCTTAGTTCTCATTTTAAATTATCTGATAAATCTCTGCATAAATGCACCAGAGGTAAACATAAATACATGCATGTATGTGGGTGGGCATGTGTATATAATTGCTATCCTTTCTTCCCATTTATTTGGATCCTTGCTTTATTAAGAGAGATTATATATTTATCACATTCAGGATTTAGATCTCTTGTACACAATAAGAATAATAGCATGTATGAAATGGTTGAGCTCATATCCTTGAACCTGTAACATTATAAATGTTTAGTTTGAAAGGAACACATTGAGATACTCAACCCACAGTGAATAGGTTTTTATCCCACTACATGCAGTAGGACAACCTATATAGTAAGGTGTGTCTGAACCTGAGCAAAGATCTAAGAATGGGACCTGCATTTTCAGGAATGGAAACCTTTTTAAGTAAGTGCTTTTCTGTTGTGCTTTATTTATTTGTAGCTAAAAGTCTAGTCTTCTGTTCAAACGCAGCTGCTTGAATTTAGAGAGCACTGTTTTCATGACAAGTTTATCATCCATCTTATTGCCAAACTTTCCATTGCAGTGCTATTATTCAAAGACTCTAAAGAACCAACCTGATCTTAGCTAGTTTTTAAACATAAATTTTCTAATTCTTATGACATGGGCTGCCTTTCAACAATACTTATCACCATTTTATTGGAGTGTTTATAGCAAAGGAGCATTTTGTATGCTCCATTTTTCCTTATCTGTCCAACAGTATAGATTTTTTTTTTTCTTCCTTTCTTTTTGCACTGCTGCTGGTTTTTTCTCCAAGTACTTTAATTCACTGACAGTTTAACTGATCAGTGTGACAAAAAATTCACTCTCAGTTTAGCCACTGACACTTATAAATGCTATAGGCTGAAAAAAGCATCATTTCAATGGCTCTTTGAAAACTGAGATTAAAAACAATCAAAGAATAAAAATGCTTTGTAACTTGAGGGCATTTTGGAGCATGGGGATATAAAAGGATCTTAAGCTGGGTTAGGCAAAAAAGTTTACTGGCCAAAAAATGCCACTACAAATAAAATGGACACAAGTGAATTTTGGAAATTTGATCTCTGAAACTTGTTTCAGGAAATTACACTTTTTTCAGCTGAGTAGAAGCCTCTAGATTTTTACCATTTTCAGCAGCTGAATTCTTATGTGTTCTCATTTTATACTGACCACATGGTGACATCACTGCTGTTAATCAAGAACGTGCATGGATAAAGATGTAAAGAATGCATTTATATGCCTCTCTTCCTTATCAGTTTCTAAGGGTTTCCTGGCTAAACTGAAATGAAAAATGGGAGGAGCGTATCACACTAATACACCATGCTGGAGGAAGTGTTGGTCAGTGTGCTATATCAAATGTCTGATTTAATGATCATTCCTGCTCTTGCCTCCATTCCCTATGCACTATAACTGGAACACTTATAGCTTCTCTGAGGATGAGGGTTGATTCCAGAGCTGCCCAGGACTCTGTTCTATGTCAGAAGTGAGACAGAGATTAAATAATAGCCCATTGTTCAGATGTTTCTATCCTGTTCCTGTGATGTGAGTTAGCGTCAAGACCCTTAAGCTAAATGGCTCCAAAAATCAGCCTCAAGACTGACCCTTTCTTTCCCTTTCAATGTGGCACTAGACTGGCTATTTGAGTCCGGTTCAAGCTCTTAAATAAATGGCACTAGTTCCATCTTGAAACAAATTCCTGGTTCTAAAGTCTCTATGTTGCAGATCCTGATACTTAGATTTACTGAGCCTTTCCTTTTTAGAATCTTTGGGTTGGAATTGTGTTCTTTTCCTTCTAACCCTATTGTTTACCTATCCCCTTGATTTATTTTCTGTGTTTCATAGTTGGTACGGTCAGAAGGGACCTGAGCAGATTATCAAGTCTGACCCCCTGCCATGGCAGGAAAGAGTACTGGGGTCAAATGACCCTGGCAAGGTATTCATCCAGCCTCCTTTTAAAGACCCCCAGAGTAGCAGCCAGCACCACTTCTCTTGGAAGTTGGTTCCAGATCCTAGCTGCCCTGACTGTGAAGTAGTGCCTTCAGATGTCTAGTCTGAATCTACCCTCTGCCAGCTTGTGACAGTTATTTCTTGTCATTCCTGGTAGTGCTCGGGGGAACAGGGACTCTCCCAATCCCTGCTGGTTCCCCCTGACTAGTTTGTAAATGGCCACTAGATCCCCCCTTAGCCTTCTCTTGTGGAAGCTGAACAGGTTCAGGTCCCTTAGCCTCTCCTCGTAGGGCCTGCCCTGCTGACCCCTGATCATGCAGGTGGCCCTCCTCTGGACCCTTTCCATGTTGTCCACATCCCTCCTGAAGCGTGGCACCCAGAACTGGATGCAGTACCCCAACTGCAGCCTGACCAGTGTGACATAGAGGGGGAGGATCACTTCCTTGGACCTGCTTGAGATGCATCTGTGGATGCATGACAAGGTATGGTTGGCCTTCCTGCTTGCGTCCCCACACTGTTGGCTCATGTTCATTTTGGCATCGATAATGACTCCAAGATCCTTTTCTGCCTCTGCACTGACAAGAAGGGAGTTCCCCAGCCTGTAGGTATGCTGCTGGTTCTTCCTCCCCAGATGCAGTACCTTGTACTTGTCAGTGTTAAAACCCATCCTGTTCTCATCTGCCCACCCCTGTAACCTGTCTAGGTCCAATTGCAGCCTGTCCCTCCCTTCTAGCATGCCCCACTTTTCCCCACATCTTAGTGTCATCTGTGAATTTGAACAGGGTGCTTTTTACCCCCTCGTCCAAGTCGCTGATGAAGATGTTGAACAGTGCAGGCCTGAGGACCAAGCCCTGGGGGACCCCACTGCCCACATCCCTCCAGGTTGAATAAGACCCATCCACCACCACTCTCTGGGTGTGGCCCTTCAGCCAATTAGTGACCCATTTGATTGTGTATGTATCGATGCCACAGTCCCCTAGTTTTTTTTAATGAGAATGGGGTGAGAGACCACATTGAAGGCCTTCCTAAAGTCCAGAAAGACTATGTCCACCGTGACACCTGCATCTAAGGATTTTGTGACCTGGTCATAGAATGCCACCAGGTTGGTCCTATAGGACCTGCCTCTCATGAACCCATGTTGGTTGTCCCTGAGCATCATCTCCCCTGCTGGTCCCTCACAGATGTGCTCCTGGAAAATTCTCTCAAAGAGCTTCCCCAGGGCCGAGATAAGACTAACAGCTCTATAGTTTCCTGGGTCCTTCTTCCTCCCTTTTTTGAAAATGGGAATCACATTGGCCCTTTTCCAGTCCTCTGGCACAATGCCAGAGCACCATGAATGTGCATAAAGCCATGCCAGGGGTCCTGCAATGACCTGTGCTAATTCCCTCAGCACTCTGGGGTGGAGATCATCAAGACCTGCTGATTTAAATACATCCAGTCCCTCCAGAAGTTCCCTGACTAGGTCCTATCTGACCCTAGGCCTGGGTGCGCCTCCCCTGGGGCCTATGAGTGTGTAGGAGGCTTACCTTTTTGGAGCTTAGGTTGACTCCCAGGATTGAGGATTTGGTTTTGATTGGTGGAGCCCACCTACCAGTCTGGAGGCAGCACAAGGGAAGCAGTGCCCTGCTCTTCTCTGAACAGAGGTGGCAAGGAGCAGCTGGACCTGAGTAAGAACTGCACCAGCCAGGTCCGGAGAACTTTGAGGGTGGAGCACCTAAAGAGTATAAAAGGTAAGTGTGCTCAGCAGACTGGAGAGATGATGAGGGATGGTGAGGAGAGAGGAGCTCCAGAGATGCAGTTCAACAAGGAGAAATGAAAAGTGCTGCACCTAGGGAGGAAAAATGTCCAGCACACCTACAGCCTAAGGAATGACCTGCTGGGTGGCACAGAGGTGGAAAGGGATCTTGGAGCCCTAGTGGACTCCAAGATGAACATGAGCCGGCAGTGTGAAGAAGCCATCAAAAAAGCCAATGGCACTTTATCGTGCATCAGCAGATGCATGACAAATAGGTCCAAGGAGGTGATACTTCCCCTCTATCGGGCGCTGATCAGACCGCAGTTGGAGTACTGCGTGCAATTCTGGGCGCCACACTTCAAGAAGGATGCGGATAACCTGGAGAGGGTCCAGAGAAGGGCAACTCGTATGGTCAAGGGCCTGCAGACCAAGGCCTACGAGGAGAGACTAGAGAAACTGGACCTTTTCAGCCTCCGCAAGAGAAGGTTGAGAGGCGACCTTGTGGCTGCCTATAAGTTCATCACGGGGGCACAGAAGGGAATTGGTGAGTATTTATTCACCAAGGCGCCCCCAGGGGTTACAAGAAACAATGGCCACAAGCTAGCAGAGAGCAGATTTAGATTGGACATTAGGAAGAACTTCTTCACAGTTCGAGTGGCCAGGGTCTGGAACGGGCTCCCAAGGGAGGTGGTGCTCTCCCCTACCCTGGGGGCCTTCAAGAGGAGGTTAGATGAATATCTAGCTGGGGTCATCTAGACCCAGCATTCTTTCCTGCTTATGCAGGGGTCAGACTCGATGATCTATTGAGGTCCCTTCCGACCCTAACATCTATGAATCTATGAATCTATGGCCATCCTCAGGACCCTGCTTCAGCATCAGCAGTGTGCAAACTGGCTCATGGGGATCAGGCTCTAGGAGCCACTCAAGGTGGCTTGAGCCTGTGAATCCATCAAGCATCTGGGCAGTCAGTGTGCAGATCAGCACACAGAAAGCTGGCCCTGGGAGCAGCTTGTGGCTGCTCAGGCCTCGCCTGGTGCACAGGTCAGCACATGGAGAACAGCCTTGGAAGCCATTCATGGCTGCTCGCCTTAGCCCCAGCCCTTAGCTAGGTGACTAGAGCCCCACTGTGAGGCTCCACTTTTAATTGAAAGAGCCCCGGTGCCCAGAGTAGGGCCTGGGAAAGGGGGGAACCCCTGGTGTGAGACCAGGGAGTTGGAGCTGGCAAGGGCTTGGCTCCCATGAGAGAGAGAGAGAGCCCTGGGTGCCCAGTGCAGGGTGCCAGGCCATCAAGGAAAGCCAAATGTGCCAATGGGGAGAGGCTTTTGTGGGATTGGCCACCAGGGGACAAGCCTTGAATTCTCCAGAGAGGAAGTGTGAGTTACTGGGGAAGCAGATCCCACAGGGGAGGCTATCACAGGTGAGGAGGGTTTGCTGTCTCCACCCTCCATTGCAGGAGGGGCGTGTCCACATCCCAGGGCCCTAAAGCAAAGGTGCTTCAGGGAAACTCCTCGGGGAGGTACTGAGTGCACTCCCTATTTTGAGGTTGTTGTGTTTATGGGCTGTATAGTTAAGGGTATTCTTTAAGGGGGTTATATGGTTTATGTATTTTTAATGTCTCACTATGCATATTGGTATTGTTATTTATGAAGGTTTAAAGAAATATTATGGTTTAGTTACTATCCCTATGTGTTAATTGTGCTGTATAGGTTGTAAGTTATTTGGTTCATATTTGCTATTATATGTGAATTGTGGAATATTATATATAGTATTATATGTTAAGCCTTGTAAATAGTCTATGTTTTATATTGAGTGTCTGTATTTATTCTTGTAATAAATTGTACTTAGTTACGTATTTGGTTTTGGCCTAGCTCTATTGAGAGAGGAGGAAGCCGCTCTAGTAGCTGATCCATTCCTCAACACTCTTCCTCACAACCACCACTGTCATTGGAGGACAGGGCACACCCTCCGGGTGTACCTGGACTAGATGTGCATATAGGGAACAGGTTTACTGAGATCCCATACTAATGTTATAGTCTCATATATTAAAGTATGTCTGAACCTGTGGTATCTGATAACTAAGAACCAAACATTAAGCTGATATAGCAAATGAATTGGAGGGAAGTAGGAATGAGAAGGACCTCCAGAGGTCATCTAGTCCAACTGCCTGCCTGAGGCAGAATCATCTGTATCTGAACCATCTTATGCAAATCCATTGCCTAACCCAATGGTACTCAACCTTTTTATCTTGTGGACTGGATGGACAGTGCCCAGTCCATCTGTGGGCTGGATCCAGCTGGTGATCCTGATCTGGTGCCTGGGACTGGCATGGCAGGGCCCCATCTGGCTGTACAGAGTGGGTGGGGGCCAACCAGCCATGACCCAGCCCCACTGGGGAAGGAGGCATCCACCATGAGCTTGGGATTTGGCAATGGAGAAGTGGTGGCTGTTAATGTGGCCACCACCCCACACTGTCAAATTTCTCAACCTGTGGGGAGTCTCGCAGTCCATCGGCCATGGCTCTGTGGGCCACGTTTGGCCTGCAGGCTGGGGGTTGAGCACCCTGGTTTAACTTATTGGCAACACTACACAACCAATAAACATAGTCTCTTCATTATCCCCACCAGTCTGCTGAGTGGTCTAGTTGTGTTGTGTTCTGTTTAGACTATTGTTTTATTTCTGGTGCAGTGGAGACTTGAACTTACAATCCTTTGCTTCCAAAGATAGGTAACGCATAATAAATCCCATCTAGAGCCAAGTTACATTTTGAGATGTGTTCAGTTCACTCTGTATGTTATTTCCAGAGTCCTGAATGACAATTAGAGACATGGTGAGATCACCATTTGTTACAGAAATGTTTTATGGCAAAAAAGCATAATAGGAACCATCCACTGTGGCAGGCATGGCACAAAAGCAGTGAGATGCAGTCCTGACAGGCTCAGGAGTCATGGGAACAGTGAGTTTACACCAAAGAGACAGCACAGTAGACGCATATAACATTGAGCATGCAACTTCACTACATTAGTTAATAATTGCGCAGTTCAACAAGGGGAGATGCTTTAAAATGATAGGCGTTTTTAGCATATATATATATTGCATTGGTTATACCTTTCCCATGCCTTTTAAAAGTCCCAACCTAAGTCATGTAGGGGCCAACATAATACCACCTCATGGAAATAGTTTTTATTAAAACTAAACTGAAAAAGCCCCCAAGATACTAAGCACACAGCATCAAAAGAACACTTTATGGGTATGTTTTTGCTACTAGGAACATTAATTATCTCTTGTAGGGGAAGAAGATATCCCAGTACATAGGCCGGACCCACATAGGGGAGTGGGAAGAATCAGGGTTATGTAGTTTAGGAAACTGTAGGATCCATACATCATTTCTAGAATATGAGTGGACTGAGGAGGGGTTTGTAGGAAAAAAAGGATGGGCTAATAGTTCAAGCAGATGAATAAAACTGTGGAGAATTGATGCTGCATCTTATATAAAGTTCCTATTTGCTGAGTAACTATTTCCAGTTTTTACAAGTAATGGTTAGCAGCATTCCTCACTTTCAAGGTGCCCTAGCTGAGATGTTTGAGGTCTGATTTGCACAAGTGAGGAGAAACAACTGTGAGTGAGACCAATAGCAGCTGTGCTTTGAATATAAACAGTGCTATAAAATAATGAAGAATGTACAATTCAGGCCCTAGGTATCTAAAGTGCTGTGAACCCCCCCAAATTAGTGGAAATGTCAGAATTTTAATCTCTATGTACCTTAACTCCTGGTCTATAAAACTTATTCATACCATTTTATTTCATATAGCATGTCTGAAGCATTTGGATGACTAAATATAGAGGAGCTTTAGAAAAAAAAAAAAAATCCGTAATTGGAGCAGGGTTTGAGTAATGTGATGTAAACAACACATTTAACGATGAGAACAAAACCAAATCCTGGATTGGCGGTCACTAAATGAACACTGTTGATCCAATTCAGTGAACGAGGCAGGTGTCGTGTGGAAGAAATATGGGATCGTGTAATTAAACGTTGCATCAAAATGTACGCGGAGAAAGGGTTGAAAAAAAGTTATACAAGCAGCCTAAATTATAGCAATTCCTAACCTTTGACTAATTGAGCTTTGTAACATTAATCTTCTCTCTTAAGTAGCTTAATTTTTTTAAAGTTATATAACAATTTGATAATGACGTCTACAACCCATGGACTTCTTACACAAAGAAACAAAATTAAAGTGGTACATTCCCCCCCCCATGTAAATTTTGTTCAATGATTAGTTATTGTGCTCATAAATGAGTATTTATAAGTATCAATTCACATTCTAAACTACCTAAAGACGCACAATGCCTCAAAATGCTACCCAAATTTCTGTCATCTTTGACTCATTGCTATTGAATGTAAAATTTTGTGCTTCTTTATGGTGCATTTCAGGATGCACCTTGCTAAACTACTGTTTAATGATATTATATACATTGGAGCTTTGTGCAGATTCAGAGAACTGAAAGAATTATTGCTTTTATTCCTATGGCACCATAGAATTTGATGGAAGCATATATAAATTCTTTGAAGGAAAAAATGGGCTTTATATCTGAAATTGTAATTCATTAGCATTTATGTTAAGCTATAACAATACTAGAAAATTCATACAATGCATAAGGCAAACAAGGCTTTAAAACATGGTTTTAATTTTTCTCTTTTATAAACATTATATGCTACTCTGCAGACTCCTAATAGAGTTCTCTGCAGCAGCAGTTTATTTTTCTGTTTAGAAGCCTAACAGCTCTGTGCCCAGGGTGCCTCCAACACATAGAGTAGCACTGGCTTCTATCATGCTGATTTTTGCCACAGCGCTGTCAGCTGCCGCTCTGGTGGCTACATTTTAATTCCCTGCCCCTCCCCAAAGATGCCCCCAGGGCTACTACCCCAAACACTTTCCCTCAGTTACACTATATCCTTTTAGAACTTGTATGCTAGTTTTGCAAGTGTGGGAAAGGGGGGGCACTAGGGGCACAGAGAATGATAGCAAAGCTTCAAAACACAGCCTTTTTAAGACTGTCCAGAAGAGGGTTGTTTATGTATAGCCTGAGTGCAAAGAACATTCAAATGAATTATTGCTGATAGGCAAATGGCTTGCCTTGTAAAAGGGCAAAAGCAGCATTGTTCTGACTGCAAAGTACTGTAGAAATGTTTACATGCATTTTATGCTTTCACTGAAGTAGATAATGACCTGCTAGTAGCCATGAATCTCCTGATAGAACAGACCTAAATTAGAACATGACTTGGTTTATATGGGGAGGGGTGGGGATCAAAGCCTTTTTAATAGGGGTATGAAATATATTCATATATGAAAATATGTGTGTTCTGCATCATATTCAAGCACTAATATTCTGTTTCTTATTAGTTTCATAAGCATTAGTAACTATGATCCAGATGATGCCTTTTAGACACTGCCTTGAACAGACGGGGTGGTGGTGGTGGTCAAAAAAAAAAAAAATCAAGAAAATTATTTCAGATAAAATAGGAACCTTTTTGAAGTTGTTTCAGTTTTACAAGTTTGCAAGCAGTCCATTTTTCAGTCTCTGCAAATGTCTTGGTTGTTGCAATAGAATTCAGATAAAATATATTTCAAGTGGTTTAAAAAGCACTATTGATGGTATCTTTGTTTAGAGAAATGACATTTTATAATGTAAATAGATCTCAGTAAATACAGATAATTTCTAAATGTTGAGATGATTTTTTTTTAATTTATAGTAAATAGATAATGTGGAAAATGTGTGCATTTAAATGTTTTTAGAATATCAATTATTACAATGGTTAATTTTGGAGGAAAAGGCCTTTTTTGGAGGAAAGAGGGAATTTATCAGTTGTAGTACACTGCTGTTTCACCTTAACGATAGCATAATTAATATAATAACCCTTATTTTCCTCTGGGAAAATAAAAAATAACTTTATGTCCCCAGAGTGGGCTTCTATTAAGTTGTTTTTGCAGAAGCAATACCCATAGAACAATATTACAGGCAAAGAATAAGCAGGAGGTGCAAGTTGTAAGTGTTCTTTGAGCAAAGAGTGATGCAATCCACCAAGACCTGTACATTTTTCCTAATGGCAAAGATCATGCACAGGCATTTCAGTAAAAAAACAAACTGATGTGCCCAGCAGTCCCATAACTACTGCACATAGCTCATGAAAGTGGTTTTCATATATCATTAACTGTTTAATCGAAATATCTTCATTCTACATAGAGGCAACCCAAGTCTTGTCTCGTTCACAAAATTCTAACTATTGTCAGTCAAAGAAGGATCAAGATACAGATTCTACTTTGTAAAAAGAAAGCTAGTCTAAGATGTGTCTAGAACTTACCATATTTACTCAAATATAAGGTGAGGTCCTCTCCCCACCCCCCATCAATATGGGGAAGGGGAAGGAAGCACCTCATCTTACATTCACATACAAGGAAACCTCATTAAATACATTGCCTATCATTAAACTGCTGCCAAATCCAGCATGTGCTCAGTAATGGAAATCAACTATAAAGTTGATTAAATTCAGCCAAAACTAAGAATAACTATAAAACACATGGGCAACATGGGTATGCAAATACTGATGGGGGAAAAAAACACTTTTTGTGGCCCTTAAAAAAGCAGTTGCTCCCCCAGGAGGGAACTGTCACTGGGCCTGGAGATACTACAGTATCAGGTTGGCATTAGGAGGGCCAATTTCAGCCCTCACTCTCCTCTTGGTGCCAAAAATGCACATTTGATCTTAGCCAAAAGGCCAAGATGCTGATGGGAACCTTTCTATTACAAAACAACTAAAATAAATTACATTAACATAACACATGATGGCCTTCCCTACAACGATATTTTATTCTTCTTAACCCCCTTTTCACCATTAACACACTACCTCTCACAAACCACCCCCAACTCAGGAGGAAGCAACAGCTTTCACTCTGTCCCTTTGTCTTTTGAAATAAACAAAGCCATTCTTCTTTCTTCCATTTCTTCTCTGCCTTCTCCTTTCCCATTTCATCCGCATCTTGATCTACATAGTAGTTCAATTCATAAATTGCCAACTACAAACTTTCTGTTCTGGTGAAAGCCAGTCCCTTGACCAACAGTAGGTTTCTCACTTTCCATATCGCTACCCTCATAAAGAGGAGCATGGTTTTCAGTCTCTGTGTCTTCAGTCCTTTGGGCATTAACCCACACAACACCATTTCATATGTCACACTACAGTTCATAATGATTGCCCTCAAAAAATGATACAATCCCTCCCATACCCCTTCCACAAAAGGGCAGTCCCAAAATGTATGCCCCACATCCCTCTCTTGAGCATGCCACCAATCTTGCAAAGCCCCATTTGTGCTGAATGCCCCTAATGGGAAGAATATTCCATATCATCAATCATATGATATCCGTATGTTTTCTTTTCACTCTATTATCTGCCATCTGTCTTTCCTTCAGATCCCCAACTATTCTTACCTTATCTTTCTTTTTTATCATATTAATCAACATTTTACAGTATTTTAAACACTCTAATCCCACTTGTCAAGTTTATTTACCCTTATAAAACTCTACATATTTGCATAGTGGGTTGATGCTTGCCACGCCCATGGCTTTTTCCATTCTCCCTCATACAAGTCTCATCTTGTTACATTGTTCCTACCAGGTAATGGCAGAAATATGCAGTCTTCCCCAACCCCTCCATTTTCTCTTTTTTACATAGCTCCATTCTTGCTACCCTCTTTCTTCTACTCCCCCTGCCCCCCCCCCCAAAAAAAACCCAACAAAACTGCATATCTGCCTGTGTATCATCTGTATCTGTTTCTATGACAGTGGATATACCTCTTCTGCGTAAAGGATGATGGGTAAGAGTGCTGTTTTCACTGCAGCCACTTTACCCTTAAAAGATAACGTTCTAACAATCCACAATCCCAATATCTGTCTCACTCTTATCTCTAAATTCTTCCATGCCTATGTTCCTTTCCCTTCAGTGTCCATCAGTATTCCAAAGGTCTTGGTTACACCCTCTACCACCTGCAGCCTGAACTTCTGTAAATTCTTCCAGTTCCCCACCCCCATTAACAAACTTTTAATTTTATTTAATTTCACCCCTAACACTTCACCCAACTCTTCAGTATGCTTCAATACCTTCTCGACTGACATGTTGTCCTGAGCCACTATGGTCACATCATCCATGTATAAGGTACATTTAACTTTTCTCCTCCTGGTATCTTCATACCACTTATTATCTTATCACAAATTATCTGAGCCAATGGCTCTATCACACACACCAAAAAAAGATAAGGGGATAGCAGAAATCCCTGTTTTACCCCTGTTTGAATGGGGAATGCTTTTCACAAGTCACCATTTACCAGTATTCAATTTCCTGCTTTATGTATAGCACCATGACCCATCTGATCATCTTTGCTGGAAACCCCATCCTCCACAATATTTCAAACATGAAATCAAGTTCAACCTTGTCATGAGCTTTTTTCAGGTCTAAATTAATTATTATCATATTTATTTTCCTCCCTTGTACATCCAGTATGACATTACTCATTAACCAAAGGTCTGGTATATCCTCCTCTCAAAAATGGCACATTTATTCTTTTTGCATCCATATGTAGAGGGAAAGAAAATTATTTGCAGGTGGGGGGGACTGTGAGCATGCACACACATGCACCCTCAACAAGTAGGTCTGTGGGAGAAGGGGTGGGAGGAAAGAAAAAGGCTATTGGGGGGGTGCAGATTGAGCCCTCAGCCCCCAGCAGTGAGTGGGGAGAGTGGGGCACAGGCAGGAGTAGGGGCTGGGGTGACTGTGGCCCCAGCTGGGCCAGGTGGAGGGACAAGCAGTGGTCCAGGAGGTATGTGTTCCTCCAGTCTGTGCACAGGGTGGTGAAGGCTGCTGCTGCACTTTGAGCCCCACTGCCCCAAACTGTGCGACACCACATGCAACCTGCCACTGGGCAGGCAGGGTACATGACGCTAGTGCAACAGAGAGAAAAGTCTAGCATACAGTACTGTCGCTGCCGTGCACTGCAGCGAGGGGTCTGGGGCCTTAGGGGCCCGGCAGGCGGGTACTTGTGACGCTTGGAGTGGAATTAGGCACGGACGCTTATCGGTTGCAAAGCTAGATTGTTTACTTATGCCGTCAAGGTGGTGAATGACGGAGGTCAGAGATACTTGGTTAGTTACAGCTTAGAGTTTGTAAGGTCGGTCTGCAGAGGTGTTTGGGCAGAAATGTTTGAGCCGGCAGTCGTTGATTTACGTTTAAATTTGGATCGATGACGGGGAGGCTTTGGCAATTGATCAGATTGTCAAGTTACTCTGATACGTATGTTCAGAGGTCTCCGCTTTTGCGGAAGTGCATGCGGGTTTTGTTTGTGTAATAACCAATTGTTTCATGCCACGTCATAAATTTAATTAGAATCGCCAATTATATAGCGGTCTTCGCTACGGTTTTCTTGCAGGGCTACTCCCTGTTTACTCTGACCAATTATAATGATTTATGTAAAGCACAGAAGGCTAAAGTTTTGCTTCTTGTTAGTGACGCAGCTATAAATCTCTTTTGTTGGCATACACAGCGAAGAAGGCTGTTACCGGCAAGAATTTCTGTTTAACCCTTAGTTGACTTTAGTGCAGAGTGAGAATGCTTTGAATGGTATCTCTTGCTAGTGGCATGGGCACTGCTTAATTGGGTTGTGACAGGTACCAACTCTCGAGAATCAGAGCAGCTGCCGGCAGCTGCGTTCTGACTCCCACCGGAGTGTTCAGACTTTTGACTGGACAGGTGGGTAATTGATGGATGGAGTGAAATTAACCAGGCACAAACGCATGTTGGTTATAGGAGATTGTTTACTTATGCTGCCTCAGGATGAAATACGACGCAGGTAGCAGACTTGCTTTAGTTACAGCCAAGCATACGTATCAGGTTACAGTCAAGCGAGCGTGACAGCGACGGCGCTGTGAATGAGTTAACGAGCTGTGAACGAGTTAACGAGCCTGCAGGGGGATTCTGGTTACATCGGGACAGTCGATGGCGGGGAGTCATTGGTGAGTGATCAGTCCGCCAAGTTTACTCTGCTCTGTGCTCAGAGTTCTCCGATTTGGGCAGAAGTGCAAGATGGTTTTGTTTACGCTGTGACCAATTGATTTAAGCTACATCATCTGGTTCTCGTTTGTATCTCCAATTATATAGCAGTTTTCGGTAGGGATTTATGGCAGGGATATCCCCTTTCACCCTGACCAATATTAAGTTTCGTTTCTTGTTAGAGACATGGGCATAAATTTATTTTAATTATGACACCAGCCACCTCTGTCCCATGCACGGATCAAAGGACACATGTGCCCTGGGCCTCCGCTTGTCCCACCACCCAGCCAAACCAGGCCACACTCACTACAGCCCTGTTCCTTCCTGTGCCTCACTCTGTCCCTTACTGCTGGGGCCTCAATCTGCACCCCCTACAGTGATGAGGGAGGGAGTGGGGTGGGGCAGGGCCTGCACAACCAGGGTGCAGGATGGAGCCATGAGCAGCTTGTCTGAGGGTCACCTAGTGCAGGGAGGGGTGGCAGCTCCCACCCTGCAGGCACCCCAGGGGGACATAGGGGGTGACTGCATTGGATGTGCACAGGGCAGGGTGGGCCTGGGGCTGTGCTGGGATCTTCCCAGTGTGGGGGAAGTAGTGGAAGAACCAGGTGAACTCTTCTTTGTGTTTTGATGGAGCTTGCTATCAGCAGAGATAAGGATTGGGGCAGGTGGCAGAGGTGCTGGCAGGGGGTGGGGGTGGGGTTGGGGTGGCAATGGCGAATTTTGAGATGGCTGCAGCTCTCCCCCCATGTTCGCCCTTCCAGCAATGCCACCACCTGCCCCAAGTGCAGCCCAGGGCAGCACACCCCCCCACCTGGAAGTTCCTGGCCCCAGTCCACCCTCCTATGCTTGTATCACATCTGTTAGTCATACATTGTTTTGGCCAATACTTTTGCCATCTATTTGTAGTCTACATTTAAAAGGGTTATTGGCCTCTAGTTGCTTAATACCTTTCCCTTTTTTAATAGAAAAATTACCATACCCTTGTGCAACCTATACCATAACCTTCTGCTATCTCCCCACCCTCCATTATTTCCTGGCATGTCTCTATTATATCTGTCCCCAGCCATTGCCAACTTTTTTTTTCATAGAATTCCACTGGAAGTCTGTCTCTTCCCAGCACCTTGCCTATCCTGCAAGCTTTTAAGCAGTCCTCCACATCTCTCAAACTTAACTTCTCCATTTTTTGTTTCTTTCTAACTTCTATTCCCTCCTTTATCCCATCAAGGAACACCTTCATTTTTCCTCTATCCACACCTCTTCTTTTGTACAGCTCTCTATAAAACTCCACCACTGCATACTACACCTTTGCACTCTCTTGTATTCAGATTCCTTGTTCAGTTCTCACTGCTTTCAGTTCTTGCCTTCTTTTCCTCAAATTCACCAAAAAATATTTACACCATCCTTCCCCCTTCTTCACTTAAAGTGGTGTGGTCAGAAAGACTTTCTCATCTGTTTTATTTCTGAATGATTCTTCAGTCCATAGCTTTGTTTTCCAGTTCTTCTTTCCCTTATACTCCTCTTACTGCCTGCCTAAAGCTCTTCCACCCTCTTCCTCACTTCTCTTTGACCAATGTGCTCAGGAACAGCAGGATCTGTCAGTAAGGAAGGGGAAGAGGCTGCAAGGGAAAGGTGGGGCAGAGGACAAGGGAGCTACCTGACCCCTCCCCACCCCAATTTATTTTCCCTGCTGTAGCAGTGGGAGTGGGGCAAATATAAGGCAAACCTCCAGTAATTAGATTCTCTGCCTGGAAAATTATAACATTTATCAATTTCTTATATATAGAATCTAATTATTTTGGGGTTGTCTTTTATATTTGAGTAAATGCGGTAAGTTGTTTGGATGGAATTAAATCTTCATTTCCACATTCTCTGAAACTTAAATGTAACCTTCACTCCAAATGTCTACCTTTTTTTTGCTCATCCTTTTGGGAACTACAATAATATATATATTTTTAAAGTAGTTAATAGATAAGTACAATATAAACTCCAGTGTTTTCTTTTGCTGAGTGTGTCTGCTTCCATACATAGCATACCACTTTTATCATGGAAAGGGTGAGATAAGATGAAACAATCTTCTGAATATTTAAAAAAAAAAAAAAAGTTTGTGCATTTCCTAAAGCAGCTTAGTGCTAGATTCACTCAGAACAAGAAAGGGAAAAATATTTTCTTTGCATTTTTTTTTCATTTCTGCTTTAAAGACCAATACAGTAAAATGAGGAGGAGTGTGTATGAGTGTGTGCATGCGCATACATACACAATTCTAAAATATTAACATTATATATTTATATAAAAATATCTTTACCAGGATTTTTGTGTTTATTTTCATCCAGCTACTTTGAATTTTAAACACAATGTGAGGTAAGAAAATAATTAATTTGTGGCCATAATAAAATCCAAATTCAGCCCTGTTTGTTTTTAAATGTGGTAAGAAGAAACATATTTAGAAACCAGCCACAAGGCAGTAAAATTGATTTCTGGTTTATCTGGTATAGCTTTGAGTCCCTCACTGAGCTGGGAAATAATTGATTGCTTGAAGCCTTGTAGCAGTGGTTAAAAATTGATAAATGCTAAAGCAGGCACAATGTTTTATAGGTTCTCAAGAGTTGTGGAGCTTCCATATTTCTCTCTCATAGCCAGCTCTAGATCATGAGGTGAAATTTAAAAGGCGCTTCATCTTAGTCTTACTAAATTACATTCAGCAATTCCAAATCTGATTGCTGCAGGAGACAAAGACAACCTTTTAGTCGGATGGAACTGATTTGTAATTTACAAGGCCAAGTCATCTGTTTACATTTTTAGTGTAATGTCTTATATTAGCTACTTTAAATAGATTTAACTCAAATAAAAAGACGTATTTTCATAATCATTACCATAACTTGCTGAATGACAGTATAGAACAGTTCCACTTTTGCAAAATGGTAAGTGCCCTTTTTAGAACTGGGTCCCATTTTAGCAATGGAATACTGAAGAGTTTCAAGAACATGGAGATCGTTACAGTAGTTTACAGCAAGGTTTTTAAGATGTCTACAATTTCATGTATTACACTCAACATTGGTATCTTTACAGTTGGCATGTCTACATATGCAATTAAGTCAAAACAATGTGCTCCAGAATTTATTGCTCCCAGGGCACCATGTTTACATGTGTACTTGAGAGTGCAGCGTGTTGAGCCAGGTCAGAGCAGCCACGGCTGGCAGGGACACTGGTGGGGTCAGCCTGTCAGTTGGGGTGTGCTCTGCCTCTGCTCAATGTGGTGTGGAAGGGCTGGTTGGGGCACAAGGGTGTTCTAGTGTTGGACTAGCTGGCAGGCAGCCCCCACACTGCAAAACCTCATGCCCCAGCCAGCTTCCCCAGCATCTACACATGTGCTGCTGCAGAGTAAAGAACTCCACAGCAGGAGAGTACTTGTATTTACAAGTACTCTTCTGCTGTGGGGTTAATTTAGTTTACTTCTGCCTAATAGCACTGTATGTGTACATGTGAGACATTTACTGTGGAGCTAATTATTCAACTCTGCAGTGTCTTGTGTAGATGCACCAATTATATCTCTTATTAAAAACCAGGGAACCAGACCTTTGCCTTGGATGTCTTCTTTCTGTTGCCAGGAAACTTCAGACCGAAAGCTACTCAAGGGGCACGTCTACATGTGACATGACGGCCAAGTGGTGTTGACAGGCAAAAACCATAATGCCGTAGCTATGTCACTGTAGTAATGCACTCCCTCATTATAGTGTATTATAGCAGTTAAAAATAACTGTGTAGCTAGTATGGCACAGTATGGGCTGTTACTGTCCCAAAAGGAAGTACTAAATGACAGCACAGTAACGATGGCACAGTACAGCCACGTGTAGATGCAACCAGAAAGTAGCATGGGTTTCTAAGAAGGCAATTCTAGCCAGATGGCTTATTCCCTAGATCTAGCCTGCAAATGCTGTACCTATGTTAATCAATATACTCCTTTAATAGTCTACAAGATCAATACAGGAAATGTAACATACCATATCACCTTTATCCATACGCAAAAATAGCATACTTCGAACTGCATTTCTCTGGGTACGAAGTAACGATTTGGTAGGTATATCCAAAAGCCTATTTTCTCCAGTTGTGTTATACTAATAAAAGCTCTGATTGTAATCCTTTAAAACTAGTATAAAAATTGCCACTCACTTTGGGATAGAATTAGATGATAACTGATGTGCAATTATTGGCTAACTGTTGGTTTAAGAAATGCTATAATATTATGAACTTATGTACATGCATGGTATCCTAAATAAGAAAACAAAACATTTTAACAGGTCAGTAAATGCAGATCTGAAGTTCCAAATCATTCACTAAAACAGTTGTTTTTCATAAGAAGCTCATGTTGAAGCAGATTTTACCATCAGCTACTTATTTGAGTAGGAGATTGATTGCATAACAGAGCACAAACTGTACTATTTATTTTTAAATGATCTATCCTTTTGCTTCTTGGTCAGGAAACATGTACCCTTTTTGCTAACTTATCTTAAGGTGTGAGCTTGGTATATTACTGGCATCATTTTCAATCCTGTGTCATACATTAGTCAATGATAGAAGGCAAATAATACAAAGTGACTCTTTCTTGTTCAAAAATCCTTAAACTATAAGGGAAAACTACAAGGATTTCACCACAGACTCTCCTCTTCAGCACCTGGCCAACCATCAAGTGCAGTAGGTTTGAGGTTACTGAACTGAGGTGATGGAGACCTAAACTTATGCCACAATCCACTAAGCATTATTAATCATGGGATTTCTCTGTCCCAGTTGACTCTAATACTCCCAGGCACTCTATTCTCTCACTGCCAGCTCAGAATAGACTGGGAACACTTAAGAAGCTCATGTCTCTCTGAAACAGCTAGTCTCTAAGGGCATTTTTACATGTGGAAGCGCTGCAGCGCCAGACACTTTGAAAAGTGCACGGCACTGTGATGCTTGTAGTTATATAAGTGGTGAAATGCAAATCAGTGTGAAGAAAATGGCGGTGGTGAGCTTTTGAACTAAAACACGTCTGAGGTGCTTTAGTTCAAAAGTGCACTGCCACCATTTTCTATGCATTGATGCACACAGTTTATACAAGTGCACGTAGTGTATATGGAGCAGATTAAGCGAGTCTGCTCCGGAGCGGGGGATCTATGGCATGTCATAGGACAAAAAGGTAGGCGTATAAATGTTGTAATGTGCCACCTTGCTTTCTGCTTGAGTTTAGACTGACATGGATAACCACCTCTCTCCTTTTATTTATTTAATCTACTCTTAATCTGAAAAATATCACCTGCACTGGCTGCAGTAAAAACTATTGGTGACTGGAAAACATCTAGCCTGTAGACTTAAAGGGTTCTTGATGACTTCCCACCAAGACTTGCTCCACTGAAAGGTGGGAAGCCTGCCTCAGAACAAAACAAAGACTATATATATTACAAGGTAATTAACTCTTTTTGCTTCCCCAAGGGCTGAGGAGAACCTTGCTCTCCCTACCTTCTAGGATTTTAGGTGTAGTAAGATCAATTCTGAATAACTTCTTTGATCTTTGCTTGTCCTCATGAATGATTTATTGGGAAGATTTTTTAGAAAAAAAATTGAATGAAACTGCAGACACTAGAATGATCACAAAAACTTTTGTATGTATAGATACTATAACTAAGGAAGCAGCAGTTCTGAAACGAGATTTGTGTGGGCCTGCATATGGTTTTTAGAACAGATTCAGAGCCACGGTTTTAATGAGAACTTCTTTCTGTGGTGTTCGCACTCTGCAAAAGGGGAGCTCATAAGGTGGGAACAAGGAATCAAAACTAATGATAATTCTTAGGCTGCTTGCAGATGTTTAAAAAAAACCAAGCACTTTACTTTAAACATGGCCCATTGCTGCACTGAGCCCCATGCATGCCAAGAAGAGGTAGGACATTACTTCAACCTGGCTCTGCAGCATCTGTAAAGTTAGTGCGGCTCTTTTGGTGCTTTTATCTCATAGCTGATTGAATTAGCTTTTGCTAAAAGTGTGAAAATGCCCTGCTGAATTGCCCAATTTTTACAGACACTGCAGAGCCAGGTTGAAGTAATTTGCTGCTGCTTTTGGTGAAAAGTGTTTTTTTTTTCTTTTTCTTTTTCTTTTTCTTGTTTTTTTTTTTTTTTTTTTTAATGTCTGCAAGCAGCCTTATTTTCTAGGTGGCTAGTAATGGTGCTATAGCACTCAGATGGGCATAATTAATCTGTTGGGAACAAGACAGGGCAGGGTGGTACCTTAAGACCTAAGTCGGGATGCTTGACTTTCAGTAGTAGATACGGGAATGGGGCGCACATACATTGGCTGCACTGTGCAAGTGCAGTGAACTTTGAGCTCACTGCCCTGTCAACATGAGCTCCTGATGGAGCTCCCTATGAACAGTGAGCACTGAACTCATCAGTTGATTGGGGTGGGATCTAGACAGAGGTTCTGTTTTCTGTGGCTCCACAGCCCAGGGAGTAAATATTGCTGCTGTTCATCCTCTTCCTCTTTCCCTTTCCTCACTGAATTCAGCAACAGGGAAAAGAAGGGGACAGGCAGTGGTAGCAGCGCTGATCTCCTGGGCTCTAGAGATATCTGAAACCCTGCTTTCATGCTAGACCCTGTACTGGGAGTTCATATATGGCACAGTCAAAAAGGGGTGTGTGAGCATGTGCTGCACCCTCTCTGGATCTGCCTTTGCTGACTTCAGACTAATATGACTTACCTACCTCTGTCTGCTCATTTGTCTGTGTGGTGGTAAATGGACTGCGATCAATCTACACAAGACACTAACCTCAGATCTTAAACAACAAAACTTTAAAACCCCACTTGAACATAAAATTGGGAAAAGATAAATCATTCACAGACTAGACTGTGTTAACTGTAGTCTCAACAGAGACTCTGAATTCTTATCCCATCACCTGGACTACCTGTATAACCCCTACATCTCTTAAGAGTTTAACTTTGGTTCCCTGCCCCCACTTTTTGCTTTCTTCAGGCCAGCTTCGTCTCTCAACACTGCCTCCTCCTCCTAACTCCTCTTCCACCTCTCCCTATTTCGTATTTTAAATTACTTGTTTCCCTTTTTTCTCTTCTGCTTTTTAACCTGCTCTCTGCTATTTCATTTGTAGCAGCTGACAAAATAATCTGTGGCCTATGCAAGTTTATGCCTTCCTGAATGAGTTAGTCTTTAAGGGTGCTTATACACATGTTCTGGGAGTAGTGGGGGGAGGTGCTTTAATTGGAGTGACTGCAAGAGCCACTGTAATTAAAGCACCTGAAGCATCATGTGTATCAGAGTCCCCACTTCAAAAAATGGTGGTGGGGATGCTTTTAACTAAAGCTCATTGAACAAGCTTTAGTTAAAGCACCGCTGCTGCCATTTTTTAGTGTGGGGATACTGATACACATGGTGCTGGAGTCTGCTGGAGCACAGTAATTATCATGCTCCAGCAGACTTGGTTAATCAAATCTGCTCTGATGCACTGTAATTACAGCATATTGGAGCAGCCTGGCTGCATGTGTATAGATTCCCTAAGGTGCCACCCTCCCCATGCCTTTTGTAGCATTCACTATGATTACTTTCTAGGTGCCAAAGAAAGGCCCCTTCCTTCACAGAGGAGCCTGAATCTTTCTGCTTTTTTATTTTTATTTTTGTTGTGGTAGTGTACAGCAGCCCCAGCAATGGGTCAGGACTGCTTTGTGACAGATGCTTAAGAAACACAAAATAAAAAAGGCAGACCCTGCATCAAATGGCCTACAACGGCTTACTTTGATTCTGTTCTGTTAGTCCTTCCTCCCTGATCTTTCTCTTCTACAGCATCTCCAGTTCTATGTCCTAAGTGCCTCCTAAATGAGCTAAGTATCATTAACTCCCAGTGGAAACTTAGAGTGCCTACTTCCTCACAGCACATTACAAAATTCAGCTTCTAATAAATTGTCTGCATGAAAACATTTATCATTCTAAGTAGACCTTTGACCAAGTGATATACTTAAATGTATCATACCATGTCTAATATATTTAGCATAGCAATCTGTTCAAGCCTTATATGTCAGTATATACTTCAATTGATTAAACCAGTCCTTAAAATATGATTTTATTTTTCACTCATAATAAGATAATTAAAAAAAAATAAGAAAGGGAAAGCAGGGAAATGCATGCTACCATTTGTCATTAATAAGAAGTTGCAAATTCCTTTCTAGGTATAGCTATGCTAAAAGAAATGTGATGAACCTTCAAATTTGCACATTTCCTTTCTTTAAACATTCTCTGTTTTGACTTAATCTAGATCACTGCTATATACTGATGACAATGTATTTTCATTATATGACTTACAGGATTGTCATATTATATGACAGCATCTTTCATTATGGTATCTAATTCCATTCTTTTGAATTTCAATTACTTTCCTTAACTCATTACACGGTCTTTTCTGTAACTTTCATTACAGTCATTTTTTTGATAACTCACAAACATCCATAACTTCTGATAACTTTGTCCCTAAGGACAGCAAGATAAATAGGGTAGCCTTACATAGTTTTAATCTTCTTAATCTGAGAAATACAACTATGTATGCTGAGGAGTGTTTGGAAGCATACAAATAGAAAAACTGATTAACCACACACTAAGGAGATCAAACTTTAGAACTTCAAACAACCTCCAACACTGAGTTGAAACCTTCAAAGCAAGAGCATTTGTCAAACCTCTTTCCACTCCAGCATTTGAAACTGGGCCTAGCACATATTGGTGTGGATTCCATGTTTCTCACTGTGCTAGTTAATCATTTTGTAATGGAGTCTTGGTTCATCAGGAACTCATTAGCACTGGTCCATGAATGACTTTTTATCAAAGCACAGGCATGTTTCAGCACCTATGGCCCAAAGTAGAACATTAGTAAAATGTTTTAAACAGCTGTCTCTCTTTAGGTCCTAAATCACTTTTAAAAATGCAGTTTCACCTGAATGAGCCTAAGTCCTACTAATTTCAAATAAATATCTAAGTGAGCAAGTCACTATTTGTGATGGGACTAGTTCGCTTAAATCACTTTGGGTATTTTGAAAACTCAGTCATATATTTTTAAGAAGGAAGACTATATTTGGGAAAAGTATGTAAGATAAAAGCTTTTGAATAAGAAAGATATTTTCTTTTGAGGCACTACCCAACATAATCAGTGGTACTCTAGTCATCCCCTCTTTTCTTATGCTACCGATCTTGCGTGCCCCCTGAGGGAGGGAGGAGCACAGAAATAAAAGCAGATGTGTTACCAGCCTGACCACTGCTAGGCACACAACCATAGACCTTTGTGTAGCTGATACCCATGGTTCTCAAGCACCCAATTTCATCTATGATGATACTATTTTTATTGTTATTACTTATATCTGCTTTTAAAATGAGAGTGCTTAGGCACAGAATTACAAAGGTGTTTTGATGCTTAACTTATTCAGGATTTCAGGGGATTAATGGTACCATGCAGGCACTCTGGGCTACTGTCTCCCCTGGCACCTTGGGCTGCGCTACACGATAGGTGTGTCTACACGTGTCAAACTGCTCAGTTGTTACTGCTCAATCATTTAGTACTTGCTTAAACTGCACAGTGACCAGCGTTATTGTACAGTCCTGTCACTGCAGGGTTGTTTTTTTTTTTCCATGCTGCTGCTCAGCAGCAATGAGCTACTGTGCAGTAGCTTGTTGCTACTACGCAATACTGTCAGTATCACAGTTTGTGTCTGCTGATGCTATAGCAATGTAGCATCTCATGTAGACGTGCCAAATAAGCAGAAACCAAAGTAGGCAGTGAAGGGTATGGAACCACAATGTCCCGGCCAACAGCAGAGGGTTCAGGATTGGGAGTGTGGTTGGGGGTAGAAAGGTAAGAAAGTTTATTAACTTAACAAAAACACAGCTACGCGTAGTAATAAGGCTACAATGACAGACAATAATAATTTGCATTGGCAACTTATCAGCAGTCCCCTCTGATACCTGATGTACAACAAGTTTCTCTTTCCACAAAGCTCAGTGAGGTCACGCATCCCTGATCAGTGCTGTCCAAGGGGTAGCAGGAAGGACCTTGGTATTAAGTCCTCGATTTCCTTGAGATCCATGGGCCCACCGAATCCAGGTCAGCAGCTAATCTTAAATCAGGAGCTTCTGTCACAGAGCTGCATCTTCCTTCTAAATAATTTCCAGATGTGCTAGCCAATTTAACTTCTGAGCTATGCTGATAACTTACAGCCATCCAGATTCTGCCACTATAATTATTTTTAGGAGTGACCAATAGCAGTACAAGACTTGCATTCTTCTGATAAGGTTAATTTTTACTATGCCACGGGGCCTGCTACTTCTACAAGGCTTTGTTAAATTTACTATGCCTTACTACATACAAAGCCTCACTACATCTTTGACTTTAATTAGGCTCTTAACAACAACATATAGCTTAATATCTGAACAAATGACAGAAAAACACTTGGTCTAATTATCACAGAGTTTTCAGCAAGCACTTTTATCACACAGACATAATTTCAGCTGTCACACCCCAAGAACCTCACTGCTGCTACAGTTAGAGAGATGGGGAGCAACACTTAGGTGGGAGCCTAGGGGCTCCCATGTTAAACCCTACCAGTTGGACAGCTCTGCCTTGGGAAATCTGAATTTGTGAACTGTCCCAGATGAGGAAGCCCACTGAAGTGAATAGGCTGCTGTTGAGACTAGCGATTCAACTCTATAGACCAGTTTGAGGGTTTGGTTGCCATTTTCCTAATCTTTAGAAACAGAATAAAGCAGGATTTATACTGTAAATAAATATGACAATTCTCAAACATTAAACATAATGTCAGTCACATTGTATAAACCATTAGGCTTTTAAAAAAAAATTGTTGGTACCCATTAGTACTGAAGAAAGTGAAATATAGATGCATTCCTAAAGCATTAAAGTTTACAAAAATGACCGTACTGGCAATTGCCCACAAACTTTCACATTTCATGGAATATTTCTATGATTTATTTCACCTGCTTAGAAAAATCTAGAAAAGCCTGTTCAATATATGGCATACCCTGATTTTAGCTTTACATCAGGAGCTCAACGGAATCTTAATTTAATGAAGTAATAAATTCAGAAATGTGTTTCTGCATGCATTTGTTTCATGGATTTATTATAGATAAATCCACTTAGAAAATTCACTGGGATAAAAAGTCGACACTAGAAAGTTTCTAAGTACTGATGCATGTATTATATTCTATACTTCTGATAACAACGAGAAAGGGAGTAGAGTTTCTTTAATGATGATTAACACAAGCAAGGCACAGACTGACTGCTGTAAATTATATAAGTATAATTATGTATAGTTTGCAATAGCTATTAAAAGGAAAAGCCTATATTTTTCATATAAAACATCATTCTTTTATATCTTCTGCTGCACAAATATATTTGCTTTCATTTCCCTGTAAAGCACATAGACCCTGGAATACTTGCACAAGAATATATCAGTAGCTCAGTGAAGTGACTAGTAACCCCAAGTGAGTTGTTATTGAAGTCTAGCAAAATATTTCTGTTTGCTTCAGTCAGCTTTGAATTAGTCCTCTTGTATAAGAGATGAGGTTGAAATACTGAATTCTACTTACATCAACAATGGGTTTTAGTATTAATATCACGGAGTCAGGACTTTACCTATTTGTGCGTAAGTGTTTGGGTGTAATGAACCAAAGCTTGTTATGGTTAGTAACATGTCTTGCTTATCACTTTCCAATCAAATTCTTTATATTATTATTTTATATTCAGTTCCATACCTTCAACCTATAACATTAATTATTAATTGCAGTTAGTAACAATGCTTCCTAAATCAGAGGTGATCAATTCCCAATCCATGGGCCAAGTCAAACTCCTGACACTGTATCATCAAGCCCGCAGGGCTCCCTGTGGGTTTGTGGGCACTTGAAATGTGAGTGCCCATGCATTCAAGCAGTAAAATGTGTGAAGTTTGATCATATTGTGCTATGTGCAATCGTATTGTAGCAAAGATAGGACTTGTAACAAGTAATATGTGTTCAGTTATTGACCAGCCACTTCAGGGAGATAGGACTGGAAGAATTTGCTGGTTGTTGGTCCCATCCCTAGCACTGCACTGGAGTCTCTTGGATCGGCTTTGGTGCAGTGTTTGGGACTGGGACCTAAGATCAGATGATTGCTAAGGCTGGGACCAACACTGGACTATAGTCAGCTGATTATTGATTCCAGCCCTGGCATTGCACTGGAGTCTGTTTAAGACTCCAGTGCTGTTCAGGAGCTGCAGCCAACAATCAGCTTATTTTCAATTCCAGCTTCAGCACCACACTGGTGGTTGTTTAAGACTCCTGTGCAGTGGTGCAGCTGGGTCTGAAAATCAGTCAATTGCCAGGGCTGGGATCAACTATCAGCTGTTTCTTGGTTGCGCTGCACCAGAGTCTTGAACCAGGTCCAGCGTGGTCCCAACCATGTGGCACATTACACATGATGGAGAATGTACTAAGCATTACTGTGTGACTGCTCAAAACCTGTTTAACTGTTAATACAGCACAGAAATGCTTATTTTGATCTAAATAAAACATATACCAAGTGTCCCATGTAACAAGGTACTCATTGATTAAACAGAAGTACCAGACAAACAAAAAGACAACACACAAAACTGAAGTTAAACTTCTACATTTCATTGTAGCATTGTCATTTTTAAAGGTATTTGCAATAAATTCAAGAATGAATTGAGTTCATTCTTGAATTTAGTGCAGGCTCCTCTACCTGGGTCCTCTCACTTGGCTCACTAGCAGGAATTCTGGTGTTCCCTAATAAAACACCAGATTAAAATCTGGTGTTCCCTATTTAAAAACTGCAAAATCCCAGAGAGAGATATCTCAAAGCAGTTGGGCAATGTTTTATTGATTATATTTACAATTTTAAGGCAATTGCAAAGCCTACCAGTGCCTCTATCATCATAATAAAATATATTCTAAATATTTATACAGTTTGGCATTGACTTTTTTCGCTTTTTTGTCATAGAAAAATCAAAGCTGATCCTACCCCCTTTGCTCACTAGGATGTGCCATGCTGAACAGCACTGATATGGCCATGCCCTGCCCCTTGCTCCTCATTCTCAACCTGCAGCCTGCCCCCTGTCCCAGTCCCCTGACTCCTGACCCACAGGGCTAGGTATGTGGGTGAGGGGTTTCTGGGGGTGGCTTGGGGGTATAGGGTTTGTGTAGGGGAGCTGCTCAGGATAGGTGGGTCACCTGCCCCCCCACCCCCACAGGATGCAGTCCCCCTGCACAGCTCATGGACTGCCCCCAACAGGGGCCACAGCTCTCCCCAACAGGGGCCAAAGTCCCCTCAGTGGAAGGACTACCCACCCCCATAGGGCCCACATGCCCCCCACTCAGCTGAAGCCCCACCCCCCACTCACCAGCTGTACCGGCAGCTATCAGGGCTACTCAAGTCCTTGGGGCACAGCGTCCCCCCCCCCCATGTGCCATGGGGCAGCAGGACTCAGCCCCAGCCACCTGGCACCCAGCTACCCGGCACCCATGCTGCCACTTCATGCAGGTGTGACCCAGCTCAGCATGGCACCACATACTGTCAGGCAACTCAGGGCCACTAAGGCTACCTTTTCATAAACTGCAATAGAGTTTATCTTTTTGAAACCAATGCTATATATAAATTCACTTGTAAATGTTCAAATCTTGCTCCTCCATACATATACTGTAACCCATGTGCATGCTAATGAGAACAGTCTGGCATGAAGCTTATGGATGCAGTTCATAATGTTACATAGACTTTTCTATGGAGATCTGCATCATAGTCTGAAACCCTTTCTTTTTGTTATTGAAAATGAACTCAGTGCTTTTGTGAATCTGTACAATAACTCCAAGCCTCTTCTGTACAGAGAACAAATGCATATTGTTCAGTGTATGTATCAGTGGGACTTTTCATTAAAATGATAAGACCCAAAGGGTTATTCACTGACTGATGGAAGCAGCTTGCATGATAATTAATACTCGGAAGCAGGTATAGATTTCCACAATTGACATATGGATCATTAAATGATTGTAGCTAAAATCTAATGATTTAAACAAAGATATATTTGTGGTAGGTTCTATTTATGTATAATCATTGTAGGATATATGGTCATGATGATCTGATAAGAAGGAGGATGTGCTGATTCAAGTTACTTGAATAGTGGCGTGCATGTGTGCATACACAGGTCACACGCACACAAACTATAAATAGCATGCAGAGACCTTACCTTTATTTATTATTCTCAGCATTTTCAAACAAGCATGTAAACAGTATCTATGCAGTAAAGGCTATTTATTGTGCTGAAATTTCACAGCTTATGTTTTTAAATAAAAGCTATTCTTACCTGGATAATTTGTGGTTCTTAATCTCTGTCTCTGCCTCTGGTGATTTTGCTTCTAGATGATGAATAGCTTATTAGCTGAGAAATGCTAAGTCAGCAAATGGTTTTGGCCGAAAGGAAAAAAAAATTGTGAGAGTTTCAACTATTTTATTTTGGCCCTTTTGAAATCATGCATGTAGTGATTTCTGGGTTCAATTACTACAGGTGTATGTGAATAAGAAGAACTAAGCAAGCTTCTGCAGTCGTTTAGGCCAAGTGCAGACAGTCAGGCAGCATATGCATAATCACCAAGCCATGCGATAGCATCCTCAGTGGCCATGTGCAGTTCCTGTAGTCTGCCACAGTACTTAGTCAAAAGGCAGTCATCAGCACTATGCAACATGGTGTGTGTTTTTGCCACAGTTGCAGTTTGGATGGTCACGAAGACCCCAGTAGTGGAGGCTCATTGCACATTGGTTCCAGACAGGGTAAGGTCTATTCAGCAAGGCCCACTGATGGCATGTAGGCAGACTGTAGGATCTATAATAAGGAACTTGACTGGTGGTAATGTTGACCTCCGTTCCTCACACCAGAGGGTCTCCACTGTGTGGTCCTGGTGCGGCAGTTTGGACCACAGCAGGTATTGTGATGGTAAACATGCAGCAGGTGGATTTAAGAGATTGTTGTACAGTGACAGGCTTGGATTGGTGCAGATCTTCTCTGGTAGCTTCTTAATTGCAACTTCCCATTGGATACGAGATAGAACAATGTTGCTTAGGACTGGGAGCCATGGTAGAGGGGTTGGTTGAAGAGTTCCCAAGATGATGCACATTATTGAATGTAACTGCACATCGAGTTTGGTGTGTGATGACAGATTCAAGACTGGTACACAGTACTCTGCCACAGAATGTGAGATGGAAAGAGCTGGCATCCTTAGGGTTGAGGCTCTTGTACCCTGCAATGATCCAGACATTGTTAAGGAGGCTGTTCCATGTGTTAACTTCATTGCTCCTTTTTCAGGTGTTCACATGAAAATACATATCATCAAAAAGCCAGAGGCCAAGTCTAAGCTGCATTGATTGAATTGATAAGCAAGTGAACAGACATTTATTTTGATTCTGCAGATGCAGCCACATGCCTTCAATGGCTCAGGCCAGAAGCCAGGGGTGCTAGAGCACACCTATGTCTATCTCACCTCAGTAGTGTACCATTGGCTGCTACAATGAAGCATACCATAGCTGTTTTGCATGTGTTATCTCCACAACATAATAAATTAAGCTGCCTTAGTGTTGAACTAGAAGTGAATGCCAGTGAGCTCTCCCATCACGTGGTTCAGTCATTATGAGCCATCAGGTTTCACTCAAATACCCACAGGCTGCTTCTAATAAATGACTATCACATCTTCTGTAACCTTAGATATTCATGTGCAGTTTCCTGTAATTGTTTAAAATTCTTGAATGGCCTGTTTTCATAATATTGTCTTAGACTCTAAGGTAAAGAAGTGTTCATTTCTAGGATGCAGAAGAGGCATTAAGGGACAAGTACTTTACTAAATGAACCCTCACCTGCCCATGTTCCTTCCCCAAAGAAATTCTGGATGATTTAGAAAACAGACTCATCTAAATTCTTCATCAGGAGGGGAAGTGGGGAGATAGAGCCAATATGTATCTGTTAACATATTTAATAATCGCTTGAAAATGTGAAGCCTTGTATATTATATTAAAAACAACATTGTAGCTTGCAAGAGATAGGTAATATAATAAATTACTTTTTTTTCCCCCTAACCAATCATTCCTATGACTAGACAGCATAACCATGTGAGAATGTTTGTATTCAATAGCTGGAATGTGACAATTAGAATTTGTTACTCCCTTTAAGGGTAGGTACAGACATTACACATAATCCAGACTAAGTGCTTAGAAATTGAAGTAAACCCATAAACATACAGAAGGTTGGGGCATGTAGAATGGACTGAATATGGCAGAACCAAGTCTAAGATAGTCCTGGATTGATGTACACTCAAACTTCTGCAAATTACGTTATTTCCTTGCAACATACATCTGTACTAGATCCCCTACCAAATCAAGTTAGGTCACCATATGCTGGCATACCAGGCTCCTTTACAAGTCTCCGCTAGCCCCACCTCCCAGTGAGGTGCACTAGATCTTGGCCCATGGTTGGCAGCTCTGGCTGTGCTCCCAGCCAGCCCTTCCCCTGTCACAGACACAAGTGAGCAAAGCCTTTGTTCATAGCCCCGTGCCTCTGGCCAGCCATCAACCACAATTAGGACACAGGTAGAGGGTGGGGAAGAGTGGAACTCACAGGCTGCTGGGAAAGAGGCAGTGCCACAGGACACCATGCATTCCTGGCCTATCCCAGTTCCATCTGAGCCCCAGGACCCATGCACTGGAGCTTAAGGAAGGGCTCAGAAAATTTCCCCTCCTCGAGCCAGCTTTCAGTTCCTGGCTGAAGCCCCTTCCCCTGCATCTGGGGGGCTCCGGTTCCATGGGGGGAGGACAGCCACAGGTGATTCCAGTGTAAAAACAGGGACCACAGTCCAGGGATCTGGGCAAGCCCCTACCCAGAACTTCCTACCACTCAAGCTCTGACTGCTGCCAGATTTTTTTGTTTGTTTGTTTGTTTGTTTGTTTTTTTTGGGGGGGGTGTCAAGCTTCCTCTTAAAGACCCCCAAGGTAAGAGCCAGCACCACTTCCCTTGGAAGTTGGATCCAGATCCTAGCTGCCTTGACTGTGAAAGAGTGTCTTCTAATGTCGAGCCTGAGCCTACTCTCAAACAACTTATGGCTGTTATTCCTTGTTGCTCTGGCAGGTGCTCGGGGAACAGGGTCTCACCCATTCCCTGTTGGTCCCCCCTGGTAAGTTTTTGTAGGTGGCCACTAGATCCCCCCTCAGCCTTTTCTTGTGGAGGCTGAACAGGTTCAGGTCCTGTAGCCTCTCCTCATAGAGTCTGCCCTAATGTCCCCGGATCATGTGAGTAGCCCTCCTCTGGACCCTCTTGATGCTGGCCACATCTTTCCTGAAGTGCAGCACCCAGAACTGGACACAGTATTCCAACTGTGGCCTGACCAGTGTCACATAGAGGGGGAGGATCACCTCCTTGACCCTGCTTCTGTTGCATCTGTGGAAGCATGACAAAGCGCAGTTAGCCTTACTGACCACGTCCTCACATTGGCAGCCCATATTCATTTTGGAATCGATAATGACTCCACGATCTCTTTCTGCCATTGTGTTTTCAAGAAGAGAGTTCCCCAGCCTATAGGCATGCTGCTGCTTCTTACTGCCCAAGTGCAGTACCCTGCACTTGTCAGTATTGAATCCCATCCTGTTCTCATTTGCCCACCCCTGTAACCTGTCCCTCCCTTCTAGCTTGCCCACCTCACCCTAGACCTTGGTGTCATCAGTTGAGCTGGCTCAGCTCAGGCAGGTCCATTTCCAGCATGATCGCATCAGCAGCCTCACCAGTTCCCCTCTCTTGACCTCGATGGTGGTGCCATCTGGGAAGAGAGTGAATCAATGGAACAAAGACAAAACCCTGGCTGGGCCCAGGCTAGTGCTGCTCCCTACCAGCCATAGCCTCTAAACATAGCTATAGCCTCTAGTGCTGCTCCCAGGAATGCCATGGGATCTCAGAGGTCTCCAGCTCCCTGCAATACATGGCAGCTGCCTGGAGAGTCCCGAGACAATGCCCTGATCTAGGGAGAATGCAATGAGTATGTGTGAGTGTGCATATGCCAGAACCTTTCCTGTGGTCTTTTGACAGACCCTGGCATTACAGCTTGGTTCTACCCCCTGGACTTGCCTAGCTGGGCACAGCTGCAGATCTGCCTTTGTCTCTGCCAACCCCATCCTCCAACCCCTCCCCTCTGCACTGTTTGCAGCACTGATCTTTGGAAGGGGAGGGGGAGGGGCAACAGCCACCTCAGCCTGGCACATTGTTGAACAGGGACCCTCTACCCCTGCTAGGTGTTGAATCTTCAAGGGCATGGCTACTCCCACACTCTCTCCAGGGATCAGAGTCCCACAGCTGAAGGGGAAGGGACTTCAGCCAGAAACTCTGTGATAGCCACAAAGGGGAAGGGGGAAAATCCTCTGAGCTCTTCCTAGAGCAGCTTCAGTGCATGGATCCCAGGGTTTGGATGGAACCCTGCAGACCCAGGCTGGGAATGTGGGATGCACCACTGGCACCACCTCCCCCTGGAATCTCATAAGCCCCACTCCTCACCCATCCCCTGCCTATGTCCTGCCTAGGGCAGACCCCAATGAGCCTCACTCCAGACAAAGCCCAGGGATGCCCATATGACTGCAAGCAGTAGCAGCCCCATGGAACCAAAACCCAACCACAGTTCAGGGTGAGCATGCCTCTATCTTTTAGCTGCCTCCAGCTGACAAATTCCCAAAGCTTAGATTGATTCCACCTCAGGCTTTTTGAATGTCTGTACCTACCCTAAGAATGTGGGGTGCACATTAAAATTGAATCCAAAAATATCTGACTGTGATAGATCATTACGATTTATAAAAACAAGCATTGTCAAAAATTCAGACTTATGGTTGCAAGCTCCATTTTGATTATATCATTTAATGTATGCCTAAAAATACGGTGCCTATGATATATTTTTAAATAAACCTGTCTGTTAATATAGTATTATATATAATGCAAAATATCATGCCATATACAAAGTTCCATGAAATAGGTTGACAATACAATGCAGTAGCAGTTTCTGATTCCTTCTATGATGTGATGATTGGCTCTGCAGATGCAGAGAAGTGGACATCATATACCTTGACTTTAGTACTGCTTTTGATATGGCCTTCCACAATATTCTTGCAAGCAAGATAAGGAAGTGCAGGCTGGATAAATGGACTACAAGGTGGTTAGAAGACTGGCTGGATCTTCAGGCTCAAAGGGTGGTAATTGACAGGGATCTGGGATTTCTGTTTCCCCATGGAAAAAACAGAAAACCATGGGTTTACAGTTTTTATCAGAGAAAACAAGGATTTTACCTTTTTTTAGCAGAGAAAGTGGCAGATTTCCCACTTCGATGAAGAGCTCTGCAGGCTGACAGAGTTCCAGCCTGCAAGAGGGCAGGAAAAAGGGTAGGAAACCCCCAAACCTGCCCAGAGAGAGAAGGGTGGGGCCTGAGGCTTTTAGTCAGTCCCAAGGCTTACTTTAGGCTCACTTACTTAACTTTACAGGTTCCAGAAGGAAAATGGGGCTTGCTGGGGGTTTGCGTGGCAAGGCTGGGGGGGAGGCTGGCTGGGGGCTGAGCTAGCTGGGGCCTGAGCTGGCTGTGTGGGGAAGCTGGCTGGGGGCTGAAGGAGCAGGGAGGTGTTGGTGAAAGACATGGAGTGTCTGCCTGGTCAGCAGCACCCAGATCACGAGCAGCGCCATCAGCCCAAATGGGCTTGGCACCTCCATTTGCAGCTTCCCTTAAGAGCCGATGGCACAGCTCTGGTTCCACGTGCTGCTGGCCGGGCAGGCACTCCTGTAGGGAGGTGTCAGGGGAAGATGTGGAGCAGCTGCCTGGTGGCACATGGAACCAGAGCAGTGCTATCAGCCCTTAAGGAATGCTGCACATGGAGGCGCTGAGCCTGGTTGGGCCAATAGTGCTGCTCATGGTCCACATGCAGCCAGCTGGGCACTCGATGTCTTTCACTCTCAGGGGGAAGAGGGGACCCACACCCCCATATCTGTGCATGGGGCAGGCTGGGCTCTAGCTCTCACCCTGCTTCCCTCCCATGGAGCCTCTACAGCCCTGCAGGCATGACCTGGTGTAGCTGGGAACAGCAGGGCCATGCAGGGATCTCTTTACCCCCACGCTGCCCTGGTGATGCGCCTTGTGTGCCTGCAGCTGCTTTGAGGGGTGCAGCCCCATGCTGCTTCCCTCAGTGCAGCCCTGTGCATCACTGGGCAGTGTAGGGTGAGTAGTGGTGAGATCCCTTCATGGTTCCTCTGTCCCCAACCATGATGGGGATGGGGGAGGAAAGCAGGGTAACAGGGAACAGTGGGCCCGTGGCTACTCACTGATGTTCCCTGCTGCCCTGCTTCCCTCCTCCACAATCTAGCTCAACTGGGGACAGAGGAGCCATGCAGGGATCTCGCTGGTGCTCACCACATGCTGCCCTGGTGACCGGTCTCCTGCATGTGGGGTTGCACTGAGGGAAGTGGTGCGGGGCTGCACCCCTCAAAGCAGTGGCAGGTGCAGGAGGTGCTTCACCAGGGTAGCCGGGGGCAAGGAGATCCCCTGTGTGGGTCCACTGTTCCCAGCTGCACCAGGTCACACCTGCAGGGCTGCAGAGGCCCCATGAGATGGAAGCAGGGTGAGAGCTCAAGCCTGCAGCCTACCCCACACACAGATCTGGGGATGCAGGTTCCCCCCCTGCCTCCAGGAGTGCATGCAGTGGTGGGGAGCCAAACTGGCTGCGGACCTGGGTCCATAGCCCTGCCAGCTGGAGTCCCCTTCTAGCAGGGCTAGGGGAGCAGAGGCTGTGGGTGGGGGGATGAGGGGCACCAGCAAGGCTGTGGGGGGAGTAGTGAGATGCATGAGCAGGGCTGGGGGGAAGCTGTGAGGGGAATGAGGAGCACCAGTAGGGTTGGGGCACTATTGTGGGGGGAGTGAGGGACAGGAGCAGGGCTGGGAGGGCTGGGTGGGGGCGGGGCAGGGGGGTGTGCTGATGGGCACCAGAAGGGCCAGGGGGAGAAGGGGCTGTGGGGAACATTTAATTTTAATAACAGATTTTGGAGGTTTTATCAGAAAACTTGTGATTTTTTATTTATTTATTTATTTTTTATCAGGGAAAACCAGGATCCCTGATAATCAATGACTCAATGTCTAGCTGGCAGGCAGTATCAAATGGAGTGCTCCAGGGGGTTGGTCCTGGGACTGTTTTTGTTCAATGTCGTCATCAATGACCTGGAAGATGGGATGGAGTGCACCCTCAGCAAGTTTGGAATTGACACCAAGCTGCAGAGAATAGTAGATACTCTGGAGGGTAGATTTAGGATTCAGAGAGACCTCCACAAATTGAAGGATTGAATCAAAACAAGACTCATGAGGTACTAGTGCAAAGTCCTGCACCCAGGAAGGAACAATCCCATGCACCGGTACAGGCTGAGGACAAAGTGGCTGAGCAGCAGTAAAGGGCATGGGGGTTACAGTGAACAATAAGCTGAATAGGAGCTAAGAGTGTGTCCCTGTTGTGAATAAGGCTACTGGCATACTGTGCTGCATTAGTAGAAGTATTCCCAGCAAAACAATGGAAGTGGTTTTTCCCCTCTCTTTGCACTGGTGAGGTCACATCTGGAGTACTGTGTCCAGTTTTGGGCCCCCCATACACAAGGGATGTAGACAGATTGGACAGAGTCCAGCAGAGGGAAATGAAAATGGTGAGGGGGTTGGGTCACATTACATATGAGGAGAGGCTGAGGGAACTGGGTTTATGTAGTCTGCAGAAGAGAAGGCTGAGGAAGGATTTAATAGCAGTCTTCAGCTTCCTGAAGGGTGGTTCAAAAGAGGATGGAGCTAGATGCTTTTCAGTGGTGGCAGATGACAGAACAATGGTCTTAAGTTGCAGCAAGAGGAGTTTAGCTTAGATATTAGGAAAAACTGTCTTACCAGGAGGGTAGTAAAGCACTGAAATAGGTTACCCAGAGAGGCTGTGGAATCTGGATTCTTGGAGGTTTTTACAACTCGGCTAGACAAAACCTTGGCTGGGATGATATAGCTGGGGATGGTCCTGCTTTGAGCAGGGGTTGGACTAGACTACATGGTCTTCTGAGGTCCCTTCCAACCCTAATTTTATGTAATTGTATGATACTTCATGACAGTTTATGATGATATAAAAAGATTGCAATTATTTAAAGGAATAAAAACACTCCAGCAAAACTAACTTTTTGCATTTTACCTTGATTATGCATTTTTTTTAATCTTTATGGTAACCTTAGATTTTGTGTATAGAGAATATGTAGCATAACTAGCATGCAGGAACTGCTGCATGGGATTATAAAGTCAAAGACTATTTTGAAAAGCATAAGAGGGCAGAGATAAGGATCAGAGTACTTCTTTTAACTTTTGATATTTCGTGACATTTAAAAAAAATGTTCCATTATGCAATTATTCTCAAATTAGTTTTTCAGAGGGGGCATCAACGCATATACTGTTTCAGACTTTGCATGTGTGTTTTGTTTTGCATGATACCTCTATAAGAATGAGTTGGGAATGCTTGTAGAAATACAGCTGATTAAGGGAAATGATTTATCTGACATGGCTGCATCAGGCAATGGAAGAAACTCCATTTGGAATATACATATATTCTTTAAGTTACATCAGTAATAATCTAAACTTTACCAGTGTAAAATTTGTTTCTATATGTGCCACAACCAAGTGAAAATTACAAGAAAAGCTGATTTCTAAGAAAGGTCACATAAACACTAAGCTGTTCTGTTACACACTGAAGAAGGCTGTAACACTGGATTCCCCAGGCCATTAGATATAAGTTATAGTATGAATTGATGCATTAACTGTATTTTTGATAGGGAAGGTAGAAATTCTTGTAGCCTCTGTTCTTTTGTGCCACTTCAAGTTATCAAATTCCAACAGTATCAACTACCTCTGGAGGAAACTTCTAAACAATAACTTTGCTTAGAAGTAAGACATCATAATAACTAGTAGTAGCTTTAAAAGCTACACATTGGTGTATGGGTTGGAAATGATTGTGGTTCCCATTACAAAATTGGCATTTACTAACTGTAAGCAGCCTACAGTATGTAAGTTTTTGTCTTTATCTTTTTGGATTGAATACAGGATACAGGAACAAATGGTGCTATGGCAAGTACCATCTGTGCTCAATGTTGACTTCTTAATGGTAACCACTATTATATGTCATACAAAATTAACTGAAGCCTCAAAATTGCCTATTTCAATAGTATGTATTTATAAAGTTCTGTATGAAAATATAAGAAGAGAGAGCTTGTCTTACAGTTTAAAAAATAATAGGCCTAAGTGTTTGGCCTAGGCCACAATCCCTTTGCCTTGACAAAATGGTGTAGAGCTGTAAAGCTGGAATAGCTGACTACTAAGAAACCTTCCATGTGATAGAGGGGAAATAATGGCTGTGCCATACCCATCACAGCCTCTGGCATAGGGAGAATGGCCAAGAGAAAAGGAGTGAGCAAAGCACATCTATAACCTGGTTATCCCCTGATGCCAGAATACCTTTTTGTGGACACTGACAGCTAACTATAGATTTAGAATAATATGTAGCTGCTATAAATTACTTGAGGGCAGAACAGCCTCTGGGCAATCCTTAGAAGTGGGAAGCTCAAAAAGATATTTGTTGGTCCTAACACAGTTCAAATGAACCATACAGTTCCTTGAAATGCACTTGTCTGCTTTTATTAAAAGCTGTGAAGGACAAAAAAAGCTAAAAGTACCTTGGGTGCTATCAAGTGGCAAATGGATGCTGAATGGAGCTGGCTGGTGATGCTAGTTCACAGACTCCAAAATCTTTTGTTAGACGCATTTTGGGATCTGCAAAGGCTCAACAGATCCCAAGGAAAGGGTCCGATGAATGCTTCACCGGATTCCTAGGGCTCCTATAGATGTGTAGCGAGGCTGCTCTGACATGCTGTGAATCCAGCGTGTCAGAGCAGACTTGATTAATTGAGTCTGCTGGAGTGCAGAAATTAATGTGCTCCAGCAGCCTCCAGTATCATGTGTATCAGCATCCCACACTGAAAAATGGTGGCAGTGTTTTAAATTAAAACTAGTTCAATGAGCTTTAACTCAAAGCACTCCGCTGTCATTTTTCAGTGCAGGGATGCTGATGCAGGTGACGCTCAGGTGCTTTTAAGTTGCATGATTGCTAATTGAAGCACCCCTCTTCCCCAGTCTTCCAGAGCACATTGATAAATGCCCCTCATGCCAGGAGGCTGGAAGATACGAGTCCTGAGCACAACAACACTCCACTGCTTGTTCCACAACTGAACCAGAAGCCTTAAGAACCCCTTGCAGTGTCTCAATGAAAGTGACATTCTTGTCAATTCCCTAGTGCTAAGTACTTGTGAAACTGACTAGAAAATTGGGTTCACTAAACAGTTGTGGAGTCCAGTTCATAGAGAAATTAAAATGGAAGGGGGTGGAGGAGGGCAAGTGCGGAGGGCAGGGAGAAGGATATTTCCTATCATCCGGAAATCTTGCTTTCACCAGCTCCAATAATAAGTAGAATGCTGTATATGTTGACCTTCTGCCTCAGCTGCTGGAAATCTGCATCTTGTAGATGCAGATTTCAATCAACATCTAAAACCTCCAAAGCTGCCACCACTTTCACATGCCACTGCCATCTACAATCACAGGTCACTGCCTATCAGATTGATTACCAGCAGTGAATTTTTGGAAAGAACCTGTCAACTTGGGTAGTTTTAAACTTTAATAAAATAGCACAGAGGAAGAGGAAAAGAATAGTACTTTAAACGATACAAGTATGTGCTAAAGGATTAAAGAGGAGGAGAGAAGAGACAAACTTTTGAATATATCTTGTCTTTTTATTTCTCATCATAAAAGCTCCAAGAAGTATGAGAACAAGTCTGTAGCCCAGCTTAGCGGTGTTAAGTAGTCAATAGAATCCAAATAAGTATAAATGTACATGACAGCTGACATTCTGTAGCACACTAAGTGAAGTATATGCAGGATGTTGGAGTGCAATTTGCTGTCTAGATAATATCCTCTTTATGTGGAATCTAGTGATACCAGCAAATTACCAGAGGTGTGTGCTGATGACAAACATGAAGACTATCTTCCTATTTGATTTATGCATTGACTGTTTAACAGTGATTGGTCTTGTAAATTACACAAGATTAGCTACCTACCTTTTTCCCCTCTTCTAGACTGAAACAGCCTTCCACATTGTTTATATAAGGCTCTACAGAAGAAAAAGTGGGAAAGGTTTACTCTTGTAATTAAAAAAGCAGGCTTGAGCATGAGGTGAAACTGTTTATGCATCTTGTACATTGTTAATGTCACAGACTCTTGCATAACAGATCCAGTTACTGGAAAAGGCAAGCTTTTAGATATTTTGAGAAAATTACATTAAACATTAGCAAAATAAATGGGAATACTCATATCTATTGTATTTTTATATAGAGCTTGTTGGAAAGTCTCCAGTGGAACAATATCCTGTTGGAAAATACTAATTCAATGTAATATACATTACAGGAATGCATCAATTTCCTTGAAATTTTCATGGGAGATTACTTGTATGTTTTATTATAGTTTTATCATTTCATTTTGATTTCTATTTAAAATTTAAATATTTAGATAAAAATCAACAAGAAATATTTTAGTCTTATTTGAATGAAATGTTTTGATCGTATCAAGGTAAAGAATTTTTTGCTTTCTGAAAAAATCTAAGATTTTGACTTTTCATCTCAATTCAAGATGAAACCCACATCCTTTAATTTCCCACCGGATTGAAGTTTTCAGGTTGTTTTATTTTTCTTCAGTTCTAATTTTACATTTGGTTTTCAGCAAACATTTCAGGCAATATGGTCCTAAGCAAATATGCTATCAACATTACTGCAAAGTAATATCATACCTAAATATGGATGGTACCAAAATGACTTCCAGTAAAATTAGTTGCATAATATTTTTCTATCAAAATCAAAATTAGAAGGCTAATCTAGATCTACCTGGAAAAAATAAATTTAACTAAAACTTCTGCCTTCTTTTCCTCCAGTGTTGAAAATCTACTGTTTTAAAGATGAACACATTTACTCAGAGCTTCATAGTTTTTTCTTTCTGGTAGACCTTAGAACCTGTGCTGTGTAGTAACATACATTCCATGTCACTCACCATGACTCAGAAAACAATACAGAGGTTATACAGAGAGAAATGTGATGTTGTGCACTTCATCTTGCACGTTCAACACTTCTGAGCACAACATGGATAAGAGCAGTTTGAACCATCCAAAAAACAGGGATTGGCATAAAATTTTCCTCATGTGGAGAACCTCCACCTTAAACATGTCTCTGTTGAACACTTAAAATGAGCTACGGAGCTCACCAAGCATAAGAGAATGCCCAAATAGTCCTACCAGTTTAATGAATGCAGTGTGCATGAAACAGCGTTAACGGGAGCTAACAGAGCCAAACTCACCAACCAACATAGGTGACTGAGGGCACAGTTTAACTCTTGTCATTATTGAGTGTTATGCAATGGAAGAAAATAACTTTTTCATAAAAAGAGATGCCTCTTTTGCTTGTTAAGCAAAAGTACAAGTCTGCCAATCTTGGGGAAAAAAATCCTCTTATTTGCTGAAAAGTTGTAGGCATCTCTTTACACGTCCAGTGTATACTTCATTCTGCAATAACTTGTTGACTCTTCCAGGGCTCCTTAAATTTTAGAACAAGCCATCTCATTAGTGACAGACATAAGGAATAAAGTCTGTGCTTTTTTTTTTCTTTGCCTTTATTTTTTTTAAATATGAGCTTGCTCTCCTTCCAACGTTCTCTTCATTCTCAGTTTGTAAGTCTCCCTTTTGCTTTCACACATACATACGAAGTGAGAAAATTGCATTCCAAAGTGGGATTGTCCTGACATACTGATCTCATTCTGAATGTTAAGTCATGGGTTTAGTAGCACAGTAATAGCTCCCTTGGTTCCTGTGCTTTGGAGTGGTTTGAATTCCTCAGGCAGCTTGGTGGCATGATTTACAGAAGCATTTCATGCTCATTGTTCACTGCAAGCCCAAGGGGAGAATGTATATAAATCCAAAAGCTTTTGCAAGCAAGCTTATAAGGGTTTTTGTGTCAGTGTACGAAATTTTAGTGCATAGCTACACACACACACACACACACACACACACACACACACACCATATCTGTAACACTGATCAATATTGTGGTGGAGTAGAATACAGTTCCATGGGATTCATCCTTGTCTCCTTTTCATGGGCATAGATAGGATTTTACATGGGACTGCACTTGACTTTGAGATGAAAGAGTCAAAGGTCTGTCCCAGTCTAATGGCTCATTTGGCTTATATTGTAAAGGCACACTAGTTTCTACAGCGAATGGCACAGATGAGAGCATTGTAGATAACAGCACAACCATCTTTAATTCTTCTGGGTGAATGGGCATGCAGGTTGAGTGGTGGTGGAAGAGCAGCCTTTGGCACAAGTTCAAACCAATGCTTGAACTCAGGCCTTGGGAGCCATAGTGAGATAATTCAACCAGTCTGCTAACAAGGCCCAGCAGGTGGCAATGTAGGGTTCTGTATATAGTTCATTTTTTGAAAAACATATAATTAAACCAAAATATTTTTCATCTTGTTTTTCCTTAAGTTTACTTCTGGAACTTTACTATTCTCAGAAGGAAATACTTCACAGAAATATTTTATTTTGCCTTTTGTTTTTTTAACAAATTTTTGTTTTCTTCAAATTAAAAGGAACCGAGTCCCAAAATAAAACCTTTTTGTGAGACCATTTCTTTAGCAGTCATGGAGATGATATTCAGTAAGGAAATCATACAGAGCAAAGTGTAAATCCATACAATTTTACAATCCTCTTAATTCTTAACACACATTGGTTAAAAGTTCACCAAGATTGTGTTTGTCAAGAAGATGCAACCTAAGATTTTTTATTTACATTAATGAAAACACTTTTAATATGCGCTTAAGGTATGGGGTAACACAGAAGAGAAATTGTTAAGCCCTACAAACAGACTGTCATGGCTTGAATCTTGATGGCTTTTGTACATTTGTTTGAAGGTTAAATAGTTTGCTGGCTTAAAATTGTTCTATTGAACCTTTATAGTTTCAACATTGTGGGGGTCAATTCTCTGTTCCATTTGTGTAGAATTCACAACTACTCCCACTACTTCTGCATCTGGTTTCCTGACTTTCAAAACCTGAAACTTATGAGTTAAAGTTGGGAATAGATAAGGTGGGTAGTTTTAAACTTAGACTGCTGAAAGAAAATATGCCTCCTCCCATCACACCACCTACCTCCTGTCTCCCACTCCTAATATGCCTTCTCTCACCAACTGCAGGTGATTATAGCTTTGGTGAAATACAAGGTTTAGAGTACCTGGGTCTTACACTGGTTAGATTTCCGTTGCATGGGGAATTGCACAAAAAAGAGTCACTAAATAGTACAAGATACACCCTGTGCTACACAAGTGAATTGGTGAACCAAAGAATGCAACCGTATGCCTTCCAAACTCATTAAAGAGTTGTTTCAAGGTTGTTGATATCCAGCTGTGCAAGCTCCTGGACTTTCTCCATTTTCTATACTTGCTCATTCTCACATGCACTGGCAATCTGTTACAGAGCCCTTTGAACTCAATAGCTTTGGCTCATCTCCTGAATTCTGTTACTGTAGTAATGCAACTTACCTGTCACCTACTCAGTATATCATTGTCAGGGTGAATCATTTCAACTGACTATTTGCTCATTTTCAGTCCACTTTGTCATCTTGCCTTTGTATTAGATTGGTTATCCTGAATAATTGCTGTCCATTGCTAGTCCATTTTTTTCACTTTTGTTTTTAGAAGACACAGTTATAGGCTGAGCACTAGTGGTTCAGCAAGAGGACAGCATGGTGATTCTCTTCTTAGGAAAGCTGCCTATGGTCTTTCTCTGCTGTCTGCCTAGGTCCCAGCAAGAGTGGCTATTCAGAGAGAAGCTAGGAAAACTGCACCAGAGAGCCTAGATGCCTGTGCATTTGGGAGATGTACAACTTTGTAGTAAGTCAGAGATTTTATACTGAGGCTCACCAAATGTTGGAGCCAAAAGAACTTCACAGTTAAAGTGCCTACAGTATCTCCATAAGCTGTGTCAGCAAAGATTTTGTTACCACTATAGAGGACTCACAACTACAGTACAACTGGGGAAAGTGCTGTGACATTCTGAACACTGTTAAGCTGGATATATTTTTCAGTGTGCACTCTGGTATGATACAGTTAATGACAGCTTATCTGAATTTGAGGAGAAAGTTTGAGATCACAGCAGCAGAAGATGTGGCAGGATATCATATTGAGGAGTTAAATTATGATAGCTGTACAGGGACAACATAATTATGTAGGTGTGATCTAACTCCTATTAAAATCAATGGGAATATTTCCACTCCCTTAAACAGGAATCTGTTCAGGTTTAATTGAACCACCTCAGAAGTTTTCTGTTAATTAAACATGCTTTGATACCATGCTTCCCATATTGCCAACCCAAAGAATTTTAAAATGTTTAAGGCTTCCAAAATCATATTATTTAAAAAATTCATATTTTAAAATATTTTATATACTGTATTTACTTTAATTGAAGACAACGGTTTTCTTCTTCCCCCAGTCATCGTGGGGGGCGGGGCGGAGGGAAGAGCCTTGTCTTGGATTTAAGTACTGGCCTGGGGTATGCAGAGGCTCAGCTCCAGCTTTGGCCCCAGGTTCAGGGCTGAAGCTGAACCACTGCCTGTCCTAGACGAGGACAGTTTGTGTGGTAGGGGAGGGGGATCGCAGCCAAGCAAGTACTGGAAGACCACTGGTGGCAGGGTATAGTTTGGGGGTAACATAGGGGAGACCATGCAGCCTGTTCCACCAGCAGCCTCCTCCCTCCCTCTCTTACTTTCTGTTCTGGCTCTATCACCCCCAGCATCAGCCACGCCTGGCCAGGAGTGACCACTGCATCTGGGACTGGAGCTGGGCTGCTGCTGTTGCTGACTGCCCAAGAGGAGCAGAGCTGAAGCAGAGAGTAAGCAGTTGGGGGCAGAGGGTCAGGTGGCAAGGATTGGGCACAGTCAGAGGAGGGCAAGGGGTGTGGGCCAAAATGGGGATACAAGGACAGGCATAGGCATGAGGTGGGGGGGGGGGGGACATGGGCATGGAAGGGCATGTGGAAAGGAGTAAATGGAAGGGAGGCAGGCAGCAGGAGGAGCAGGCAATGGGTATGTGATATGGGAGACAGGAAATGGGGGGGCAAGCAGAAAGAGGAAGGGGCAGGGGACCTAGGCAAGGGGTCTGGCCTCCTGCTCCTACCAGTGAAGCTTTCCCCACCACAGCAGCAGGGGCATGGGATGGGGCAGGGGGATTTAAGACCATCTTCCACAAATTAGATTCTATACATGGTAAATTATAACACACTTCTTTTATCAGGGGTTCACTTTACATTCCAAGTCATCTTGTATTCAAGTAAATCTTGTACTTTAGGCCAGATTCTGTTCCTCCTTTTAGATATTTGAGTGCTACTGAGATATCTGTGTGTGATTATATTCCATCTTCCCTTGGTCTCTAAGCCATTAAAGCAAAAGAAGAATGGACTGTCCTCTTCCTCACTGCTTTTTGTGACTTAGTCATAATACTAAGGTGAAGGCATGCTACAAAAGGAGATACATTAATGGTTTTCCCAGCTCTCAAGTTGGGTAGAATAAATTACAGTGAGGTCTAAAAGCTAGAACAGAATGTTTTGCAGGTTTCTGGTTTTTGAATCCGGGGGATCTGCTCAGGCCAAATCTTCAAGTTTTCCTTCATAATCATATAAACTGGAAAATATTTTCAATGGAACTTGAAATTCCTGTATGGAGTATTTCCTGTGGTCGAGCATTTAAGAAACCCAGCCCATGTCATGAAACTTGCAATAAAAATCATGTGAGAGGGCAGCACTGATAGTTACAACTACTGTACACCTTGCAATGTTCCTAGACACAGAGACAAAACCATTTCTAAAAAGAACTTGTAGCAGGTTGGGGACTGCTCAGCTCACACAGTTTTTACAAGGTCAGCACAGTTCTCTATTTTCTGAGCACACTTGCCCCTCAGTCAACAGTATAAACATAAATCACAAGTCAATACACACATACATACATAAATGGTTACTTCATGCTTATACCCTCATTCTGTCTGCTGGGGCCTTTTCCCAGACCCTGAGGGGGTTCTCTGACTGTCTCTTGCTTTTAACCTCTTTCTCCAAGTTTTCCCTCTCTCCTTGCTCTAACTTGCTCTGCTAGGGTCCTTTCTCGGGCCCTGAAAATGTGCCTTAGCCCATTGGTATAGTCACTAACCTGGTAGCTCTCTCTCTCTTTCACTTCCCCTTCACCTACCCTCCCTGGGAGTTATTAACTTCATTTGGCCAGCTAATTTCCTATATCAGCTAGCCCATTCCTCCTAGGCAGCCTGCAATCTCTTTCTGACTGCTTGCAGCTGAACTGTAGCCTCTGGTACAAGCAGCCTGCCACAGCCTAGAATATGCAGCCTGCTATGCTGGACTTTAAAGCATGTAGCCTACTGCAAAACTGTATCATTAGATACTGATAGATATGGGGGAGGGGAGAGGAGAGGGAAGAAAACCATGCTCTACCAGAAGCAGCAGTGTGTTACTCATTACTTTGACCCGGCTCTGCAGTGTCTGTATATATCAGGCTTTTCAGAGGGGCTTTGTAGCACTTTTATCTAAAGTTGATTCAGTCAGCTATTAGATAAAAGCCCCATTAAAGTGCCTGATCTCTACAGACATTGGGAAAGCCAGCTATAATTAAGATGTTTCCTCTTCTGGGCATGTGCTGGGCTCAGCACGGGAGTGTGCCAAGTTAAAAATAAATTGCTGTGGGCTTTTTGTTTTGTTGTTGTTGGGTTTTTTTGTGTTTTTTTTAGGTTTTTTTTTGGGGGGGGGGGGGAGTTCCCACATCCACAAGCAGCCATTAGTATCATTAAGCATTTATTTAAGACTAGACTCCTTTGCATTCTCCTAAAAAGAAATTAAGGCCCTTGCTACGTATTACACACATTAACTAGTGAATCATGCAATAAATTTATACCAGCCATATGTGAAAAGTAATTATCACGGGATAAAAGGGACTACCCTGCTATAAAAAAAGCCAGCCAGCTATAAAGTGGTTGAAAATATGAAAATGTGTAACAACTCTACAGCTGGTTTCTGTTCAGCTTTAATTTGAACATGTAATAGAACCCTATAAAATAATCCATATCAATGCCATATAGTCAACCTAATAATGCTCCATCTTGGAATCTGCTCTTGCTCCTACCAAAGTTAGCAGCAAATTTTCTTAGACTTGGCCTTAGTTGAATCAATGCTTTACCTATGTGACTAATGAAAGGAAAGGCTGCCCTTTGCAACTCAGTTGGACAGTATCAAGGGCTACTGAATCCAAATCCTACATTTTAAATCATGCAAGGTTTCTACATTCAGTTTCATTCAACTGAGAAAAATCTCATTGTATATGTATAAGTGTTATGTCACTTGGAATTCTAAAATGTATATCTATATATGCACAGGGATTGGGATTTTACTATTAGGTTTTAAGTGTCTTAGTGACTAGGGGGAACTACAGGGAATTCTTTATGTGATATCTCTTGAAAAGCTTCTATATGCTTTGCTGGTTATTATGGGCTACATTTCCCAAGCGCTTTTAAGTTGCCAGTTAGACCCAGCATTTAGGTGGCTTTGAGATTCTTAAGCCACACACTTAGCTGTAACTTAATATTAGAAGTATCCAAAATCCCTAAGCCCCTGAATTCTCACTGTTGGCTATTTGTAAAATAGCTTAACCCCTGACAGGACTCGGTTGTTCAGTGCCTAAGCCCTGGCAGGATAGGCATGCAAAAGCCAGAACAAAATACAGTCAGGAAGTGGAAAGCCCCTTCCACCCAACTGCTTAGGAGATAGAATTCTCAACTATGATATGAGAGAGCCAGTTATATATCCCTAACCATGGTGAATTTGGAGTAGAAACCTCAATATAGGCTTCCATTCCCCAAGTGAATATACCAGCCACATTTGGGAGACCTCTGTTACAAAGAATATTCATAAATTTAATCTAGGCAGACAAGGTTCTTTGGGTAAAGATCTTTTATTAGACCAACAAAATAGTTGGGAAAAAATGTTCTTTGCAAGTTTTTGGGCACAAACATCCTTCTTCAGGCATATGAAAAGTTTGCTGGTGTTTTGTGTGCTCTCCTGTGTAGAATAGAAGCCAAAATGTAGGTCTGTGAAAATACAAGTGCATGGCAGTGAGGACCAGAGGGAATGGGACACAATAGGTGTGAGACAGGTAGTTGTGGGGAGAATTAATATCAATCCTAGTGTCTAAAATGGAAATGTTGGTACTGGAGTATTCAAGAGATACTTGATGGAGGGGTAATGACTATTGAATTTGTGATGGAAATCAGTAAGAGACTGAAGGTTTGGGGTCCAAATGATGAAGATGTCATCTATATATCTTGGGTATAGCATGGATTTGGTGGTGCAGTTCTTGAAGAATTCTTCCAGGTGGCTCATAAAAAAGATTGGCATATTGTGGGGCCATTTTGGTGCCCATAGCTGTGCCCATGTTCTGGAGGAAGTGTTGGTTATTGAAAATTAAGTTGTGTGTGAGGATGAAGTGTATACATTCAGAAATATCTTTAGGTTTGTACTGTGAGTTGTAATCTTGCTCTTGTAGGTATGTAAGACAGGCTTGGATGCCATCTGGGTATGGGATGTTGGTATATAAGCTGGTGACATCCATGGTGGCTAGGAGGTATTACTGGGAAGGTGGTCTGTGTTCTTAAATATTCATAGAAAGACTTTTGTGTCTTGGACAAGATTCAGTCTTTGGGTGACAAGATATTTTAGGCAATACACTCCTAGACACTATGATCAGTATCCAGAATGGCTATACTACCATATACAAGAAGCCTATGGACAAATATACACATCTACACAGAACTAGCAATCATCCTAAAAACACCAAGAAAGCTGTAATATACAGCCAAACCCTCTGATACCACCAAATATGCACTGAGGAGAATACCTGCAAACATCACCACTTAAATTTCAAAAGGGCTTTCACCTGACAAGGACACTCCTCCAGAGAGAGAGATTTTACTTTTGAAGGAGCCACCTGGATATCTCATGAAGAATTGCTGCAGTATAAAGATAAAATCCTCAAGAATTGCACACCATTAGTTATGACATGCCGTTCCTTCCCTGGAACCTATATGGAGAATCCTCAGACAATTGCAAACCATACTAGAAGAAGACCCAGTTCTTAAAGAGATTTTTATAGAACCACCCTTCCTAGCTTTTAAACAAACACCATACCTCACCAACCTCATCACCAGAAGCAAGCTTCCTATGGCCAAAACACACCAAATGGATCCAGATCATACTGGGACAAGAAGTCTTAAACCTGCCAACACATCTTCAATACTCCCACAATAACCACACCCCGCAGCAGAACCATCATCATTCCTGAAACTTACAACTGCACCTCTAGAAATGTAATATATCTCACCCAGTGCACCAAATGCCCTGATGAAAAATATCTATGAGAAACCAAACAACAACTGTGTACAAAAATGAATGCACACTGAATATCTATCAATATCAAAAATATTCAATTAGATTTGTGTGCACATTTTTCTCACAAAACAGTGACTCTCTCTCCAATCTCTCAGTGTGAATCCTCAAAGGGAATTTACAAAACACGAGACTATGAACTTCACTTCATAAATCTACTGGATACAAAAGTCATGGACTAAATATAGACATTGGATTTATGGCACATTATAAGCTGCCTGCCATTTGATATCCCCAAGTAATCTGTCTGCATTTTACCAGCTACATTCTATCACCAGTTCAACATTCTCCCCTCCCCCCCACTGACCTGTCTCACAACTATTGTGCCCCATTCCCTCTGGTCCTCACTGTCACACATTTGTATTTTTCATAGACATGCATTTTGCATTTTTGGCTTCTATTCTACCCAGAAGAACACACAAAACACCAGCAGACTCTCCTTATGCCTGAAGAAGGATGTTTGTGCCAAAAGCTTACAAAGAACATTTTTTCCAACTATTTAGTTGGTCTAATAGAAGATATCACATTTACCCAAAGAACCTTGTCTGCCTATGTCCTTAAACCAACTTAGCTACAACCAACAGTGTGGTTGTCCATTGAGTCGGCAGTGTGACGAAGCCATCAGAAAAGCTAATGGCACTTTATCGTGCATCAGCAGATGCATGACGAATAGATCCAAAGAGGTGATACTTCCCCTCTATTGGGTGCTGGTCAGACTGCAGTTGGAGTACTGCGTGCAGTTCTGGCCGCCGCACTTCAAGAGGGATGCGGATAACCTGGAGAGGGTCCAGAGAAGGGCCACTCGTATGGTTAAGGGCTTGCAGGCCAAGCCCTACAAGGAGAGACTACAGAACCTGGACCTTTTCAGCCTCCGCAAGAGAAGGTTGAGAGGCGACCTTGTGGCTGCCTATAAGTTCATCATTGGGGCACAAAAGGGAATTGGTGAGGTTTTATTCACCAAGGCGCCCCCGGGGGTTACAAGAAATAATGGCCACAAGCTAGCAGAGACCAGATTTAGACTAAATATTAGGAAGAACTTCTTCATAGTTAGAGTGGCCAAGGTCTGGAATGGGCTCCCAAGGGAGCTGGTGCTCTTCCCTACCCTGGGGGTCTTCAAGAGGAGGTTGGATATGCATCTAGCTGGGGTCATCTAGATCCAGCACTCTTTCCTGCCTATGCAGGGGGTTGGACTCGATGATCTATTGAGGTCCCTTCCGACCCTAACATCTATGAACAATTTAACCTAGACATTTTATACGTTGTGGAACAGCTTCAGTAAAAGAAACCAAGAAATAACCACTCCAGAGTACAACTTGGGCAGAACCTAATGCTCAATGGGTGCATTTACACATGTATTAATGTGCAGTAGTTACTGTACATTTAGTTTAATACTTGCTTAAGGAAGTAGTAACTACATGCACAGTAGGGCTGTGCAAAGCTTCAGTTCCTGTTTCGATTTACAAGGAGATTTGGCCCAATTTGGTGGCCAAATCTCTGAATCCTAATTGAATCGGGCAACCATCAAAAAGGTCCAAAACCTCTGAATAGATTTGGAAAAGATTTGGAGGAGATTCGGGCAGAGAGCTGGACCTAGACTCCGTGGTGGTAAGTGGGGAGGGGAGTTGGAAGAAGGGGGGAAGGGGGCATGAGGGGACTCCCACCAGGCCCCATCCCCTTCCTGCTCCCCCAGCCCCCCTGAGTGCTTCTGTCCACTCTGTCAGACCCTTCAATGGCTGCCCTGCACTCCCTAGCTGCTGCAGTGGCCTCTGGGGGCTTGTGGTAGAGCCCTGTTCATGCAGCGTGGGGCAGTGGGGGGCAACGGGGATTGCCCCCTTCCCACCTGGCAAGAGTCAGTGACTGTGGGGCATTTTCTTTCTTTCTTTGTTTTAAAGTCCTGGGACATTGGGGCCAGGCAGGGCAGCCACTGGCAGGGCCTGGAGAGTGGGCAGGGGAGGGGCCGGTTTGATTTGGAGATTTGGCTGATTTGGTGGTGGCGAAAACTCCAAATCAGATTTAGCTGAATCAATTCAGGACAGTGATTCAAATCACTGAATTGAATCACTGTCCCCTGAATAGTCCAAATGCAGATACTAGCTGCTTCACATAGGCCTAATGCATAGTAACTACAGTTACTCTGCAATAACACCGGTGATCCTTTTCTTTCTTTCTTTTTTTTTTTTTTTTTTTTTTTTTTTTGACACTTACTGAACAATAGCCTAATACTACTGTTTAGTAGTGGATTAGCAGGGTTTTTGTTTTTTTTTTCCCAGCACACTACTCTGCAGTTATTAAGGTAATGCACATTAAGTGTCTCACGTAGATACACCCAGTTATCCTTAGTGAGTAGCCTAGCCACTAAGCTACTGAAGAATGGGGAGAGGATACCTTGTATGACCCTCTTTCAAATGTTTCAAAATTATGATCTCCTCTTAGGCAAACATAGATTTCCTTTTTCAAATTCATAATGTTTTGGGTTTTCTTCCCAATGAACATTTTTACCCAACTGATACAAGCAAAAGAATCAAGTTTTCTGAAAATCTCATCCAGCTTGATAACTTGTGAGATTCATTATCATTCTGTCTTCTCATATGACACAATTTTGTGTGTAGCCCTCCAGTTCTGGTTACATTAGCTTTTTAATTCACAGTGATTATGTATTGTAATAGTGTGCTGTCTCTTAGTATTGTATATTCTGCACATATACTACAGATATTCTGTATGGAGTAAAATCTAGACTTGGTTAGCAATTTTTCAATGATACCCTCTCCATCTGAAAAGTCTAGTTCAAGTAAATTAAAACTATATGTAAGAAAAACTTGGGTTGGATAGATATTCCATTTCAAATCATCTTGCAAAAAATCAATCTCACTCAAAATGTCCTAGCTTGTTTTCCTTTGTTTGTTTGTTTGTTTTTAATGAGAAATCTCCTTTTTTGGCATGAAATGACTTTAATTTCTAATCACTTTGCCTAAATAAATGTTTTATTTTCCCAGTCTTATTTCTCTACTGATCATCTCTGAATTGCTCTAATTATTTGATTTAAAAAACCTTTTCATTTCTTATGGTAGTCTCCTACCTGTATAGCATTATTGAAGATCCTCGTCCAATGTGAAATTGTTTATATGCTTCCCTCCAGTAGTTCCAGTCCATGACTCCACAGTATTGCACACTATTTACAGCAGCCATCATATCTAATTTCACAAGAAACATAATGAAAAGAGTTAATCACACAACTTTTAAAGCAAGAGGTTTAAGGTTAGATTTAAGGCGTGATAGTGACAAACGATATGTACAGCATTACTTCAAGATCACACTAACTTTTGTGTCTTTGTTAGGATGATCTAAATAGCTGGGGGTACAAGCATTTGTAAATGTTAGGCCACTCTAAAATGGCATGCCTGATGCAAAGTTAATTCTGATTGGAGGGGAACTAAGTTCAGATAGTCAAATGGTTAACACCTGCATTCATTTGCAGCACAGCCTAGGGGCTGTGCTGTTTTTACCCACCTGCCAGCCCCTCTCTCCACCACAACTTATTTGCCTGTGTGCTCCAGTCTTGACTGAGGTTTAGGCAGCTTAGTTTAAGCTGCCTAAACCTGGGCCAGATCCTGTGAATGTTTATTCACACTGATAGTTTCTCAGAGAAAAGAAATGAGAGAGTCTTAGATACTAAAATAGGAAAGTGGAACTCTCAGTAGGTAAAGGGACAGAAGAAATGAAGAGTAAATGAACTCAGTGGGCATGTCTAGACAAATGTGTGTATGCAGGGATGTGTGTCTGCTGTGGTACAAATTGCAGTGTCACATTTGCACTGCTGCTTTGTGCCCTAGTGCATGCCCCTGCACATGTGGTCTGGCATGCACCAAATTTTCCCAGGGGTAAGGGAGGCAGGGCCATCACTTACGTTGGCCTAAGCAGCCTTAACTGGGGTCCTGAGGCTGCTTGGGGCACCAGCAGTGCCAATCCAGCTGCAGATCATTTTGAAGAGCTAAGAATTTAGACTACTGATTAAAGATGCAAGACTTGGGACTCCTGGATTCCGTTCTGCTGACCATACGTGGTAAGAGACAGGTAATCTAAAGTAGCGTTTACTACAATCTCTATGTGAGTGAATGTGCTATCTTTAGTAGGGCTAAATAAATTATTGGAAAGCCCTCTAAAGCTATGGGATGTTTATGCATACCTATGCCAGTGACACATTTGTATTGGTTTTTCTGTAGTCCTACAGCAGTTTATTATCATACAGTGGGATAAACTTCAGTTCTACCTAGCAACAACACCTTTACTATCATTTTTGCAGTGGCACTTTGGTTGGCACTTTCTAAATTACTGATGTCAATTTTACTGGAGAAGACCAAGTGGAAAACAAGCATGAAGTATTATTAGAAGAAAGCTTCATCTGTCATTTCATTACAGAATTCTGAGAGAGATGGCATCTAAAAGCCTTTTCTGTTTTTAGCTTCTCTAACTTTCCCATGATCAATTGTAGCATGATCAATTCTAGGGTCACATAACTTCCCTTCAAGATAAATGTATGTTTTACTTTGGTTTCCTCAGCAAATGCTTAGAAGGTCCTTTATTTAGCCACATTTCTTACTGAGCTCACTCCACCATACCTCCTGAGGACTACAGTCTCTCTTTAACCTCTTGCTTCAAATATTTTTGTAATATCTTTTATTATCTGACTTGACTTTTGTAAAAGTAAACTTCCTGTCCTTATTTTACTCTTCTGGTAATGGAGTTAAAGCCTACTATCTGGATTCTTGTAGCATAAGGGGAAGAGGAAATACAGGGCGTTTTCTTCTTTGCACATATTTGGGCACAATCCCCCTGTAACTGCCTGCTAAAAGAAATACCTGTTACTGCTGAAATCAGTGGGAATCTTTTAATGGATTCCAGTAGATCTTGGTCTAAGAATTAGTTGGCCTCTCTATCAAGCTAATCAATTCTTATGGTTCAATTAAAAGCACATGCACATGCACACAACAGAGCCTAGGTATAAACTGATCTAGTGGCAAGAAATTGCAAATGGTATCCAGCACCTGGTCTTCTTATTCCTTTTTTCATGTGGATTTAATGCCTTTTAAAGTACTAAAGTAGTTTATCCCCTAGCCCGCTACTCAGCAATAGAAAAGACAGCCTGATCACATACGTTTCCCACACTTCCCTGTTAACTTGCCTTGACTTTCTTTTCCATTTGAGAAGTGATGAGAAATACAGCCCATTACCAACAAGGCTGAGACTGCTGACCAGGCTTGTGATGTGGATTCTTATCTACCAGTAATTGTAGACACCAAACAGCTCACCAAAACTGTTGTTAAAACAAACCTCTGATTGTGAGAGAGAGGATTCTCGAGAGCTCTTTTGTTTCCCTTAGCTAGTGAGGCAATGACTTGGAAGGCAGAGGAAGAAAAGAAGGGGCAGAATAACTTTAGTGCTTGAAGGGGAGTTTGCTTGGGGTTAAAAGAAAGTTGCTTAAAGAGCTTCAAATTGAACTGGCTAGGATTTTTCTTTTTAATCTGAAAACAGTGATTTACTGAAAGCAAAACAGTTGTAAGAAAATGAGCTTCAAAATATTTCTGCACTCAGAAAGAAATCCTCTTAAAGGATCTTCAAGGATTCCTCCTGAAATGTCAAGAGGCTTTGTTTGAAGTAATATTTTAAAATTAAATAATTCTACTTTTCATAACTTTTTCATGTAGAAGTTCAGGGTTAGGGTTAGAATAACAGAATGCTTGTAATTGTTGAAATGAAACATTTTGATTGATCTGCACCATTTTGTTTTGTTTTTTTTTAATTTTAGTTTCCAATTTTTTTCTGGATTTTGATGTTTTCCTGATTCTGAAAAAGAAAAATAGTTGAGACTTCAAACAGTTCCTGAGGATGGGATTTTCTGCATTCCCCCTCTAGTGTTAATATTGGCCATTTGAAGATGTGCTCACTGTTTTCTGAACAATGTTAACTGATTCACATCACACAGTTTGAATCAAATTTCAATTCAAATTAAGAGTTAATAGATAAGCATTGACCATCAGGGAGATTTTCATGCATTTTTGCTAGAGATGGCAGGGGGTGCTGAACACTGCCCACCACTCAGTCAGGGCCAAAAAACTCACTGGTTATACCTGATGGTGGGCATGAGCAACAGCAAACTGTAGATACCTGCCATATGTACATTTTAATTAATACAGTTCTAAATTGCCTAGTTTGGACTGGCCTAATCTGCATAAATTTTAATCCTCATTCGGTGAGGATTAGTTAATTTGGACTGGAGTCCATTTTAATTCAGCCTACGGACTGTATATAGTGTATATACAGACTATGTGTATATAGTGATGGCTGTAGTCTGAATTAGATTTAAAAACATAATATCTATAAACAGCCATTGTGCCTACCTCCTTGAACATGATCATGTTTGTAAAAGAGTTTTCTATGTTATGTACATTTCCGATAAAAATGTAGGCCAAGTTCTGCAATGTCTATTTGTTCTATGCCATTTCTTACCCTATAATTCTTAGGAGGACAACCTCACAATTAAAGTAATTTTGTGCCACCCACCAGAGCAGGGAAAAAGGAATGTGGCAAGTCATGGATCTAGCTATATGTTTATTGTAATTTTTTATGTACTCTGTCTTTAACAGAGTTCCCTTTTGCCTCCTTAATAAAGGCTGATCTTGGATGCATCAAGGCTTCCAGATGTATAGGAAGGAGATTCCATATGCCTCTGGCTGTGTGGCCATGGTTCTCTTTTCTTTCTACTCCCTTTTGTTGTGGATAGCACCAGTCTTACATTAAAGAGACTGGTGTCTACTAGAGTAGACACGATAACTCATAATCCATGCATCTAACCGAAAGGTCTACTTAATTCAATATCTGTTTTTTAACTGATCAACTTTGCATAACAGGAGCCTCTTCAAAGCAACTAAACACAATTAAATAATCCAGAAACTGTTAAAGCAACAGTATCCCATGTCTTCCTTCCCCAGTAAACATAACAATAAACAGTTCATAATGTTAACCTAATACAGAATTTCAAATTCTTATAATAAATTAGGTAGACAAGGTTCTTTGGGTAAATCTGATATCTTTTATTATACCAGCTAAATAGTTGGAATTGTTTTTTCTTAGCAAGCTTTCAGGTTTAAAAACCCTTCATCAGGCTGAGGAAGCATCTGCAATTGGTGTGTGCTCTTCCTCCATGGAATGAATAGTAAAAATCTAAAGGCTGGTATATATGCAAGAAAGGCAGTTAGTGAAGATGTAAATTGAGGAGTCAGCGGGTGAGAGACCAGCTGGTGGGGGGGTGGAAAGGGGGATAAATGTAGCAAGTAAATAATGGAGAGATACCTGGGGAGTCAGATGTCAGGCAGGATCTAATGTGTCATAAATCCAGTGTCTATATTTAGTCCAAGATTTTTTTGTATTCAGGAAGTTGATGAAGTGAAGCTCATAGGATTGTCTGTGAAAAGTGTTTTGTAAATTCCCTTTGAGGATTAGAACTGAGAGATTGGAGACTTCCAACTAAAATTTATGCAGACTAGGAAATTTATGCAGTGGGTTTCTTGAAGGCTCAGATCAAGTGTAGATAATACAGTTCTGCAAATCATTGGTCTTATGACGGGCCCTCTATATCATGAGTATTGCAGATTAAGTATCAGTATCTGTGGAGACTCTCTCACACTCTCTATTTCTTCCTTTTGATTCAGATTAATGAATACTGCAAATATTTTTCATGTAGATGTACAAAAACGTATGTGTACGTGTACCACACAAAACCATGTAAACTTAAAATTAAGGTTGCTCAACTTAGTGATACGTTTTCTATTGACAGAAGCCTCTGACTGTGTTTAGACTGTATGCTAGTGATATGTATGGGCTGAAATTTGTTTGGTAATACTGCTTGAACTGGTGGTTTTAGTTATTTCTAGGTATTCCTTTTCATAGAAGATGAAGTTGAGCAATTTGTAAAGGAATTTACTACTGCTTTAAGTGCAAATCTCAATACAGACTTAATCATGGAGTTGCTATTGACACCTCCACAATGTGCATGTGTTGTACTATGTCTGTATGTATCTTCTGGTTTACAAGCAACACAAATTGAATGATATAATTGAATGACTTTTACATTTGCATTGAATAATAACTAAAAAGACATTTGAGAGGACAAATGCATTATATTGTATTAAACTTCATGTGGAGAGAGGCATTTTATGTATGTTAAACCTCTTGTAAGCAATTGTTCTTGTAGTTCACTATATATAATTTGCATTTCTACAGATTATTTTGTGGTTCCTCCTTTTTCAAGTTACGGAAGCAAATAGTCATCATCTTTCCAAATACTGCTGGTGAAATAGAATGTAAAATTCTTCCACTTTGTCAGAATGCTGTTATCCTTTCTCTGATGCCTCTTTAAACAAGAATCAGAAATCCATGAAATGCTTACCAAAAAACTAATGTGAATTAGAAAATCCTTGACAACAGTACATCAACAACACTCATGCCAGCTGCCTGTTAGCTATAGAGATATACTTTTCTCTTTTGCTGATAAGCACACGGAAATCTGTCAGGATATATTCTGTTATTTCCTTTTAATTAAAGATAAAAACCAGCATTTTATGTTACTGAAACCAAGCCTGATTAGCTGTCTTGGGAAGCTGAGATATTTTAGTACTGAGGGTTGCAAAACGCTGTTTATCAAAGACTGTGGACTTGGAATTGGAACAAAATTCATTGGTGCTGTTTTGTTTCACAGGCTACAGTAAATATCATGGGTTGCTCATATATATTTCTTTTTTTCTCCTCCAATTACAGGCTTGCCTTTTAAAAAGATGTGCTGTCAGTCTGAATCCTGCAGAATGATGTCTTAAGCTATTAGAAGCTCTCAGGATAATACTTTCCCATGATGGTAGTCCTTGATAGATCACAATTATGATGGTATGCCCTTATGCTATTGTTTCCAAAACACATTATGAGAAAATTGCTAGTACTTTTCTGTTTCTTCACAGCATCATAATCTCTCTTCTCATTCAATACTTAAGGATATCTGAATAACAAAAAAGGATGTACATTTTCCCTATATATATGTATAATTTAATCTGATTTAACAGTTGTAATATTTCGTTTCTCAGAATGAACTGTTACATCTTTGAAAGGCAGTTGTATAAATCAAGCCTACAAATTAGACACATTTTCTTCCAAAAAAGTGGGAAAAAACATTCAAAAACCTTCAAATCCCCCAAATGCCTTAATAGTTTAAAGAAAACTGAAATAAGCCTGATTCACAAAACCACAGCCCCCTCTACATGCTGCAGGCATTGCACAATTAACTAGTTAATTCCATAATTACCTTGAGACCAGCAATACTTGCAAAGCAGCTATCACACCATAAAAAAACTCCAACCAGCTATAAAGTTGTCCTAGAAAGCATGTATTATGCTTATAGCTGGTAGCTGTCAAGCTTTAATTTGAACATGTAGCAGGGTCTCTATTGCAGCTGGGAGCCCTGTCAGATGATGAGGGTGCACCATGCCTGCATGAAACCTCTGGGCCTGGGGAACTGCAGCTGCTGTGATCCCCTAGGCTCAGGATGCATGCAACTGAAGGGGCTCCCAGTTACAGGAGCTTGCTTTGTGCCAGTGCAGGGGGAGCTCAAGATCAGGCTCCACCTGCACCAGCAACAAGGCAGGATGGGATCTAAAGTGCGATCCCATAGTCACACCTCCTTCCATGAATCTCAGGCATGGCAGGAAGTACAATTGTGTGGCTCATGCATTAAATCCCATTTCACCTTTACCTATGTGCATAGAGGGGGCCAGAGTCATTCCCCAAAAGCCTCATGAATAGAGTGAGCTATCTAGTATTATAGTGCTTAGGATTGGAAGGGACCTAAACAAATCATAAGTTCTGACCCCGGGCCCTGGGCAGGAACGGGTGCCAGGGTCATATCACCCCAGCCAAATATCTGTCCAGCCTCCTCTGAAGACCCCCAAGGTAGGAGAGAGTACCACCTCTCTTGGGAGTCAATTCCAGAGCTGGCAATCCTAACTGTAAAGTAATGTTTCCTGATGTCCAGCCTGAACCTTCTCTCTAACAATTTGTGGCCAAAGGGCAGTGGGGCAGGCCCTTTAGGTTCTTTTCATAGGGCCTGCCCCACTGCCCTTTGACCGTGCACATGACCGTCCTCTGGACCCTCTCAATGTTAGCCACATCCGTCTTGAAGTACAGCACCCAGAACTGGACACAGTACTCCAACTGTGGCCTGAACAATGCTACATAGAGGGGAAGGATCACCACCCTGGATCTGCTTGTGATGCATCCATAGATGCATGACAAGGTGCGGTTAGCCTTACTGACTGATTCCTCGCATTGGTGGCTCATGTTCATCCTGAAGTCAACAATGATTCCAAGATCCCTTTCTGCCACCATGTTGATAAGAAGGGTGTTCCCCAGCTTATAGGTGTGTTGCAGGTTCCTTCTCCCTAGATGCAGCACCTTTCACTTGTCTGTGTTGAACTCCATCCTATTCTCATCTGCCCACCTCTGTAACCTGTCTAGATCTAGCTGGATTCTGTTCCTCCCCTCCAGCGTGCCCACCTCGCCCCACAACTTGGTGTTGTCAGCAAATTTGGACAGCGTGCTTACCACACCCACATCCAGATTGCTGAACAGTATAGGCCCCAGGACTGAGCCCTAGGGGGCTCCACTGCCCACATCCCTCCTCGTCAAAAAGGATGTTGAATACTATCTTTGGGTGCACTAGCTGCACCCAAAGATAGTATTTTACCACAGAAGGCATTTTATGCACTTAAACACCATTCCTATTGCACATACAAAGTGGATACCTACATGTAGGCACAATAGGCTACACCTGGGCCAGGCAGATATGTACCTATGTGACTGTGTGTACAAGTATGCCACAGAGTTCTACCCAGAAAAACAAAACAGAACATAACTAATAGGTGTTAGACACTAGAGCAGGAGAAAAACCTTCCCAAGTTTTTAACTCCAACAGCTGAGTGATTGGGGTACTCACCCAGAGAGGTTCTAGGTCCTCTGCAGCCAGAAGGAGGGGGATTTGAGCCTATATCTCTCCAACTTCCTAGTGCATTATTCAAGTAACTAGGCCATAAATTATACATTATCTGGGCTGCAAGGATCTTCTGGAGGTCTTCTAGTCCAACCACTTACTCCAGAGAGGATCACTGCTGTCTAAACCAATTAGAGACAAGTGTCTGCCTAACCTGCTCTTAACTTCCAAGGGTAGAGATTCCACCACCCCTCTGGGTAGACTGTTCCAATACTTAAAACACCTGATAGAAATTTCTCCCTAAGGTTCAGCCTAATTTTCCTTCGTTGCAATTTAAAGCCGTTGTTCCTTGTCCTCTGCTCTGCAGCCACAAAGAATTGTCATCCTCCCATAACCACCCCTCAGGCTTTTTAAGGCAGCTATCAAATTGCCACTCAGTCTTCTCTTCTCCAGACTAAACAGGCTCAATTCTTTTAACCTTTTCTTGTAAAACATATTTTCAAGAACTCTAAAGTTCTCTGTTGTTCTGAAGGACTCTTTCCAGTGTTTTTACATCTTCCTTGAAGTGCAGTACCCAAATCTGCATACAGCACACCAGGTGCAGCCTCACCAGTTCCGAATGAAGTTGAAGAATCACTTCCCTTGCACACCTGCTAATACAAACTTATCTTTTTTTTTCTCTTGACTCTTATTCAGAGGTTCACTATAACTCCTAGGTCCTCTTTTGCAGTAATGAATCCCAGCCAGTCATTCTTTAATCTGCTTGTTCATTTGATTCTTCCAGGACTCTATACTTCATCTTACTGAATTTCCTTTAATTACTACTGGCCATTCTTCCAATTTATCAGAGTCATTATGAATCCTAATCCTATTCTCCAAAGTGTCTGCAACTCCACCTAACTTGATGCCATCTGCAAATTTGCAGTACTTGGGTAGCTCTGTTATCTGCATGTGTAAATGTTAGAACTTGAGGTGTGTGTGCACGTGCACCCATGCGTGCAAAGAATCTGAACCCTTGCCATACTGGGACCCCACTTGTGGGTCATCTGAAGCCATCGTATCATCAATTTTAAAATAAAGTTTACTACAAATGTTTTCATCTCCATGTTCTCCTCATATCCTTATCCTGCTGATGGATGAATGAATGAATGAATAAATGAATGAAGATCTTTATAAAGAAACTAATGTTAAAATTCCATTGTTTTAGTGAAGCCTACCCAAAATAGCCTCTTAAGAGTACTAAATGGGGCAGGGAGACTTGTTGAAATAGATTGCTTTTTTTTTCCTAAATGCTTTCTGGCACTTCATAATTTTGTCTTTTCAATTAACATAAATTTGCTGCACACTGTTAATCCTACCAAGAGGAGCTGTCCTCATTACTTCTAAAAAAGTTTTCCTAATTGTGAGTAATTCCTTTTTTTCTGTACATAGCTTTTATAGAGCAAAGATTGAAATTTTAGTTGATAAGATGTTATTAACATTTAAAATTGTTTGAGTCCTATTTGGAGTAGTGCTACAGACTGTGCCAAGGGATTCATAATTTTTTTAGTTTGGGTTGTTCCAGTTCTGATTCCAGAAATTTCTACTTAGCTTTCATTCCCTAGATCATAGTTTCTCAACCTATGGTATGCATACTCCTGGGGGTATGTGGGTACCCCAACACTCTCTCTCTCTCTTGCCCTCTTTTCCTCTCCCTCTTGCCCCTTCCTGCTCTCAAAACTATGGCAAAAAATTGGTACACTGTGCACTGTGCAGTGCTTTAAATTCCCGAGTAATAATTTGAGTTCACCCCTCCTAGCTTTGGCAAACATCACCTCTAGCCCAGTTGTGCACTCAAGTTGTGCACCCCTGGTATAAAAGGAGGTGACCCTGCCCACACCAGATCAGACGTCTTTCATAGCACGGCCTTATATACACAGCCATTCTTCCAATATATGGTACACATTAGTCTGTAAATATAAAATCCCCTGGAAAATTGAGTGTTGGGGTACTCATTAAATTTTGCAGAAGTTAGGGGGTACCTGCTACCTAAAAGGTTGAGAAACACTGCCCTAGATGAATGTTATGACCATCACTGAATCCTACTTTTGCAACATGGGTAATACAAAGTGTATTCGGCAGACAGGTTTGGATGTCAGCTTTTCCTCTGCAGTTCTCTTTATGTTCTATTTAGATTTATTTTCTAATGCTAAAGATGAGAGGAGTGATCCCATGGCTCCTCCATCTGTTTTGTCACAGTATTCCTCAGTGAAAGGATAAGAAGTCATAGTGAGGAACACAATTGGTAGGTGTTGGAAAGGATAAGAAAATACCAGCAATCAATTATTTAAATGAGCACAGCAGAGCTTAGGATGCCTAATGGAAACTGTGACAGATTTAAATGGAACCTAGGGAGAAGACTGTGTTAATAGCAGATCTTGGAGACCACTGCTGTCAGAACCAGGGGTTGGATTTTGGGATTTGTTTTGGACACAGGACCTGATATCCTACAAAAGAAAAGTTTTTTATTGTTATTTAAAGGAGAAATTTAAAGGATACAGTGGATCAAATTCAGCTCTGAGTAAGGACTTTCATCTCTTTTTGGAACTGTGCTTTCAGGATGAATTCAATGCAATAAAGCCTGCTGTGAGATCAGATGTAGAACCTAGATCCTTAGCCAATGCATAGCCACAATGAAATCATTGGAGCTTCATCTACTTATACCAGCTGATGGCTTGGGTAAGATACAGCTGGTAAAACACACATGTAGATGCACCCACTGTGGGCTAAACTGCATTCTGTTATGATTCTGTAAATCTAGAAAGACTCCAGGTACTTTCAGGGCCATAGTACTCTTCCTGATGCTGGAGGAAAAATTAAGAGGCAGAAAACCTGGATTCAAAATACAAGACTTTTTTATTTCCTCCAGTTGTACCTGGTGGTGGGTGAGGTGAGGCAGTCTCTCTCTCTTTTATTCCCCCTGTAACCATTAATTCACAATAAGAGTGCTTGATCTGCTGTTTGCTGTTTTTAGGACAATAGGTATTTTCTATTGTGGAATCAAGTCCTATAGCCCTGTAGAGTAAAGAACTCATGTTGAGTTTAGTGAGATCTCTACATGTGAAGAAGTTGCAGAATATGGGCATGTACTAGTGTTACATTTAGATATCCTTAACTGAGCTTAGATCAATCTAAATGGCTGGGTGTACAAGCATTTACAAGGCTTAGGTTGCCCCTGAAATGTCATGTCCAATCTAAAGATGGTTTTCTTCAGACAAGGACTAATTTTAAATCAGCATGGGGTTAACACAACATAAAATGGGTTTACCTGGCCTTGTGAATACAAGCACCTGTCTTCAGCATAGCCTGGGGCTAGGGAAGCCCAGCTACTCTCCGAAGTCCTAGGGCTGTTCTGGTTCTCCCCCTTCCCCCGCACCCCATCCTTCCACCTGGCCCACTACCAGTATACCCCTGGACCTGCTACCCCCTGCCCTCCCAAGTTACCTTCAGCTGCCTGTGTGAACATTTGCATATGGCAGAAACTCAGGTTTACATGGCTAACACTCAGATTGAGGTAGCTCAAAGTATGCCTGAAAGAATTCCCACAAGAAGTAATTAAATACTTAAAAGTATTATGCCCTGAAACCAGTGGTACCCTGGATGACACTGGATGCATCCCATCATTAAGACAACACATTTGAGAGGATTCATGTCTCCTAATAAAGAATGGCAGGCAAGTTCTGCCCTGGGATATAGTGATATATATGGGACCTCCAATTTCATAGAAGTATCTCCATTTTTAACTCCAATGTGTTAATCACAATGCTTCAAGGACACAGTGTGGCTTGGAGTGATTTTAACATCTGGAGTCCAAAGAACTAATTAACTTAATTACAATCTATGAGTAGTTTTCATCTCTCTTTTTTTTTTTTTTTTTGTATTTGTATACTTGGCAATTTCAGATGCTTGCATTTATTTAGCAGACACATGTGCCTGATCCTGATCTTTTTTTCTCTTCCATTCCACTGTAGTTTAAAGCCATTATTTGTATATCTTTTAAAACACAATAACATTAAATAAAGTTACACTTTTGGGCCTACCAACTGTAATCAAGCAGGCAAACAAAAGAGCAAGGAGTCACAAAAAAATAAAATAAAAAAAAATGCAGGTATGCCTGCAATAGAAGGTAGTAGGCAACATCAAGGTGGGACTGTGACTCTTTTCTTAGATCAGTAGAGTCTAATCCACAGAAAACTAGAAAGTTGGATCCATCCAAATCAAATGAAAATGAGTATCAGAAGCAGCACTCCTCCACCACCATTCCCTGTGGCAGGAACCAACAGAAATATTATTAGAGGAACAAGCAAAAACCAAATACAGGTGTATCCTGTTAAACCCAAGCACCAAAGTCAACTAAGATTCAAGGTTTGTCTTCAGTGCCTCCCTGCTGTTGGGAGGAGTCCTGCTGTGACATGCCTCTTGCACTACATCACAGAAATCAAACAATTTAGCCACTTTAGAGTAGCTATAAGCATACTCAACAGTGCTCAGTATGTTTGACTCCCAGCAGATGTGCATCATACTATGGGACACAAAAACATTGTCAAGCAAGAGTTAAAGAACTGAGTCAAAACCAGGAAAAGCAAAAATGAACCCTTTCTTTTAGGTCATTCTGTGAAGGCTTCCTCCCCCTCCCTCCCCCCCCCCCCCCAGTTCTTGATGAACTAAAAGGTTTTTTTTCAGCACTCTAACTTGAGTTTTCCAAAAGGACTCTAAGCATAAATATTTTTAACTGCAAAAACCAAAGAACTGTGAGCAGTCTCAGAATAGTCAGAACAATATCATCAGGAGTTTAACAAACTTCCCAGCATAGAGGTAGTTTTAGCATGACTTAATTTGAATGATTGTAGGCAGTCTTAAGAATCTAAGGTAGCAGTATATAATAGGCCTAAATCTTTGGCAGTTTCCTCCCTTGTCATAAGTGCAGCAATGTTCACTTTAAGTTTTGGGAGTTTTTTTAATCTGATCAAACTAATAGGACTAAATAGCTCACCAATGAGTCCATTCTAGATGCCATCTGTCCAGACTGCTGAGCTGTGATGTTTTAAAAAAAATGAAGATTTTTGATCAGTACAGTATGCAATATATCAGATGCAATGAGGAGCAAATATACATCCACTTCTAGTCATATATGCATGATGGGGCAAATGCAGTCCCATTCTGGAGAATAAAAAAAGAATGAAAAGGTGGATCAGGTGATTAGTGGAGAAATAAAAGATGGATCTATACTAGAGAAAAGTCCTCTATCTACCCAAGAGAGAATATAAGGACCTATAGTTACTGTCAGTTGCCTCATGGAAGCATTTACTTTGCTGCTTTTCTGATTGGATAGAGTGGGATTGTCTTCTCAGTTCTGAGTCACTTATTGACGATGAGCACTACAGGCTAGATTTGCTTCTAATGGTGCAATTCAAACAAAAAAAATAGCTATATTCAAAAACGAAGGATTATCCAGACTCTCCCATTACAAATGATGGTGTTATGGGAGCCCAAAAACTGCACCTAACTTGTAAAAACCCTTATACAACTGTTAAGCAAATATTAAATCATACAATATTTGTTCATCTTGTTTTCTTTATCTTGTTCTACAGCACTAATACACTGCAATTGATTCCTTTGGTCTATGTTTTCCTATACTGTTTTCTTATATGGGGTGTAAGCTACTAGGGTCATATACCTCTGAGATCTAGGGTAGTGATTCGTAACCAGGGTGACAAGGCACCCTGGGGTGCTTTGATTTCTTTCAAGGGTGCTGCAGGCTGCCATATTTTAGCACTAAGTGGGCAACAGGATCCACAAAGTAAACCCAGAGATTTCAAACAGAAATCCCTAGTGTCAAAAACATGTTGGCCCGTTGTGGTTTTTCTCTGTTCTTTGCAACAGAACAATTGTTCTATTATTTTCTGTAGTGAAAACTAAAAACTGACACTACAAGGAGCCTTGAGGTTGAAAAAGGTTAAAAAGGTTGAGTACCACTTACCTAGGTTTTGGGGGGGGGGGGGGGGTTGTTTTGATTTGGGGTTTTTTAGTCATATTTTGTTCTTACATGTAACTATTGCCACTCACAAAGAAATATTGAACTGATACCTGAAAAACACAACCATTTTTGTGTTCCATTAAGGTAACTTAAAATTCCTACTGAAAGGACCCACAATGTTTGCCCATGAGGCTTTTGTCTGAAGCAGAGGGAAAAAAACCCCTCCTGTTTAGTTGCATTCTAAGTGCTAATTATGCTTGTTACTAATTATCAATCCTACTACAGATGGCTCCTGTAGAAGACCTCCAGGTCAAAATACATATCCTAGCTTAGTTTGTTTATTAATTTTTACAGTATGCCTTTAACTCTTTTCTTTCATCTGCAATGTCCATGACTCACTGAAAAACTATTTGCTTGTTTTGCTATTGAATTACCGCTACCCAAAACAGACTTCCTCTATCTAAGGCCCTTCTATGTGTTACATTTATGCCATGATGAACTTGTTAGTTGTGGCATATATAGCAAGGGTGCTACAAACGCACCCAAATTAAAGTGCCATAAAATGAGAAATGAGACATAAAACTGTTCTACATAGAATGTGTTTATGGCTTGTTTGTATGGCACCTTAAATTTAATATTTGACTGGTGGGTAGCAATCAGCTGTTTGTCAGTCTGGATGAAGACTGCGAGGGAGGGCTAAGGGGCGGTGGGGCAAAGAGGTCTTTAAATATTGCCCTGTACTGGGAAACAGACTTCCAGCATTGGAGCAGGAGTGGGGAGCCTTCAAAGCTGCTCAATGAGGGGTTTAAAGTTCCTGGAATGGTGATGCCATCTGTTTTCTGGTGCTGGGACTTTAAACCCTGCACCAGGCAGTTTGAGCTAGGAAGCTTTAGCTTCCCCTGCTGGGGACTTTAAACCCTGTGTCAAGCGGCTATATCCAGCTGTGGACAAGGATCTGGAACTAGGCCTGCTGTAGTCCCCACTGGACTGAAAATCAACTGATTGTTTCAGACCCTGGTGTGGTAACCAGACCTATCCAACAGCCTGCTGATTGTTAGACCAGTGAGGAACAAACTGAGGCCATTCTGGACTCTGGTGTAGCCCCTGCCAAATTGACAATTGCCTGATTGTCAGGCACTGTGCTTTCAACTTGTCAGTGCAGGAGCTGTATGTCAGCAGCCTTAGGTATTTACATGGCATCCACTGACACAAAACAGAAACCATTTATAGATAAGGATCTGTAGGAGAGAAAATAAGACTATATCCAATGAAAGACATGGGTCCCTCTATTTAGGTGCTGCAATACTTAAATTCAATTAAATTCAATCTAAAACTCAGAATTCAGTGCTTGGGTACACAGTTCACGAGCTGATTCAAGGAGTGAGGATCTATCTCTAACCAGACAAGAAGGAACTACAGAAGGATCTGGCACTATTGAGTGGATGGGCCATAACATTGGGGATGTATTTGGCAGGGCTGTGCGAAACAGCAATGTTCCATTTTGACTTCCATTTAGCCATTTTGAAGGGGAAGCGTTTCGCTGTTTTGAAGCACTGTTTTGTTTCATTTAGTCAAAACCGTTTCACTGTTTCAATTTGTTTTGACGTTTTGCCCGTAGGCTATAATGGGGAATCATGAAAATGCCTATAACTTTGACATTTCTTTCCTGGTTCAAATGAAAGCAGCAGGGATGGTAGCCCCTGCTGGGGCCACAAAGCCTGCCAATTTTCAAGGAGATAGGTGCAGGGGTTTCTGGGAAACTGCACCTGAAACTGCTGACAAGCAAACTTGTGATGTGTGACTTTGTGCATGTGTTAAGGCATGCCCTGACTGGCGCTAGGGCCTCTACACAACACAGTAGTGTTCCCCTATGAAGTCTCCTCCTCCCCTAGAGCCTCAGTCTGGTCCACCACTTTAAATAACAACAGGTAAGTAAGTAGCATCAGTAGCATCTCAAGCAGCCAAACTGTGACAGTGTCTTTCTTTCCTTTCCTTTCCTTCAGGAGCTTCTTCTCCAGCAGCTGCCAGAGAACTCTCCCTGCAAGCTCTAGCTCTGGGGCTTAGATGTTCCTAGGGCCTGCCTCTTTCCAGGCAGCTGACCAGGGACAGGTGCTAGGGGTGCTGGTCTAAGGACATGGCACTGGGAGAAAAGTTTCTTTGGGTCAATCTGATATCTTTTAGTAGACCAACTAAATAGTTGGAGAAATATATCTTAGCAAGCTTTCAGGTTGAAAACCCTTCATCAGGCTGAGGAAGCACTTGCAGTTGGTGTGTGTGTGTGTGTGTGTGTGTGTGTGTGTGTGTGTGTGTGTCCATTCTTCCTGGATGGAAGGAATAGTAAAGAAGCCAGAGGCTGGCATGCAATACAGGCAAGAAAGTTAGTCAATGGAAATGGAGGTGTCAGGGGGTGAGAGACAGGCTGGGGTAGGGGGAAAGGGCGATTTGCATTTTCACTGACTGGCTTTCTTGCCTGAGTTGCATTCCAGCCTCTGGCTTCTTTACTATTCCTTCCATCCAGGAACAGAGCACACACCAATTGCAGGTGCTTCCTCAGCATGACAAAGGGTTTTTCAACCCAAAACCTAGCATCCCACACAGCTAACCTGAGCTCACCTGGAGCCTCACAAATCCACTGCAACCAGCAAGCCTCAGGCCTGTCAAAGATGTTGCGGGTCTGGGCTTTCCCCAGCCAGGACTGTGCATGCATGTGATGGCTGGAGGTTATAAGGTGCCTCCTACCTGCCCTTCACCAGGGAGATCCTTGGTCCTGGTATTTCCTGGGGCTGCCATGCATCTGGCAGTCCCACCAGGCCTCCTGATCATGGCAGGGTGCAGTTTTAGTGGTCATGCCCAGGACCTGGGGTCTCCTTCTTCCCCACAGCCCCTGTCCATACCTCCAAGTTTCTCCTGGCATGGGAGCTCAGTTGGGATATGTTCTTCCCCTGCTGCCTGGTGATGTAGTGAGTGCCCCCTCCAGCTCTGAGAGCAGGGCATTAAATGGTTCAGAAACCAGAAACCAAAAGGAAAAATGTGCAAATGGAGTGAGGAGAGTGGCACTCACTCCTTCTGCACCTGGAGCTTGGGGAGCCCCAGCAGCAGGAGGTTCACCTTGAGAAACGCTAGCTACTCCACCAAACCAGGATCCTAGGAGGTACGGTGGGGTGTCACTACATCACCAGCAATCCTGAACATCCTCTCACTTGGAACACTGGTCAGTGGACAGGACAGGTGTTCTTGGGCAACCGTGACCAGATCTGACCACATCTGGCTGTGGCTTTACCAGGAGGTCAAGGGGTTGCACCCTTCTGCCTCCCTGACTCTATTCACCAGCATGTCCATCCACTGATCCAGGGCTTTGCTGCCACATACGCTGATGCTTCCCTTTACCTTCAGGTCACACACGGTGGCCAGCACGTGGACCGTACTGGACTTCAAGGGATCAAGCCATTTCCTGGTGTCCTCCTTCAGCCACCTCACCAGTGCCTGCACAGCTGGTGACAGTGACTTCCCCAGCCAGGAACATCGGTCCCCTGGAACTTCTCCATTTGGCTCTGAAGTTCCCTCACTATGGGGATCACATGGCTAAAGAGGGCATTACCAGTGCTGAGGCTCTCGGTGGCCTCGAGGAAATGCTTGAGGACCACCAAGATCTGGGAGATGGTATCCCACTCAGCTTTGTTAAGGGGTCACTGATCCCAATCTCCCCAAGCAAGGCCTCTCATGGATGGCCTTCTGTTGCTCCACCAGCCTCTTGAGCATTATGTATGTGGAGTTCCACTAAGTCTCCACATCCTGCATGATTTTGTGCTGTGGGATGTTCAGCTCTGCCTGTTTGTCCCACAGCATCTTGCTCCCCTTGGTGCTCTGGTGGAAGTATCCTGCCACCTTCCTGCATTTGGAAATGAGCTTGCTAGTGGTGCAGCCACCATCACTGGTAGCCCTGTCCCCCTCTAAAGCGTGACCATGAACCTGCAGGTTAGCTCACCCTGCCCAATGAGCCACCCATGCATCAAGTGGTTCATGGCCCCCATGATCTTGGTTGCCGTGTGGGACTCCTCCATCACCTTGGCTTGAAGGAGAGCCCACCAACAGCCTGACTGGTTGCACCAGTGCCCTGTGAGGGAAAGGTAGGTATGATTTCCACCTGGCCACTCCAGATGTTCAAGGTGAAGCATAAGGCCACCTGCAGACCTGTCTTGCACAGCTCCTCCCTGAAGTACTACCTGCATGCCTCATACAGGGATGGTACCACAGTCCTGCTGAAGGCGGTGCATTCTGGCACTTGGTATGATGGGGCCACAAATGCCATGAGCCACCTGAACCCTGGCCGCTTAACTAAGGAAAAGGGCTGGCCATGCACAACAAGCATCTCCCCAATGTTCTGAGTGATCTCACTCACCTTTGCAATGCGCCCCATTTCTGCCCACCTTTCCACCACTGTTCCAGGGTGGCTTGCCTCTTCTTTGGGGGGACAGGGGCTCTGGAGTGAGAGGAGGACTTATTTCTGGGCACACTCCCACTGGTTCTAGGATGAGGAGGAGCAAGGGCAAGGGGGTGGTGCCTGCAAATATGCATCAGCATCCCTGTGTTGCTCATGTGTGTTGTTCCTTTGCCCCAGCTAATTTTGGCTTGGCAGTGCAGGCAGATAGCGTACATGGGATCATCTGGCAGCTCAAAATGATCCCAGACCACACTACCCACTCACTTCTGGTGTGCGTGTGCATGTGCAGATGCTGCCTTTTCCCTCTCCTCATCAGGCAGAGGCACAGCAACAGGAGGAGCAGATTCAGCTGAGCCACTTGCCTCTACAACCTCTACCTCAGCCTCCTCTGAAGTTCCTTCTGGGGAAGGAGACCTGGCTCTAGGGGAAACTTGAGGGGTGTGGAACACAAACTCAGATGATTCCTTCCCCAGAATTTCCCTTGCTATGACACTTGTATCCAGCTCCAGCTCCTCCTCTGGCACTGGAAGGCTCAGAATGGGAAGTAAAATGGGGGTGGAGGAGACTGTCACGCTGGTGCTGCTTGTTGTCATGGTGGCTAGGGTGGGGGTGTTATGGCTGGTGCTCTTGGAGGAGATGCAGACTCAGGCTAAGGCAGTGGCACTGCTCCCCTCTCCTTGCTGCCAGTAGAACCAGAAGCCTCATGCCTGCTAGTTGTAGGAAAGAGGCTGTGTCTCAGTTTTTGCAGGGAGGGGGGAGGAACTTACATCTTTCCCTCTACCCCCTCTTCCACCCATCCCTGAAGCCTTGCCAGCTGCCTTTCCAGCATGCTTCATAGTGTGTTTCTATGAAGCCTGCCAAGTTTCAAAGAGATAGGTGCAGGGGTTTCTGGGAAACTGAACCTTAAACTGTTCAGAGCAAAACTTGTGTCACTTGTAAGTACGAATGCACAGAGAAAGCTCAGTTCAAACAATGCTTTTTATGCTGTTTTTCCATCTCTCCCCCAGAGCACTGGGATTGGAAGCGACCTCAGGGCAGGATCACAGTCACTGGCCAGCTACACAGTCAATATCAGAGCTGTCCTCCCCCCACTTTCCCCTCCTTCTCCTTAGTTTCTCTTTAGCTGCAAGCAAGCCCAGCTTTGAAACTCAAAACATTTCAACACTTTCAAAACATTTTGAGTGCCCTCATTTTTTTTGAAGCTGTTTTGAAGCCTTTTGTTTTGTTTTGTTTTGATTTTCCTGTTTTGAGCTCAAAATGAGTCAAAACAGCATTGAAACAAAACACCTGTTGAAATTTCACACAGTCATAGTATTTGGTAGTTGTGTTGGTATGAGACAAAAAGAAATGGGAAAATCTAGAACTCTTGGTTCAGAGTTGCTACCTTCTATTAAACCAACTAAGAAATTGCAAAGAAGAATTTTTTTTGTTTGTGATTTCTTAGTTGGTCTAATAAAAGGTTTCATCTCTCAACCAAGAGTTCTTATTTGGTCCATTCAAAGGCAAATAAGATTTAATGTAGCTAAATGTAAAGTGATGCACCTGGGCAAAAATAACCCAAACTATACCTACACCATGATGGGCTCTACATTAGCTGTTACCACACAGGAAAGAGATCTGGGAGTCATTGTGAATATTTCACTAAAAACATCAGCTCAGTCCTCAGCAGGCATAAAAAAGGCGAACAAAATGTTAGGTATTATTAAGAAGGGAATGGTAAATAAAACAGAAAGTATCAATATGTCTCTTTATAAATTCATGATGCATCCACACCTTGAATACTGTGCTTAGTTTTGTTTCCCACAAAGGATATAAAGAGTACCTCAGAAAAGATATAAAAGAATTAGAGAAGGTACAGAGAAGGGCAACAAGGATGATTAATGACATGGAGGAGCTTCTATATGAAGAAAGACAAGAGGATAGGCCAATTCAGTTTAGAAAAGAGACACTTGAATGGGGACATGGTAAGGGTTCACAAAATGCTAAATGGTGAAGACAAACTAAGTAGGCATTTATTATTTATTATCTCTCACAGTACAAGACAGTACTAGGTAGTAAGTTTAATAAAATTGAGTTATTTTTCACACACAATGTCATTAATGTGTGGAACTTATTGCCACAAGATGTTGTGGCAGCTGACATTTTTAACCAGATTCAAAAAGGGATTGGACAATTTCTTGGAGAAAAGATATGTCAGTAGCTCTTGAACTTGAGAACGAGGGGTACAACCTCTGAATCGGAACTTCCTAGACCTAGGGGCTGAAAGCGGGAGGGGAACAGGTAGAAACCCCCAGTCATACCCACTTCAATCTCCTTTTCAGCATCCATTCTCTACCACTGGATGACAGGATATAAGGCAAGATGGGCCTGGTGAAGATAGACTTTTGTTCTGACCCAGTAAATGGCACTTCTTATATTCACATCCTTTTCATATGTAACCAATAGAAAATGTTGAGCAGAGGGGTATATTTAAACACCCATCCATCTCTACAGCTTTGGTATCTGACTCAAGTGCAGAAAGCAGATGCTTCTCTCCACTTGGGATCCAGAACCTTTTCTTGAGAATAGGTGCTCCTTATAGCTCTTTTTTCAAAGACATGAGCAAGTCTCACTCTTAGCTTTTAAAACACTGGTATGTGAGGAGCAGGAGTTGAACCTAGGTTTTCAGAATAGTACCTTGACCACCAGGATTCAATAGTTAAGTGACAGGGCTCTTGTAAGAAATATTAAATGCATGCCAAAATAAAACTTCCTGCTACTTTGCATATATGTATTTCCCCTATGTATTCAGGTGCTACATACTAGGGGAATCTACGCAAGATGATTACTGTGAAGTTGCCTAATTAGCTCTTCACTGAAGTGTCTCTGTCTACATGTGCAGAGCTATTAGGCCAGAGTAAATTAACTCTGCCATGGGTTAGTACAGTTTGATACAAGTACTATCCTACGGCAGAGTTATTTAGTCCACTACAATGCCCCAGCCAGCCCCTCCACAGCACGTTGAGCCAGAAATGAGCAGGCCCAGGCTGGCAGGCTGATTCCCCCCACCACCTGTGGCCCTCTGACAGCTGGGGCTATGTTGTCCTGGCTCAATGTGCTACAGTCCCAGGGGTACATATAAATTCTGCACCTGGGAGCAATAAACTCTGGCATTATCTATACTGGAGTTTATTGCATCTCATTAATATTTATGGGTAGATGTGCCCACTGATAGCATTTCCTTACATCTTAGATGATACTTTCTGAAAAGGCATATACTATGGGCTTGAATCTAAGGAATACAAGTGGTAAAATAAAGCAGAAGAAACTGTAGCACAAGGGTTTGAAATATGTTAAATTGCATGAAAAAAATATAGCTTCCTTACATTAATTCTTTGCTATGCATAAGATCATATCTGTGGCATACCACTGTTATACTGCATTATGTACATATTCTGTTTTATGATTTCTCACATTTTAAAGGGGAAAATAATTCTGTATTGGCTATCTCTGTTATCACTTGAACAGAGAGTATGAAATTCAAATTGACAGCTACTGTATGTGTCTCTATATAGCTGTATCTGATCTTAGTAAAAGGATACCTAATTATCAGAGACGGCTTCAGGGGGAAAATATAATTCAGCCAAGAAAAGACAAGTCAAGTTCACAAGGCTATTAAATTCTCTCAGCACACTGGTTACTTCCATATAGTTCTTGATCCTTCAAACTCTTTGCATATAGCAGTTCCATCAACTTCAGATAAGATTGTGTTTGCTCCCTCTGTAGAATTCCCACTGAAGGTCATTGTCAGAACACTAATATGGATAGGGTTGGGGAGGGTGGGGGGGGGGGGTTCTTGGGTTTTTTCGTTTTTTTATCCCTTGAGAAATATTTCCCTAGGACTGAAGAATCTCCCAGAGCAATAAAACAAAATAAGAATATTGAGCCTAGGGTAATTTCTAGTCTTTTCCTCTGCCGATAACAGCCTTGTTATTTTCATTTTTATTGACAGTGACTCAATTCTAGGATTTGTCTAAGAATAATGTGTGTTCCCACTGTATTTCTTCATCATCTGTGCTGTTGTTCTCTCCGTATGCTCCATTAGATCATTTAGTCTGCCAAAACTATCAGTACTTCCACTAATAAATAATTAGTGGGAAGGGAATACTGCTTCTGGTGCCATTTATTTGAGCTGCCTTTCTCTCTATCTGCTAATGCTGACAGGTTTGTTTTAAATATTCTCTGAAATGCAGCTTTCTATAGTCAAAGTATTAAAACTGATGACTTTTGGAATACCAAAGAGCATTCTGTGTGTCCTCATACAATAAAAAGTGCCCAGAGATGACTTGGAAAAAGAACAGGACTTTGGCCTCACTTGCTTCTTTCTCCAGATAATGCGCTCCATTATAGACTTGATTTGTGTGGCATAGACAGGGAATAGGGAAAGGGTGCCTCCAATTCACTGACACAACTGTTTTCAGAAAACTAATTGAGGTTATTACCAGTTTTTAGGATGGATGTACTTGCACTGATCCAGTCAGAGAAAAGAAATAAAACCTTGTGACTTCTGGACCCAATCATAACAAAGCAAATTGGCTCATGTTTAAAATGTTTAAAACCTGTGATCAATTGAGTATTTATTTTTAAAGGAGTGAATAAATTTGAATAATGATTCAAGCTGAGGAAATTGCCATCTGCTAAAGGATATTCTGCAAACAGACTAAATTCATTGAATAAACTGTTCACTCCAGATTATTTGCTCTGCTCTGTGTGGCACTCCAAGCACTTTCCAACCACTGATGAACTCAGCTATGCAGCTACCTGCTGGGGGAGGTAAATGCTGCTGTTCAAGATGGGGAAACTAAGGCTAGCTGGTTGTGTGACCTGTCCATAGTTACATAAGAATCCTGTTTTAATTTTAGTACTTTTACATTTCCCTGATACAAATGATCATTTTTTTTCTTTTTCTCTTTCCTTTCTCTCCTCTTTTTGTGGGGGAGGAGGGAAGGAGGGGTGAAGGTAAAGAATTTGGGCAGGATCATAGCCCTACTCACAGGCCTTCACCCCTAAGGGAGAAAGTATCTGCAACAGTTAGCAATAAAAAATGAAGAGTACAGTCTAGTCAGATGTTAACAGCGTGCTTGGCTTATACCCTACAAATCCATTTGTCAAGGACATCTTTGAGTGGATGAGATCCAGGCTGACCCATTATAACTGGAGCATGCAATCACATACAAGGTGAGGCATACTACTATGCTGCCCCTCCTGTGTGACAATTAGTTAAATAAATAGGCATTTGAGTCTGAATATTTCCTCCCTTCCTGAAAAAATCAAAATCACAGCTCAAACAGAGGATTAAAATGATTAAATTATTACCCTGATACCCAGCCAACAGGAGTGACAGATGTTTTATAAGCAGGAAAACTAAATGGCCCAACAAATCATATTTGAGGACAATTTAAGAGAATCGTCAAACAAAGAAAAATGTAATACTCTCTATTGCTAGAAAATCACAATAGTTTTTACTTACAGAATTATTTTGTTCTAGTTTAGATGAGGATGAAAATACAGCAACTTTTCAAGGAGAGGAAGGTATCACTGAGAAAACACTGTGTGTCATGGGATAGTGAGCATTATCTGAAGAAGAAGAGAGAGGGTGCTTGGAAGTCATTTACACCTGAGCTGCAAGTCATTTACACACAAGCTTCTGAGATTTGTACAACAGCTGCCAACACCAGAAACTACAGCAGGGAGGTCTGCGCTGCTCTCTCCTGCCACATGTGGTAGGGGTCAAAATACCACCTCCCAAAGGATTCATTCTCATAGAAAGGAACCCTTACTGTCAACATTAATGGGACAGACTGATTACAGTGCCCCCAGTAACCAGGGTGCATGTATATGTGTAAAAAATTGAGAACTCTCTTGTTTGAAGGTTTATCCTTGTACATGAATGAAGTTGGCTGTGGGTATGTGTGGCTACGGGATGGATGATTCAGTCTTGAGTGGGCAGACTTCTGATAAAGTGATAGTACCATGTGATGGGGCAGTCGTGGATTTCAGCCAAGTAAATTAAAATCTGACCCTGCTCCTTACAGGCTTAATGGATTAGATTGAGATTGCTTCCAACCACCTTCAGGCTTGGGATGTGTTGGATTCAGGTTCAGAACTATTTCTACTAATATAAATGTGGAGACTTCAAAAAATGATGCTGAATATGCGTCAAGAAAGAAAAAAAAAATCCCATTAGAAGCCATTTGCAGAAATGTCAGTTGCATCAATGTTTGGAATGTCCTCATGCATGATGTTAATTGATATTAATTGACTATATTTCCTTTCAACAATTCATGGCCAGTCACTGTTCTGACAAGTTAATTCTACATTAGGAAAATACATCACCTAATCTCTTATTGTAACTTTTTCTTCTATAATCAAGACTGAATTATTTTCTATTTTAATACTGAATTTAAAATGTCCTATTCATATCACATCAACTAAATGATTGCTTCTTGCATCAGCAGCTTCAACTGGACTGTATAGTATAAAAAATAATGTTAGCAACTGGTAAAATACAAAATGGTTTTTGTTCAGTTGTTTACCCCTTGGAGTATCTGGCTCCCAAATGCAGTAACTTGTTGGATAACTTGTCAAAGCTCAGCCCATAGGACAAATTCTGTTCATTGTTACACTGGTGTATATTCCACCAAGTTATTCTCATGTACTTCAGGGACAAAGGTAAATTTTAAAGCTTCTTGACTGTATAGATGTAGGTGCACGTATGTGTGCACACACACCTACATTCATAGATTCATAGATGCTAGAGTTGGAAGAGACCTCCAAAGGATCATCGAGTTCAACCCCCTGCCAGTGGCAGGAAAAAGTGCTGTGGTGATCTGACCCCAGCTGTGTGCTTGTCCAGTCTCCTCTTGAAGACCCCCCCAAGGTAGGGGAGAGCACCACCTCCCTTGGAAGCCCATACCAGATTCTGGTGACCCTAACCCTGAAAAAGTTCTTTCTGATGCCCATTCCTTATCTCATGCTTTAATATTTTATTGTGTTATCCTTGTGCTGCTTGAACACAAGGGGTGTGTCCAAATGAACACAGCCATGCAGTATGTGGCACCGCTAACAGGTCTGCACTGCCACATACTACAGTCAAGTGTTCTCCGCAATGCAAGGGAATGTTGCCTGTGCGTGCACTGCTCTTTCCCCGCCACCCCTCCATGGGGTTTTTGACCACTGGAAATCCAGGGGACAAAAAAATTAATGGGAAAAAGAACACAAACCTAGCAGTGCACGCATGGGCAGTGTGTGCTGCTGAAAAGTAGAGCCAGGCCTCCCGGATCAAGCTGTGGCTGCCAGCCAGGCTCTACCCAGCAGAATCACCACTGCTGCAGCCCTGGGAGGCCCTTAGGACTCCAGGTAAGGCTGCTGGGGCCAGCACAGTGCTGGCACCAGCCTACCCTACCGCCCCTGGGGTAACTTGCCTAGCACCAAAATCCACGTATTACAAGCATTCCCTGGGGACAAGTAGCTGCAGTGCAAGGTGCACCACTGCTACCTGTTCCCAGGGAACCAAACATCTGGACTCATCTGGACATGGCCAAGGAGTTTGAGTTCATCATTGTTGACACAATAACCCAGTTTTTTGCATATGTGTAATAAAAACATGAAAAGTTTTCTAAATATCTAGTTGAGATGTATTGCTTCTAATTAAAAAGTATTTTGTGATTTTTACTGTTCAGAGTAATAATATAAAATATAAAGACACTTTGCTTAATGCTTCAGCAATTTAGGCAGTGGACCAGTGTGATTAGTATGATATATCAATTTCATTTCTCATGTACTACAGTTGACAAGGATACTAAAGAAAAGAGAAGGTGTTCTCTTCAAAGTAGTTTATTCAGAGCAACTACACACTGGCTGCATCTACAAGAGACATTGACTGCTCAGTTGTTACTGTGAAGTCATTTAGTACTTGAATACCCACGTACTAAATGATTGTGCAGTAACTGGCTGTAACAGAGAGCCTGGGGGCTCTCTGTTCTTTTAAGAGAAGAAGCAGCCTAGCCAGGGACCTCTGTGGGCTAAGCAGAGTACAGCAGCTGAAGGCTGAAGGCTGCTGGGGCAACAGGCAAATGAGACAATTAGCAGGCACCACAGCCAACCCAGACAATCACCTGACTTGAAGGAGGCAGAGCCCTGGGAGTACATAAGCCTGGAGCTTGTCCAGGCAAGCCAGTCTAACTCTGCTATCTGCAGGGTTAGAAGCTTCTGCCCAGGAGAGGCACCCAGGGATACTGGTCTGATTGCTTTGCTGCCTGTGGTAACACCAAGCCTCAGGGACCTCACAAGGAGGCAGGCTGGGTGAAGTTTGGCCCTCTTAGATGGGCAGAGGGCAGATTTCACTGTTGTGATATATGTTATAGTCTGCAGGCTTATGTTGTAGCAGAAAGCCCCCTTTGTACATTTTCCTCTGGACATGGATATAACAGAAGCCCCTTCTTGCCTGCACAACCCCCCCTCCATTTTGTGCACTTCTTTTCCTTCTAAGTATTATCAGGGAGCTAGCATACTCATTGCATGGATGTGGCAAAACTCAGAACAAGCCAGAAAGCTGAAATGGCTTTCTGTAAGAGAAACCTAGAAGCTACGTCTACATATGAGTTGAGCTCAGTGTCACTAAAGAAAACAAAAGAATTAAAATATCCACTGCAAAGACTGTAAATATATCCTGTGCTAACCTAACTCGCTTACTGTCCCGAGTGGTCTTTGGTCCTCACTACCTCACATTGCATTTTCATACTTCATCTGTCTCATCTTTACCGTGGCATTTTGTATTTTATACTTTTAAACTCTTAAGGAATGTACTCCCTGTAGAATGAAGTTACACCCTGGACCATTGTTTAAACTGCATTGAAATTGTAATTGTAAAGTGATAAAATCTGTTGAGTGAATGCAAGTGAATGATGATCATCAGTAGACAATAGCCTAGCCAAAGGAACTGCATTTTAAACTAATCAAGCTAAAGAACTGATTCCTGGAACTTGAGCACTCACCCTATGGACTATTCCTGTAACCTATGACAATACAACCATTAAGTCTATAAGTCAAGGGTGGACTTCCAAAACTTCAGGTACCAGCAGGCAGAGACCCCTGTGACTAACAGCTGTCAGGTACTACTCAAGACCCAGGTGGGACAGCAACCTCCGAATTGGGTAGCCAAGATTATGCTGGGGGTTACAGAAGTCTGCCAGAAATGGCAGTGAAGCATGACCCTCAGTGGCGCCCCTTCATCCGTCACCTGACCTACCAAAACAGAAGGATAAGTAGATGACCCCCTTCTGGAGAAGTCATCTTGAAAGGAGCTGACCATCAACAGCACACTTCAGGGCCTTGGATAGGTAGATATACATGAGTGCTCCCACAATTATTACAGCAGCTACTATACAGTATACTACATGAGTTTCAATGAGTGAGTGCATGTGTGTGTGTATGTGTATGTGCTAAGGTGACCAGTATCACCCATAAATCAAAGTTTGCATTTATGATTTTATTGGTAATTACACATCCTGTTCAATAAACTACAACTAGATTTTATTATGATCCCGTGAGTTGCTCCTTTGTAGCCAACAATGTTTACATTATTATTTATACCAGTGGTTTGGGTTGGGACTTTGGGAAGGTTTATGGAGGTCCCATTAGTGCCCAAGAGGCATGTGGTAGACTTCAGCCCTGCTAGAGGCACGCTCAAGGCTTGAATGGTTATTGAGCCTGGAGTGGGCAGACAGTGCAAGACAGCAGCCAGACAGGGCCAGGGGCCTGGCACCCAAGAGGGGCGCAGCCACTCAGGGGTAGGGGCCCAGTGATAGATTGAAGCTAGAGCCTTGAAGTCAGGTCCAAGGCAGTGGGCCTAGGCTAGAAGGCCTAGCAAGATTAAAGGGGCAGGAGTCACAGAGGCCGAAGCCCCAACAGAGAGAACAACATTATAGTAACATCTGTCAGGCATGGAGCTTCCATGTTACACTTCTGATTGTACTTAATGTCAAGCTTAGTTTATGGCCATGATCCTGTAGTATAATGTTCAAATTAGTATCAACCAAGATTTTATTCCCAAAAAAGCCTGATTCTCAATCATATTATAGGGATAATTATTATAGCATAAAAATGGTGTTCCAAAAGCCAACAAATGATTTTTTTCTAAATTCTCATGGTTGTTAATGTACTTACATAAACACTGGCTGTACCAAAAAAATAGTGGGGGTGACTGTCCTGATCCTTTCATTATGGTATAAAGCACTAATGATAATGTTTGGAGACAATTTTAAAAAATAAAGAGTTTTATAGGATTTAGATATAACCATAAGACTTGGGAGTGCCTTCCTGAGTGATTATGTCCAGTCATCTTCTATTGCAGGTAACTACAATGTTTTCCTATTTTCATAACTTAATTAAGCTACCTTTTAAAAGTTGGGGTTTTGACCTCACTATTCTGACTGAACTTTGTTCCTGAGTCTCTCTGCTATGATGGTTATGAACTTTCTTCTAATTACTAAATTTAATCACAGCCAGTTTCTATCCATTTGTGCCAACTTTGTCCTCTTATTGTCCTTTAGCTTAAACAGCTTTCCCCCTGGTGTTTACATCCTTCCTATATTTATAGAGAGCAATCATATGCCCTCTCAGCCTTCCTTTTGCTAAATTTAACAAGCAAAGCTCTTATAGTCTCCTCTCATATGATAGTCTCTCTGTTCTGTTTATTATTTTACTAGTTTGCTTCTGTTCCAGTTTGAATACATCTTCCCTGAACATTAACCTCCATAAGTATTTTAAGGAATTCGTTTTTTTTAGGAGCCATTCATTTGTTATATTTTGATTTTTCTTATGTTAATGACTGTCAACCTTTTCCATACCATGATGCCATGTTGTAGCAGAACAAAGGCTCAGTACTCTCCAATAGGGCATATCTACATGTGATGTTTTAATGTACATTAGCCTACGTTAATGCATAGTAAAGGTAAATGTCTACACATGCATGCCGTTAATGTTAATTAAAAATGATGACTTTAAGAGTGACTAGTTAAAGTGCATTAACACACATGTAGATGCATTAAAGCACAAAAACACTCTGTGTGTGGACTGATTTGGGATTAAAGTTAATTCCAAATCAGTCCACACACAGTGTTAATGTGCTTTAATGCCTGTATTTGTAGATACCTGCTAAACCTGCTTAATGCACATTAAGCACATTAAATGTAAACATGCCCATATAGACCTAAAAACCCTAAAAATTATTTTTAAAAGGTTTCTTAGAAAAAAGATTTCCAATACTTGCTTCACAGAGTGTCTTTGCAGGTTTGTGAATTGGGGATATGTTGTGGACTCTGCTTGGTAGAATGGGAAAGAGAGATTGGTTTTACCTTGACATCGATGTTCATGTGGAAATCCAGGGCCTTTCAGGCTGACCCTGAAGTCCATATATTATCAGGATGTTGGTTCAAGGAAAAAAGAACCAACCTGACCTTTTGTTGCCATTGCAATTATAATCTTAAGATTTTAAAACATGGAATTAAGTTTTCCCCTCCATGTAATGTTACTGTTCCTGAGCCTGGTCAGATCCAGAATGGGAAATACCATATTTACCTGAATCCAAGACAACTTCAAATTTAAGATGACCCCCCCCCCACAATTAGATTCTATATATGAAAAATGTATTCATTTGTTAGAATTTTTTATATATAGAATCCAAAAATTAAACTCATCTCTTCCACCACTGCAACAGGGAAAGCAGCAGCGGGGGGAGGGGGGTGCGGGGATATGGTGAAGGTACCAGGCAGCAAGGGGGGCAGGCAGTCTCCTTGTGCCCTGTGCCCCATCCCACCCTGCAGCCTTACCCACCTGCGGTGCCTGTCCCCCTGTTACCTGTGCTCCTCCATCTGCCCTCACAGCCTCTGCCCCCTCTACCCCCTGCTGCTTACTGACAGGTGCAGTTCCATCTCCATTCCCCCTGGGCTGCTGCTTGTGCTGCATGACTGGGCGGGGGTCAGAGCTTTCATGTGCTCTATGTCCAGGAAGAAATGAAGCCAGAGCTGAGCTATGCCTGACAGTAAGCAGTGGGGAAGAAGGGCATAGAGGATGTGGGTAATGGGCAGTTGCTATGGCTCTGACTCTGGCCTGTCTCCCGCTCTCCCTTGTACTTCAATTCAAGATAAGGGGCTTCCCCCCATGTTGAAATACTTGTAGTATACTATAGCATATCAGAAAAGTATAACTTCATTATGATCCTAACCTGAAGTTACCAGAAATGTGAAGACCCGTAGAGATGCAAATAATCTGGACAACTATTCTGTGCTCTCAATTACACCCAGAAGTCTACCTTTCTGTCTTTCTTTCTTTACGTGTTATTTAACTGTAGAATGCATTTACTTATTTCCATTTGTACCTTTAATCTTCCCATAAACTGTATTGTCTGCTCCTCTTCTACTGCAGCTGTACTGTACTTACTTATAAGATCTGTACTGTTTAGCTGATTTATCAGCATATGATACTATTTCCAGATTTCTTATTTGCCAGTGTGATAAGTTTCTTACTTTTCATCAACTACACTTACTTTTTTGTCAGTGTTACATTTCCATGGTCCTAGTGGTGATGGCTAGACAATTTAGGTTCCAGAGCCAGAGGACATTTGCATTCCTGGAAGCAGCAAAAACTAAAAAAATGCCTTTACAATGAGATTAATTGATTAAATATGTGCTACACAATGAGGTTTTCCAGCGTGTAAATATATTAGATGAGTTTATAAGTAAAAAAAAAAAAAAAATCTTAACCCTATCGAAGTCAATGGCAAAAGCTTCCTTGATTTCAGTGGGGCCAGGGTTTCGCCCATCTATCTACTTCCAATATTGACCAGAGATTCCTGAGCATATTAACTAGCTGCTCCTAGTACAACTAATATTCTAGCTTTTGTCAGAGTTTAATCAGTTAGTCTACTTTACCTACCATAAAGCCCAAGACTTTTGCCTACCTCAACAAAAAGTTATGGGTGGCAAAAAAGTCTGCAAATGTGAAGTATTTATTATTCACTGGGTATTTTTGTCTTCTATTAAATTGTCAATGCTGTAGAAACTGGATTGGGCAAGAGACAGCACTTTCTATCTAATTCACACTCTGTTCCTTTGAAGTTTGTAAATTAGCTTATATTTATGTATACATGTAGTCAACTGACAGTCTGTACTGACAGTGTAAATTATCATGGCCAAAATAGAAAGTTATAGTTGGTAATCTTAATGAAAATAAAAATGATTTTTTTTTTCTGAAACTGAGCATCTCAGAAGAAAAGCTGAAAGAAAAACCAATGCTGCTAACAAAAGTGAAACATGTTTATGACTTTTGAAACCAGCTGTTTTGCTTCCAAGTGGTGCATGAGAATCTTCTCATGGCGCATGTTCAGCCAATCAATATAACAACGTTCCTATTTCTGAAAATAACCCTAACAACTCAGATTTAGTTCCTCTGATGGCAGCAGTAGAGCCAAGAAAAGAGAACAAGAAGAAAATGTATTTTTACCAGTGAGGCAACTCATTCTGTGGATATGGATATAGTTTTGAACTATAATAACTTAAGGAAATTGCACAGATATTCAAGGAATTTGGAGACATGTAGAGACGAGGAAACTTGGAGCACTGGTGCTCTGAAAGATCCTGTTAAATGGATAGTAAGCAACAGTCCTTCTTTTCCTCATGAAAAGTCAGCAAAAATATATTTGTAAGGATTTGCCTTTGGAAAATGGAGAACGTGTAAAGCAATATTGGCTTCTCTATTCCATTTCAATTGATTCCATTTATTACTTTGGTTACATGCTGTTTAGTGCTGATGATTTTGTTTTCCTGAAGAATGCTTGTTTGAGATTAGAAAAATATAGGGATCAAAGAAACATAAGAAATCTCAAATTATATGTGGAGGTACTCAGAAGGTAGACTGAAACAAAATCATATGATTGCTAAAGAAAACCGGTATAAAATTAATTCTCTGATGGAACATTAGAATGCTATTTTGAAAGACTTTTTTAAAAAATTTAATCAGGCTGCACAAAATAGAAAATGTTCCCTTATGAGATTCTATAGATAAACTCTATTCATGCTTCATAGGAATTTTTTTTAATTCTTGGAGATTCTGGGTAACTATTACAGTGTAATGGAAGAAAATCTCCAATGAATTAAATCAAAGGAAATTCATTATCATTACCCAGGCAAAAGTATTCAAAATAAAATTATTTATATTCTTGGAAATCCGATGAAGAGGGGAATTATTTCTCTCTTGAAAGATGCTAAGCAGCATTCTATTATGCTTGTCTGAACCCCAGATATTAGTAAACAAGGGCAGAAAACAATGATTGTTAGATTTGGTTCCGCAGAAGAAGTAACTAACATGAAATAAGACAAAATTACTAACAAAAATATTGAATTTCTGAATAGATTCTGACAGATTCTACTGGAATGACAGGGCCTCTTCTTGAACAGTGTAAAAAAAATTGGAAATCGCAGTGATTTGGGAGGTCAGAGCCATGATAACAGGTCAGAGATGAGCAAGAAACATTTTTGTACCATGCAACACATTCAAATGCCATAGGCAAAGATGCCACTAGTAGTTGCACTGAAGTTGTATTTTTCATGGCAGTTTAAATATTTAAACTTTTTTTTTGGTGGCCTCTCCATGGCACTGGTTGCATGCAAGGTGCCAACATGTGACCAATTTTCAAAACATTTATGTAAACCAAAAGAGGAAAGCTGAATCAATATGATTCATGTATTTTGTACCAAGTTCCCAAAGTGTCATACTTTAGCTTCATTTGCCAGCATTTGAAATCTGAAGGGACCTGTAGAAACCAAACTTTGAAGTACTTCTGAGTCACTGGCTCTCAAAAGCTGCAGCTGTAAATTTTTGTACAGAGGGAGTGCTATGGCAAAATACACTTTATGAAGTCAATGTCACAAATTAAATGTTTGAATATCAAAAAAATAATGCATTAACTAAAAGCCTCAAAGGATTTCCATGTGAACTACCATTCTGATAAAGGATTCTCAAATGTCCTGACTGTTGTGGAAAAGCTGACTGATAAATTAGAAATCTAAGCTAATTTCTCACAAGAAAAGCAACTTAGACTAGGACCTCAAAAAAGAAGATTGCAAGATCAGTGACAAAGCATTAATCCAGGAAAAACAAAAACCCTTTACAGTTTTTTTATTTTTTGTTTTTTATATTTCCAAGAGATGTCTTGAAATAAAGATGTTTTACATTTGAGAAGTGTCGTAAACTGTTTTCTGTTGGGTTTGATTTTGACTTTCCAGGGGGTAGGGTGTAATTGCTCCTGCAATTATTTGGTAGGCATCTCTAGTGCTATATGTATGGGAGTAATTATACGTGCGCGCGCACACACACACACACACACGCACACACACACACCCCCCACTAAAGATACCTTGCAAATAATTGCAAGAACAATTCATTATTTAACCAAAGCATTAGAAGATAAATAGACCAGAAGAGGCACCCTTTGACGCAAATGCCTTTGATCTTTGGAGTGAACTTCAAGATTTTGGAAGGAGGCTTAAACCTGGAATATGCCCAAAAGCCACATTGGACTTCTTTGTAGAATAAGTGTCACAGCGGGGTCCTGCAGGAGGGCCATGATCTCCTTAAGGCCCTCTCTCCGTGCCAATTTGGCCCAAGAGCACCCTCTATTCTCGCCCGCCACGTCTTTGATGTTCAGTAAATATGTTGGGAGGCTGCCTTACGTCTCCTTGGTACGGTTAGCTGGGACTTCTGTCCCCGTGTTCTCCCGGACCCCACTAGGGGTCTCCTGGTACACTGGGTGCGTTCCAGGCACCCTAGCCTTATGGGCTGCACGTGGCTCCTACCAACCCCTAATACCACGCCCCAACCCTCACAGATGTACCAGACGTTGGTCCGTCAGAATACACGCCCGCTCTCCCGGGCCTCCTCTATGATCTAGCCCACTCCAGGTTCTCTCCTCGGGCTCACCGCACTGCTATCTCCTCTCCTCAGGGACAACCACGCCCTCGTCACTCTCTCCCCAGGTCTAAATTCCCTGGGCCTTCTCTAAAACAACCTGGCCTGCTACGGGACTTCCGGCTGAGCTTCCGGTCCCTTAGGCCCACTGCACGACTACCCTCTCTGACCCAGGCTCACCGCACTGCTATCCCTTCTCCTCAGGGACAACCGCAGTACCTTGCCTTTCTCCTGGGGCACTGTACCACTAACCCCTTCCGTCAGGGTCCACCGCAGCACCCTACCCCTGTCTGAGGTCTACTGCCGTACTAGCCTATGACCGGGCTCGCTACGCCCGTCCCGGGCTTCTCAATAAGGCGCTCCCCCTCTTCGGGGCTCCCCGTGCCCACCTTGGGCTTCTCAATAGTCCCCTCCCTTTCTCTGGGACTTTTTGGGCCCATGCTGGGCTCCTCTGAAGTGCGCTCCCCCTTTCTGGGGCTCACCACGCCCACGCTAGGGCTTCCTAGCAGTGCCCCCTTCTGGGGCTCGTTGCGCCTGCGCTGGGGCTTCTCCAAAACGCCCCACCCTCTGGGACTTGCTGTACCCACACTAGGCTCTTTAAATGCCCCTCTCTGGGCTGGGGTCTACGCACCCCGCAAGTTGCGCCTTTACTGGCGTCAGGGTCCTCACACTCCTGTGAGCCCCCCTATGAGTACTGCACCCTCACTGGCGCTAGGGTCCCCACACCACTGTGGGTCCCTTTATGAGGATAACGCGCCCTCTTGGCGCTAGGGCCCCACCCCTCTGGGGTCCCTACAAGGCCTCCTCCAACCCCTTATAGCCTCACCCAAACCACCAGTGTAATATCAAAGCCAAACATAAACTCGAGCCTCCTGGCTATAACTCAAACCTAAGGCACTGGGCCATAACAACATAAGCCTCCTGGCTGCAATTCAACATCACCGCTCCAGCCTCTGGAGCTCTCGTAAGCTATACTTGCTGTTAGGCTTTTCCTCGCAGCCTAACTGCAGGAGCTCCTGCCACTCTGGCTGCTGGCAGGAAACTGCCAGCCTGGCCTTGGCTCTAGGCTTTATAGGAGCCAGGCCCTGCCCCCTCAGGATCAGCTGACTCTCATTAGTTGCCCTGGCAACCTGCAGCTGTGCTCATTATCTCTGCTAAGGCTTTTCCCCAGCAGTTCTCCCCTCTCTAGGAGTGGGGCAGTGAGGTGTGCCGCGACATAAGTTTTATCTTTGTTTCCAAATATGTCCATTGTAGTCAGCTTTCTTTTAAAATTGATGTATCTGTCACTAGTGGAAAAAAGCAGGTTTTTTTAAACTTCAGCTTATAAAGACACATTTCTCTTTTCTAATAGTGACTGCACCATTTAGTGAATTTCACTTGCTGTAATGTGATTTGAAAGTGAAATTATGCAGACTATATTGATCTGAAAAACACCATCTGCAAGTCTGAATGTATCAAAACAAGAAAAGTAACATTCACTAAAGATACTGGCTGTTTGTTAGATATCTTTATTTAAAACATTTTTAAGGATTGGTTGTGTTTCCAATTTTCTTTTTCATATTTGTGTTATCAGTACATGGTAGTTATAACAGTTATTCTTAATATTTTATTGGGCAGTTAGGAAGTGAAAAGGGAGGGTAACAAGAAGTTTCTAGCTTAGAAAATAGGCTAAAGCTGTCACGGGGTCTGAGGAAAGGTGATGTTAAGAAGATGGATGGACTGATATCTGAAATATATGATAAAACTATTCAACACAGTCCCTGGTGCAGCTCAACTCACTTCAGCACTCCTGGTGCTCTTCTTGCCCTCTTTACATATGGGCTGTGTTACTATCAAATAAGACCTACTATAGGAAGCAGTGAGGGGAGCTAGACATCACAGCAGGCCCTGGATCCCCGAGTGGTGACTGAACAGATGGATCATCCCAATGCCTTGTGGCTAAAGATAGCTTTCCATTTTTAGAGCAAGTTGAGATAAGAAAAGGAGCAGGGGATGAAACATTCCTTTTCTTTATCCCCACTCCACAAGATGTTACCTCAAATATATTTAAATAAGATTAATCAAGTAGAACATCCTAACAAGTCTTGAATACTCCAGTATCACAGGGAAAGAGAACAGAGTGTAGGGAGGCTGTTGCTTTCTCTCCCACTGCTGTCAGGACAACTTGATGGAGCTATGCTGAATAATATTATATGGAGTCCTTGCACTGTGTACAGAGTTCAAGGCCTTATCAGGTTGAGGCCACTTAGCCAAACGAATATGGTTTCAGCCTTTGACTCCTTGGCCCCCTGCCCTTCTCAAAGTTACTTTGGCTTATCTTTTAAGACAGTGTGGTATAAATACCCTTGTTAGTAACACTTGACAAGTTCTGTACAGGGGAGAACACTGCTGTACTCTTTATATAATATTAGCATATTTTGGTTAGCATGGGGTTTGCACATAACCTCCTAATGCAGAAATTCAAATTGCATCTCAGACAATAAGAAAAATGATCAGACCATGTGCTACTTAATCTTATATGTGATACCATCAAGCCTATGAAAGCAAATGACCTGCTGACAGCATCAGGAAACCCTGCTACAAAATCATTTGAGAACATTGTAACAAAATTACAGCAATACCTATCTCCTAAAGTAGTGGTTAGGACTGAAACATTTCATTTAAATAAACAATCTTGGGAAGCAAGGGAAACCATCACACAGAATATTGCTGTCTTAAAGACTCTATCAGAATGCCTCAAGTGCAAGGCAGATTTAAATAATGCAATGCATGACAGGTTAGCGTCTACTTTCCAAAGTGAAGCAAATCAGAAAAAGTTGCTCATGAAGGTTGACTTAACAGCTGAGTTAGCAGTATTCATAAAAACTGCAGCTAAAGGCTCCCTGGAGCTGAATGCTGATGCTAAGGCCACTAAAGAAGTAGTGAAACTGTTTTTAAAATATAGGGTAAAAAATGTTTGCAAGGAGGAAAAGAAGCTGTCAGGTTGGGAAAGTCCTGTCTGACTAAAGCAATGATGCAAATCATTCAACTGTGCAAGCTCTTTGTGGGTTTGGTTTTGTTTTGTTTTTTTCCAGGGTAAAATATTTAGTATGTACCTAGACATGAGTTAATGAGTCCAGGCATGAAGAAGGATATTCCTTAGAGCCAAAGTGGTAACCATGAAATGTGGATCCATGTCTAAGTATTCAAAAAGGCATCCCTACAGCCAGATTCAAAGTTCTGATCCAACCCATTACAGGAATGGGGGATATTTGAAAGGAAGTTGGATTCAGCTCTACCTCTGAATGCAGCCTTTGTTCAGGTACAGAAACATAACTGCAGATTCTGCCATCCTGGGAAGAGGCATAGATCCCAGACACCAGAATGCTGAGTGTTGGAGAGTGGGGTGAGTGGAGGGGGTTTCAAGGACTTGAACATCTTATAGCACTCATGCTGCTGCCATGGCATGGACTGCTGCTACTTCAACAAAGGTTCTCCAGTGCTCTGGTATGCCATCTACACTGGCATTTACAGCTGGTCCCCCACTCATCCAGCCCTAGATTTATAGGCAGTGACCTTATTTGCAGTCTGAAATAGCAATAACGTTAGTGATCCAAGTTCTTTCACTACCCACCCTGCAAATCTCAGGAATATAGTTAGCATTCTGCATTTTGTTCCAGTAATCTCTGCTAGGAGATGGGGACTTCCCAGTTCTGGTTCTTGACTGTTCTTATGAAATTTCAGCTACCTTGTGCCTGAAATCTTCTGGAAACTGCTTAGATGACTCTGATGCCTATGACTTACCACTGTGGCATGTGACTGGTATCGTTCTGCAGTCTGGAGAATAGGAGAATGAGGAGCATAAATTGCAGGCTGTACAGCAAAATGCTTCAGGATCTTAGAGGAGGGAATTTGAAGGCTTAAAGGGGTGGTGTAGAAGGCAACACCTCCTTCAAATAGGCAGCTACATGCTGCAAAGTCAAGGGCCTGGTACAGAAGCTATGCTTATTGTCCAGTAAGCATACAGAAAACACTCTAAAACCATAACCAAACTGATAGCCACGGCACATGGAGTGCTGTAAAAATGGCAGATCCTGACCTATGATAATCCTGGATGGATGTGATATCAGACTTCAGCACTGTAGATTAGAGTGCTATAATGAACACGTGTACTGGATAACATTGTGACTCATGATAGGTCACATCCCACCAGCAACCCATGGGGCTTTGCAGCATTCTGCTCAACCTCCCTTGCAGGGCAGCAGTCTAGCCTAGGCCAAAACTCATATCCTTGGCCTAAGCACAGGGTCAGCCCTGCCCCTGGGTTCTCACTGACCTGAGGCAGCAAAGTCTGTGTTTCCAACCTCTCCTCTCCCCCACCCCTTGTACCCTCTGGCCATCTATGAGCCACTGTCTGATATTATCGCTGTGTGTGGGGATTCCATCTGCTTCATCTGGACATGTGTAAAGACTGCAGCTTTAAATTAAGTGCTGTGCTATTTGTTGGAAACCACATTCACACAGAGGTCTGTCCAAGATGTTCATCTTGTGTAGTGTTGTTTTGAAACATCTGTATCCAGATCTCCATCTGTTCATCTTGACCCATGCTTCTCTGTCAAGGTCATGCCCAATGGGGCACAAATTTGGTATTGGTACAAAACACTGTAGGAATAGATTTAAGACTGGTACTAGATTTAAGATCAGTAGTCTGACTGTTCAGTTCATTTCCATTCATCCCACCCCTAAACTAAATTTAACAAAACACACAGGGCCACTTTACCTCGCCTGCAGGGCTTTTCACAGCCCCAGAAACGTGACAGCACGGGAGCAGTTAGGGTCTGTCTTATGTCATTTGATCTAATGCCTGAGAGTACAGTGAGTACATCTGTGAGTGTGAGTCATGCAGCCTGTTATGAGTCTCTGTGCACTAAGTATAATGTTGAGCTTTTTAGTGTGACAACTTCTGGACCATACAGGAGCACAATATTATGCTAGGACATATCCTTGCAAGTGCAGTGGTTCTGAGCACTTTGAAGTTGGCAGCCCATGTCATGCTGGCTAAATATCTTAGGGCAGTTACCCATGCAGAGACTTTACTGCTGTCCTCCTGAATGTGATGGGTGTAGGTGAGAGAACAGTTTATGTGACTCCTAGTTAGGCTGGAGAATGCTCAGGGAAAGATGTAGTTGTCTACTCTGATATTCAGCGTTCTCTTGGCTTGATGATTGTCCAAGTGGGAGAATTATGATACTGATTCATTGATGTTCCCCACTGATTCTCTGTCTTTCAAACACCACTCCCCCTTTCAACCACCATACCACTGAACAAAGCTGAGGTGCCAGGATCCTTACTGTTGTTGGGGGCTGTGGAAGGAGGTGCTTCTGCTACTTTAAGAGAAGGCAGACTATAAGTGGAGCAGCCTGCAGATGCTGCAGGAGACGATCCAGAATCACATGACCCAAAAGGGGGCTGGGCTTACAGGATATAAGAAGGAGTAATCTGATCCTGGCAGCTCAGATGTGAAGAATTCCTGAACAGCAGGGTTGTAGCCAAGCTCCTGGCAAATACCTAAGCTGGGGTAAGCAGGCTGGTGGCCTGGGAACTGAGACAAAGGGCGGTGGCAGTTTCAGTTGGCTTGGGAGTAGAGCCAAGGCCCAAAAGATAAGGCCCAAGGCCAAAGAACAAGGCCACAGCTGAATGGTGGTGAGGGAAATAAAGATCAGACACCCATAGTCTGCAAGGGGTGAGAGGCAGAGTCAGGGACTCATAGCCCAGGAGGGGCCAGGGATCAGGGCCAGGGAGCCCAGAGGTCTCAACTGGTCTAGGAGTGGGGCCAGGGCCAAGGAGGGGCCAAAGGTCAAGGAGGGACCACAGCCAGAGACAGCCCAGGCGAGGGATCTGGAGATTTCAACTGGCCTAGAAGCAGGTAAGAATCTAGGGAGAGGGGCTGAAGGAGGCCCAGAAGGCCCCACAGTTGGAGCCCGACAGGGTCAGTGATCCACAATCCAGAGAAGGGCAGGGTCAGGGCCAGGGGTCAGTAGGGAATACAGTGGGCCCAGTGTGGGGCTGGAGCCATATAGTGATGCCACTGCGAGGCATGGGACATGGTAAAGGAGAGGTTGGAGCCATGTATTATACCTTTGACATCAGGGCATTAAATGGGCAGCCTAGAAACAACTTTTCAGTTACATCAAAGGCATGGTAGGAAAGTCAGGTGGGCAGTCTGCCCTAGACAGGTGGGCAGGCCAATGGTTGGACCAGCTTCGAGATGCCTCCCTGTCACTGCAACTCTATCCCTTAGGGTCCCTTTGCTTTCCTAACGGAAGCCTGTGTGATGACACGGAATTACTTAACACACACCGGCACACAAGCAGACACCAAAAGGCAAAGAAAGCTATTTTTGAGCCCCACAGCTGGGGTGTAAACAACTGTTTGGCAGAGCACCTACATATGAACACCACTGCAAGTACAGTGCAGAAGAAATTATAAAAATTTCCCCTAGTCTTGCCCCCCCACTTCTTCCCTCCCTCTCCTCCCAGACAACTGGGTAAGGCTCATCCCTCCAGGTCCATGTTTTAGACCATTTTAGGCTGGAACTAAGAAAAAAATTCTTTACTGTCTGAGCCTGCCCTCAAGACCTGGAATATATTCTCTCCAGAGGTGATGCAGGCACCTACTCTGGATTTATTCAAGAAAGGCTTGGATGTTTATCTTGCTGAGGTTCTTTCACCCTAACTGACTTTCTGACTTTCTGCCCTTAAGGCAGGGGGCTGGATTTGATGATCTTTGAGGTCCCTTCCAGCCCTAACATCTATGAATATATGAATCTCAGATGCTTGGTTTCCACCAGCTCGTTGAGCCAGGCCACTACAAGCCCAGGTCCCACTACAGTGGAACAGTGCAGCCTCTGCAGGGATAGGCAGATGCTTGGGTCTAAGTTCCAGAGTGAGCAATGTTGCAGTTTTTCTTTATTATGCACACAAAAAGTTTGGCAGCTAATTAAACCACAGGGCATCACTTTTGTAGCAAACCCCCCAGTTTTTTCTTTTTTTTTTAAACGCATTCCCCCCTTCCCTAACCATTTCTAACTTTCTTTCTGAACTCTCTATCCCTTACAAGTAGTTATTAGTAGTATTAGGTAAGCTAAGTTCTTATATTCCCTTATGACAAGCCCCTGCTTTTTTTTTATATTGTAAATAATGTTTTGTTAGGTTTGGATATCCACTGTTTTATATTGTATAATTATTAGGTTTGTATTGATTTTTACTGTTGTATATTGTATTATTATCATTTTCGTATGGATTTTTATTGTTTCATATGGATATTGTATGGTTTAGGCCTGTGTTTGTAAGTGAACCAAAGTAAAGTCAAGTTTCCATTTTGTATGTCAAGCCTCCATGTTGTGTCCTCTGCTCGGGCATCCCCTGTGTTGTAACTGTGACTCATGTACCCTTCTCATTGGTTCCCGGATGAATGGGAGTGATTGGTAATGATTGAAATACAATGGTAGCAGGCCTCTACTGAATGGCCTGTAATGACCAGGCCATCACTTCACATTGATTCATCCAGGAACCACGGACTTCACCCAGGAACAGAGACAAAAACCCCGCATTTAAAAGACAAAAGACCCTGCAGAACCAGCAACTCTACCATTGTACCCCAACATTACAGACACCCGAAACTGCACATCCCTGCATGGAGCACACATGCTCAGTATGCCAGGGGCTGACCCTTGCCTGGGCATGCCTCCTGTCACTAGGGTCACACATGGTCTGCCCCTATAAAAAGGGGCTGTGAAGACAGACCCAGTGGGAACACCATTTCTATCTGAACCAGAGGTTTCCTTCCACATCACGCTGCCTATCCACCCCAGAGGCCCTGCCGGCGACCCCCTCTGAACAACACTGAGTGGAAGGAAACCCCGACTGGCCATTGAGGACCAACTTTCAGCCTGGGATAGGTAGATATCACCTGCACATTTCCTCTTCCAATTTGGACTCTCTCTCTCTGTCCTCCTCGACTTCAGCCCCTGCATCAAGCCTCTTTAACCCCTGCTGCCACTGTGTGTGTGTGTGTGTGTGTGTGTGTGTGTGTGTGTGTGTGTGTGTGTGTGTGTGTATGCAAAGGAACCAATAAGATACCGTGTCACCATCTCCCCTGTTCAATAAAACCACTGTCATTTGTAACTCCAAGTTGGGTTGTATTTTACTGAGCCCCAGTCCCTTCCCCATCTTAAATTCTGGTCTCTGTCTCTCTCTCTCAGCTTTCCCCCGCTTTTCCCTGCCACCTCTCATCTCCTCGCTGTAGCTTCTCTGTTCCCCTGCTGCAGCCTCTTGGCCCTGTTGCTTTCTGCCATCTCTCAGCCCCACTCCTACTGCTTTTTGCCTCCTCCCTGTCCCTTCTCTGTTCCCCTGCTGCAGCCTCTTGGCCCTGTTGCTTTCTGCTCTCTCTCAGTCCCATTCTTGCTGTCCACCACCTTCTTCCTGTGTCTTTCCACTGCCCTTCCCACCATTTCTGCCACTTCTAGCCTCCTGGCCCAATTTCTGCTGTCCACCACCTCCTTCCTGTGTCTTTCCGCAGCTCTTCCTGCCACTTTTAGCCTCTCAGCCCCGTTAATTTCTGCCTCCTGCTGCCTCTCCCCATCTCTTTCTCTGCCTTCTGTTCCCAACCTTTCCTATCCCACCCTCCCTCTGTGTTCTCCAGCTTTCCCCCACACCCTACCTAGCCACCCCTTCTCCCCCCCACACAGTCCTCTGGCATGCCACCAACTCCTCCGCAGGTCCTTCGGGCTGCCCCGCAGGTTTCCCACAGCTGGAGCCATACTCCAGCTCTTGGCACTGGCAGCCACTCTCCCTGTAACTTCCTGAGCTCCCCGGCAGTCCCTCTCCAGCACCCCTGGTTCCTGGAGCCAGCCCCCAGTTTCCTCCACACCATCTCTAGTTTCCCTCCACCCTCTGTCCCAGTTTCCTCTCCCCATTTACCTTTTGGCTCCCCTGTAGCTCCGGCTTTGGTCCCAGCCTCTGTGCCGGCTTCTCTCTGGCTGCACTCCCCTGTTCTGCAGGATTTGGGCATTAATGTCCATAAATGTCCTTTAATCAATTAAGGTCAATTAACCTAAAGTAACCCCCAAGCCTCAGTTCTTCAGCCTAGCTCTCTCTAGTCTACTGGTTCTAATCCCGGTCCCAGTAACTTTCACTCCCAGCAACTTTCACTCCCTACACATCCACTTTCTTACCTTATCCTTTCCCCAAGTATACCAAGCACATACATACATACACATCACAACACCCAAGTTAAGAACTCACCTGTGTGTACATGTAGGTGAGTGGAATGTATGTGAACTGATATACATATATGTCACTGTGTGCATGATATACAAATTAGTGATCCGTGTGTGTGTATTGGATGTGCAGGTATTGATAATTGATTCTAATCTATTTTTTGATCTGTATAGTGTGTGTAGGTGTTTAAACTGGTGACAGATGTCCATATGCCTAGGCTGGTAATTGACTGTGTGTGTGTGCATGCACCTAATTGATTTCTGTGTTTGTGTATGTGCAATTGTACACTGCACCCTCGTGTCTAGCAGCACAATTTTGAGATCCTGAGAGTTGGCCTGACCCCACAGGGTAACATTTTCACACATGACATTCCCCCTGCCTTCGCCAAGGTTTTGTGTTTGTTGAGTTGAGGTCCCATAGCTTCTCAACCTCCTCCACCCTTCAACATCATAACTGTCTAGTGGAACAAGGGTCTTTCCCCAATCTCTCGGTATTAACTGAGAAGACATTTCCAAGTTCTGGAGCAGGCAATGTTCCACAGTTTTTCTTTAATAAATGCACTAAAAAATGTGGCAGCTTCAACATGTGATTATAATTAGGCAAATTTCTTCTTCAGGCTCCACTTCCCTGCGCCCTAGTATGTGTCCCTAGTAGGACTGGGAAGGAAGAAGGGAAGGGGGATGGTGCTTGGACAGCCTGGGTTATAGATAGTGCTGTGTATGATGCAGGGCCATAGGAATCCTGGGGCTGGAGGCCCATGGACAGAACACAGGCAGTCAAAGCCCTCCAGCCCTATTCATCTGGGAAGAACTCCAGGTCCATATGGATGATGAGGTAGCCAGCCAGGGCTTTATGGATACAGACAGCCTGCCTCAATGCAGGGCCAAAGCCACCAACATTGGTGGGGGGTCTCACCCTCTTCCCCATCCCTGTGCTGCATGTGCTTATGGTGCCAGGCCTTGTCTGTAGGAAGTGCTCCTTCTGTCAGTCCAACTGCTCCCCTCCCCAGGGCAGGAGGGGGTAGGCTGGGCCCCTGATTAGGATTAGGGGTGGTAATGACATTGCTGAAAATGAAATCAGGGACCCTGGGAGCAAAGCACCTACTCTCTATCAGTCTGGATGCTGGAGAATTGTTCAAGATATGGCTACTGTCCTCATCAACTATGTGAAATTCAGTGGCCTAGTCATGCGCCGGATGCCTGTGTTCTCTGTGTGTGTGTCTGTATGTGCATGCCCCAGACACCTGGGTTGAGCATGTGTGTGCACACGCACATTCACATTACTTGCATACCACACAGAATCCGGGCATCCTGGACACACACACATGGGCCCACACATGGAACACAGGTGTCAGGGACACATGCACCGAATCATAGAAAATTGGGGTTGGAAGCAACCTCAGGAGGTCATCTAGTCCAACCCTGCCTGAACCCAGGCATCTAGGACACACACACACACACACACACGGCAGGCACAGAATTTGCTGGGTGGCCATGCATGGGACAGCCAACTGGTGGCTCATGCCCATGAGGGTGCATGCCATGATAAGCTACTGCCACATCAGCTCCAGGTATGCAGCCATTGTGTCCCATAGCCACCAGTGATACTGACACAGGGTGACTGGCAGGACCTGCTCCTGGTTCTCCATACTTGCTTGGGCACACAGGCCAAGAAACAAAGGCATATGAAAATCACAATGGCAGGGGGTTGAGGGTGTGGTGGCCTGTGCCCAGCCACCAGTTGGGGTGACTTGGCCATTCGGCTCTGTTCAGGAGACTTCAGCAGCCTGGGGAGCCCTCAAGGCATGCTGGGAGGCATGTGCAAGCCCCCTCTACCTGCTGAGCTTGGCCTACTCAGGCAAGTTCCAACCCCCACCCCATTGAAAGGCTAACATCTGTCCTGTTCAGTCCTTTTGTTAACTTGGGCGCTTAAAGTAAAATTTGAATGTTAGAGTGCTTTTGCCTCAGGCTTCTTGAATGTGTGTACTTAGCCAAATACAGGATTCATGTACAGATTTTTAGCTTAGTAGTAGCTTCTCCAAAACCCAGAAATGTAATTGCTGTACACTGTCTAGATTGATAAAATTCAGTAGTGTGATATCCTGCCTGTAACAGCAGCCTGATTTAAAAAGGCAATAGAAGGTGCCATTTAAAATCCAGTAGTCATCTCTAAATCCAATACACTTAGCTGTATCTGTAATAATAGTAAAGAAGGTGACCTTCAAAGTGGTATACTTCAGAACAGCAAAAATTGTACTCTACATATGGGATTCAGATTTTGAATATCAAGACACTGTTCCTTTTCCCACACTTAAGCTGTATGAGGAACTATAATAGGATCTTGATCATAAGACATATGAGTTTATGATTTCATCATTCCATGGAAAGAAGGGTATAAGAGCAACCAGACTAAATGTAATGGGTTCCAAGAAAAGGCAGACCATAGATGTCAGCCCCCAATTTTTTTATTTTTTTTTTTACTGAAAAGCTACACCTTTATACTGACAACCATTTTTTTTTAACTGACATACTTTGTAATGTAAATATAACACTTCTTCCAGGCCCTGAAAAAGGCCAGGTTCAAATCTGGGAGTTTAACACCAGCTTCCTAACTTGGGCTTGAGCCCCTACCCAGAAACTTGTGAAAATAATTTTTCTAATTGATTTTACACATTTTCAGAGACATTGTCCTTCAGACTTAATGGCAAGTTCTTTTTTTTTGCAAAATAATTTACTGGTTTCGGTTTATATTCTGTTACTTTTTTTGTTGTGAGCGTCACAAAATGCTTAGACGCAGGAATCAAGGTAGATGTTATATTATATATAGAGGGGAGTTCAAGAAGAGTGGTTGCTCCTCAAGGGAGTGATCCACAATGCACAAACTAAGTCTATTCCATCTCGGAGGAAAGGCAGCAAGAGGTCACAGCAGCCCCCCTGGCTCTCCAGGGACCTAGCAGAACTCCTGAGGCTAAAAAGAAAGGCCTACGAAGGATGGGGGATGGGAGTCACCTCCAAGGAGGATTATTCTGCACTGGTCCAGTCCTGTAGGGAGCTGACCAGGAAAGCGAAGGCTGCAACTGAACTCCAACTAGCTTTGAGCATCAAGGACAATAAAAAGTCCTTTTTCAGATATGTGGAGAGCTGAAGGAAAAGCAAGGGCAACATTGGACCCCTGCTGAACCAGATGGGGCAACTGACAACTGACCCCCAGGAAAAAGCCAACCTATTAAATAGGTACTTTGCGTCGGTCTTTCATCAGTCCCATGGCATGTCCATGCCCACTACGGGACAGGGAAGTCTGGGTGAGGGTGATCCCCTGCCCTCCATTAATGCTGACTTTGTGAAGGAACATCTTGAGAAGCTGGATACTTTCAAGTCAGCAGGCCCTGACAATCTTCACCCCAGGGTATTCAAGGAGCTGGCGAGCGTCATAGCCCAGCCTCTAGCACGGATCTTTGAAAACTCTTGGCACTCTGGTGTAGTGCCCGAAGACTGGAAGAAGGCCAATGTGGTACCTATCTTCAAGAAAGGGAGGAAAGTGGATCCGGCTAACTATAGGCCCATTAGCCTGACTTCTATCCTGGGGAAGATCTTAGAAAAGTTTATTAAAGAGGCCATCCTTAATGGACTGGCCGACGCCAACATCTTAATGGATAGCCAGCACGGGTTTTTTGTGGGTAGGTCTTGCTTGACCAATCTCATTTCCTTCTATGACCAGGTGACCTATCACCTGGACAAGGGAGAAGAGATTGATGTCATATATCTTGACTTCAAAAAAGCCTTTGATCTGGTTTCCCATGATCACCTCTTGGAGAAACTGGCCAGTTGTTGCCTTGGGTCCTCCACGATCCACTGGCTGGAAAATTGGCTCTGTGGTCGGACCCAGAGGGTAGTAATTGATGGAAGTCACTCATCATGGTGTCCTGTGACCAGTGGGGTCCCCCAAGGCTCTGTCCTTGGACCCATACTGTTCAACATCTTCATTAATGATGTGGACACTGGAGTCAGAAGTGGATTGGCCAAGTTCGCAGATAACACCAAACTTTGGGGCAAAGCATCCACACCAGAAGACATGTGGGTGATCCAGGCTGACCTGGACAGGCTCAGCAAGTGGGCGGACGAGAATCTGATGGTGTTCAACGCCGATAAATGCAAGGTTCTCCACCTTGGGAAGAAAAACCTGCAGCATCCTTATAGGCTCGGCAGTGCTATGTTGGCTAGCACTATGGAAGAAAGAGACTTGGGGGTCACCATTGACCACAAGATGAACATGAGCCTGCAGTGCGATGCTGCGGCTAGTAAAGTGACCAAAACACTGGCTTGCATCCATAGATGCTTCTCAAGCAAATCCCGGGATGTCATTCTCCCCTTGTACTCGGCTTTGGTGAGGCCGCAGCTGGAGTACTGTGTCCAGTTTTGGGCTCCACAATTCAAAAAGGATGTGGAGAAGCTTGAGAGAGTCCAGAGAAGAGCCACACGCATGATCAGAGGTTCAGGAAGCAGACCCTACGATGACAGGCTGAGAGCCCTGGGGCTCTTTAGCCTGGAAAAGCGCAGGCTCAGGGATGATCTGATGGCCACCTATAAGTTTATCAGGGGTGACCACCAGTATCTGGGGGAACGTTTGTTCACCAGAGCGCCCCAAGGGATGACGACTAGGTTGAATAGTCATAAACTACTACAAGACCGTTTCAGGCTGGACATAAGGAAGAATTTCTTTACTGTCTGAGCCCCCAAGGTCTGGAACAGCCTGCCACCAGAGCTGGTTCAAGCGCCTACATTGAACACCTTCAAGAGCAAACTGGATGCTTATCTTGCTGGGATCCTATGACCCCAGCTGACTTCCTGCCCTTTGGGCAGGGGGCTGGACTCGATGATCTTCTGAGGTCCCTTCCAGCCCTAATGTCTATGAAATCTATGAAATCTATGATGTCATCTACCAAGACTTTCAGAAGGCCTTCAATACAGTATCTCATGCTGTTCTCATAAATAAACCGACAGGCTGTGATGTAGATGATTACACAGTCAGGTGGGTGGCAGATTGACTTAGAGGTCAAACCCAGAGAATGGTGGTGGATGGGTTGATATCGACCTGGAAAGATGTGGGCAGTGGATTCCCACAAGGCTTGATCCTTGGACCAGTGTTATTCAGTAACTTCATCAGTGAATTAGATGAGGGTGTGGAGAGCACCCTGTCCAAGTTTTCAGATGATACCAAATTTGGGGGCAAAGTTAACACACCCAAGAGTAGGGAATGGATCCAGGCAGATCTGGACAGGTTGGAAAAATGGGCAGAAAAAAAATAGGATGCAGTTCAACAAAGACAAATGCAAAGTGCAACACCTGAGCAAAAAGAACCACTAACACACTTACAGGCTGGGGGATGACCTTCTCAGCAACACAGTAGTGGAAAGGGATCTTGGAGTCATTAACTCCAAGATGAATGTGAGTAATCAATGTGACAGTGATCAGTAAAGCTAACCGCACTTTATTATGCATTAGCAGATGCATGACAAACAGGTCCAGGGAGGTGATGCTTCCTCTCTATGCGGCACTGGTCAGGCTGGATTTGGAGTACTGTGTCCAGTTTTGGGCACCACACTTCAAAAGGGATGTAGAGAATCCTGAGAGGGTTCAGAGAAGAGTCACTCATATAGTCAGAGGCCTGCAAGCAAGGCCCTATAAGGACAGACTGAGGGACCTAGATCTCTTCAGCCTTTGCAAGAGAAGGCTGAGAGGTGATCTTGTGCCTACCTATAAATTCATCAAGGGAGGGCAGAAGGGAATAGGAGATGCTCTATTTACTAGGGCACCCCCTAGAGGAACTAAGAACAATGGCCACAAAGTGATGGAGAGCAGATTTAGGTTGAACATTAGAAATAACTTCTTCACAGTAAGGATTGCCAGAATCTGGAATGGGCTTCCAAAGAAGGTGGTGCTCTCCCCTAATTTGGGGGTCTACAAGAGGAGACTGGACAAGCATCTTGCTGGGATCATCTGACCCCAGCACTCTTTCCTACCCAGGGCAGGGGATCAGGCTCGATTACCTACTGAGGTCCCTTCCAACCCTAACATCTATGAATCTCAGGATCTGTATTTTTGGCTTTGGCTAAATACTGTATAATCCCAAATGAAGTCTCTCTCACCACCCATATACTGGCATGTTTTGCGGTGCTAGTGTGGCCACATACATCTTGTACACTGCCATATGCTATAGTAAACACAGTATTACTGCAGTTGCTTTTAGGATAGTGCTTGCTTTCCTTGTATTTGCAAATCCATTGAAACATACACATTCTGCCTACTTTTGTTTGTCCAGCAGCAGTTGCATCCAGCCTCAACCTGATGACAGATCTTCAATCAAGGTCACCGTTTCTTAGTTTTTCACTGATAGCTGAACTTTTCATGGACTTTACATACAAGCATTTTTAGCCTCTTTTATAGATCGTCTTTAAATTTACAGACAGTTGGTAACCATGAAGCAGATGTCACAAACTTATGCAACTGGGCGGTCAGATCTTTTGGAAAGGGAAAAAGTACAGGAGAACTGGAAGTTTTTCAAAGACTATATTTAAGATACAATCTAAAACTATTCTGATGTGGAGGAAAGATAGGAAATATAGTAAAAGACAAACAAGACACTGCCAGAAGCTATTTAATGACTCAATAAAAGAGAAACTATATAAAAAGTGGAAACAAGGCATATGACAAAGGATCATAGAAAAATAGAAAAATTTGCCTTGAAGGGATTGTTGAAGGTCAACTAATCCAAGCCCCTGCCTGAGGCAGAATCATCCCTATCTAAGCCACCACACACAAATCCTCGTCTAGCCTTTTATTAAAACTACACGGTCAATCCTGTCACACAACTACAAAACACAACACCGTAACCTCCCACAGAAAAAGCAGGGAACAACAGCAGCCAGTGTCCTGCTGCTGCAGGGGTTGTTAAAATGTTTGCTTCAAGCAAGAGGTCCCTCCCCCCGCCCAACAAAGAGTAAGGCAAAACCCTTCAAAATCTGTACCAGTCTGACCCTGGGAGTAAAACTGAGTCTTTTATCTACCAAGGTTTATAGATCCATCTCTGTAGTGCTGTCATCCATCTAGTTATCATCTCTTTTATATTTTTGGTTTTGATTATTCTTCCCAAGGTGTACACTTTGCATTCCTCAGTATTGAATTCATGTCGTTATCTCCAGTCCAGCTTTCCATTCTGCCAAGATCCTTCTGAATTGCACTCCTGTTCCTCCAACATGTTCATAGTCCTTCCCAGCTTCATGTCATATGAAGATTTGCTCATGATACTTGCTATTCCAGCATCCAAGTCATTAACAAACATGTTGGACAACATTGGGCCTGGAACAGACCTCCGTGGGATTCCGCTCAAAACCTCCTGCCATTCTGACATGGATCCATTTATAATTACACTTTGCTTATGGCTGTTGAGCCAGTTGAGTAGCTACCTTATAGTGATCTTATCTAGCCCAAAGTTCTCCAATTTATTTATGAGAAGACCATGTAGGATTTTGTCAAAACACTTGAATGAATGTAAAGGAACACGATAACCATACAAGACAGAAAATCAGAAAGAATGAGGCACAAAATGAGTCATATCTAGCAAGAGGCATGAAAGGCAACAAGAAAGTGTTAGAAGAAATATGGTTGGGGTCTATTCCTAGTCATCATTTTCACTGGGGACTTGAAATATGGAATAGAGAATAAGCTCATAAAATTTGCAGATGACACCAAACTGTGAGGGCTTTCAAACACTTTGGAGAACAGGATTAGGATTTTAAAATATCTTCATAAATGGGAAATGTGGGCTAAAATCAATTAGATGTAATTCAATAACTACAGATGCAAAAAAGACATTTAAGAAGGAGAAATTAAATACATAAGTACAAAGTGGGGATTAGTTGACTAGGCAGTAATATGACAGAAAAGAACCTAGCAGTTATGGTGCATCACAAAACTAAATGGGTATTAATAATATAGTGCAAAAAAATGGCCAGTATCATATATTAACATAGGTCACCAAAATTAATTATTTTGTTTTTCTAGACATTAGTGCTACCTTAGCCTGGAGTACTGTCTAGTTTTAGGTAGCATCTTGAAGAAAACAATGTAAAAGAAGGTTTAGAAAACATGACACATGAGGAAACATTGAAGGAATTGGTTTATCTACAAAAAAAAAAAGACAGAAGGAAAGCATGATAAAAGTTACTACAGTAAAGAAAAAAAATGTCAAATTCCTTTCATTGGGGGACTGAGAGCAGGACTTCCCATAATTATCAAGACTTACACTCCAACATTTAAGGATTGGATTCCAGAGTGCAATATCAGTCTTTTAATGTAACATGTTCAGGTGTTTGTAATTGGTGAGGCGAGTTGGGGAAGGGACCCTGACAAAGGCTGATCCACCCCACCAGGCAGACCCTGGTTGGGGTACCTGCTGGTGAGACATGAAAGGGAAGGAGGAATAAATGCCCTTGCTATTTGTGCTCCCTGGTGCACCCTGATGGAGGCTTCTGGACCATCAGGGCCCACCCCCGCGTTCTCCCCGTCAGTGCTCTAGCAGCAGGCGTAGGGGTATGACCAGACATGGTCCCAGAATAGCCCCATTAAGGTGAAGAGGCAGGGAAGGGGTTAATTCTTCCCTCTGTACCCTCTGCTCCCCCCCACCACTCCAACTGTGGGTATTCTGGACCAGAGCAGAGCAGACCCTGTCAAGGTACCCCCCTCTCTTGCTGCTCCAGGGGAGAGCAGAGGGAGTGTCTGGTGTGTTGAGCTGGTAGAAAGGGGGTTTAACCTCTTCTCCCTGGTGTACACAGGAACCCAGCCTGGTCTTCTTTGGGTGTGTTGCGGGGAGGGTCTTGGGGGAAGGAAGCTCTCTGAGACTTTACCCAAGCCCCATCCTTAGGTTTCGGTTTGCTGCCTGAGGAGGGGGTGGGAGGAGCATCAGACAGAATGCTGACTGCCTGGACTACCTGATTGGCTGATGGCATGGGCAGACATGCCCCCAACTTCTGACCCTTCATCTGGGAAGTCCCTAATGAAGAGCCAGAGACTTGCAGTAGACACAGAAAGATTGCTGTCATTTGTGAGTTCTACTAGCTTCTCTGTCCCAGACTGCCTGCTCCCTACCATATGGGTCCTGCCACCTGTGCCCAAGAAAGGAGTCCCAGGACATACAACATGTTCTTCTTGTCATGTTAGACTGTAATCAGAGCCTGTGGGTCATCACAGACATAACACATAGACATGATGCAGCAGCTTCTTAGCATGGCATACCTTCATGTCTCCAGCCCGGCAGCCAGTCATCTGTCATGGGGCCATCTACTGCACCCTGAGCCCACCATGCATTCTGAACTACACCATTGACTTTCACATAGCCGCTGAGGATGAGGTTATCCAGGACACCATGGATGCCTGGGTGCTCTGGCACCACCTTCAGAACATTGAGTGCTGGTTCTGGGCCCATGCCACCAGCACTGACCGGGGGGTGCAGATCCTCTTGAACATGTGGGATGATGAACACTAGCTCTAGACCTTCCACATGTATTGGGTGACCTTCCTGGACATTGTCACCCAGCTAGCCCCCCACATCATATGCCAGGACATCACCATGCAGCCGTCCCTCAATCCGGATTAGTGGGTGGCCATCGCCATCATGAAACTGGCTACTCCTGGCAGTTACAGCTATGTTGCCCACCAGTTTGCCATAAGTAAGTCCACAGCTGGAGAGTCTGCCCAGGTCTCTGGGTCGGCAGGGGTCATCAACATCATCCAGGACATCCTGTACAATCGCTTTATCTGCCTTACCAACCCACATGAGGTGGTCACTGGATTCAGACACATGGGATTTCCCAACTGTGTCAGTACTGCACCCACAACCCTATCCTCTGCCCCACCCAGGGCAACCAGGCATTCATCAACTGCAAGGGATTTTTCCTCCATCATCCTGCAGGGCATCCTGTCGATCACCAGGACCGCTTCATGCACATCTTAACCAGCTGGACAGGCAGCACTCATGATGCTTACATGTTCCAAAAATCATCGTTGCCTGGGCTGATGGAGAGTGGGCACTATGCTCCTGGAGCCCCCGATTTCATCATGAATTACATCATCACCTCCCCCACCTTAGCACTGGGGACATACTTTACCCCCTGATGCCATTGCTGATGAAACCCTATGAGGGCCAGTTGGACCACTGGAAAGAGCAATTCAACTACGGTCTAAATGCCACATGTGGTGTCTGTGAAGTTAAACAGGGCAGACAAAGAATCTTTTGAGAGAAGTTGCTACCTTTGCTTCTAAATACGAACGTCAAGAGTAGACATCTCAGATCCTCTACACCTGCCTGGGTATTCATGTGGAAACAGTGAGACAACTATGGTGAGCCCCTGTCTGGACCCTTTCCTTGTCAGATTCACTGCACTCTGCCCAAGGCAGCAGTTACCGGGGTCCTGGCAGTGCTGCAGACAGGTATCAGGCCCTGTGGCATTTTTCTTTTAATTTTAGTTCTAGGGCCAAATCAGTTCTGAATTAAGTTCCAAATTACAACAGATCAAAGCTCAATCAATTGTATGTGGTGCTACCACCACCAACTAGCCTACCGACTAGATTGTGTCACCAGTCTTGGGCTGAAGATACTCCCAGGCAATGGCAGGCATCATATGTGCAAGCCCCAAGCCTAGAGTTTTTCTTGGGCTGGGTTGCCACAGGGGTAATGAATGGATTCCTCTGCAGGCATCATGGTGGGCACATTCTCCAGTTCCTTGAGAGGTTCTGGCAACCTTCAGTCCAGCTGGACCTTGGATCATCCCAGGAGCAGACAGGGACAGACCTATGTTTTGTTTTGTTTTTTTAATTGCGTGCAGATCTCAATAAACTGTCTTATTGACTGACCCTAAAAGCAAGGGGGAGAGGGTCATTTTCTTTGCAACAATGCTTTTAAAAGCTGAGAAGACTCTGCATTGCTCTCAGGAGCAAAGCCGAGCTATTAAGATTGGGAAGGGAGGTGTGTATTTGAGTACTTACATAGAACGTGAGGTGGGCTGGTTACCCATCAAGGCCAGGGGGCAGGACAGGGGTCCTGGAGCCAGAACAGGAGGGAAGGTGTTGGGAGGGGTGGGTTGAATGAGGGGAGTGGCATGGGCTGATCTCCCAAGTGCAGAAATACAGAAAGCTGTGAGCACCTAATGTCCTGGACCCCTCACTGTGAGGGGTTAGAACTGGGCAATTAAAACCTCCTACCTCTCCCCCACCCAACAACCTTCATGGTCTCAGTCACAGAAGCCTGACAGAGGGCTTTGATGGTAGGGATGCTCTTTAGTAGCTGTGAGTCCACTGCTCCTCCTTTCTTTTCCCACCCCCATCCCTTCTGCCAGGGGCTGCGAGTATCCACCAGGGCCTGGGTCCCTGGCAATTCTACATGGAGTGGGTGCATATCATACCTTCCCAAGTCAAGGGCACTCAGGTCCAAATGTCAGTGTACCTCTGCTCCCATATCTTGTGCTGATGCAGGCACCTGCATTAAGGGATCCAACTCTTCCTGGGCCAATTCAAACAGCTGTGCTCTTGACCAATGGCCCTGGGGACCAGCTCCTAGGCACCCATTTGTTCCATTGTCCTGGGGCCTCCCTGCACCTCCTCTTCCAATGGGGTTCTGCCAATGATTCCTCTCCTCCCCCCTCCCCCCCCCAGTGGTGCCATAGGTGTGCAGGGGCTTGAAGGCCCTGTCCTTCATGAGAAAGTGGGTCAGCTCCTCTTAGAAGAGTATAGTTTGCATCTAGCTTTCTGGAATTATTGCTGGATGTCCTCCTTGCCCCAGATGGTGATGAGATCCTTTGGACTATGGAAAACTAGTATTTTTTTCTGATGCAATGAACTCTGAAAGACCACAGTGTTTCTAACACTGGAATTCTAGCTGAAATCTCTGAGTTTATCCTATGAATCATCTGTGTACTCCTAACAGTGCTAACATTGCCATTGCACCCTGGCTGAGAATCACTACATTGAGGGCTTGATTCCAAACTCTTGAAGCCAAATTGACATCTTTCCACTGACTTCAACTTCTTGCATGTGAGGCCTTGTAGTATCACAGGAGTTGTATTTTAGTCACACAGATACCCCTAGCATGTCTTACTGATTTAAGACTCATTCAAACTCTTTGGTATTTCTTTTTCCTTTTGTTTTTTAATCTGTTCATTACAACATCTTAAAATATTTTTTCAGCACTGCCCTCAGAAATTTTGGGTAAGACCATCAGATGCAAATCACAAATCTTAACTTAAACTTTCTCTTTGAACTAGGGCTAAGTGGCTGTCTCAGAAAAGGGATTCACGGATTTGTGTCAGTTAAACTTTCTGCTTGAAATTAGAGCTCTTTGAGCTGACATAACTTCAGATTCTGCTCTGCAAGGAATTTTACCTAGTCACATACATAGCATTTTTCCACAAGCAAATGTATCTAGAACCTCTGAAAAGAATAAAAGCTCAGGAAGTGAAACAAGTATTTGTTTATTGATCCAAATGATCAAAGGGAAAAAAGTGAAGAAAAGAAATGAAAAGAAAGAGATTAGAAGCATTTCAGCTGGTGTGCAGGAAGAGAAAAGTGGCTTGCTTTTTGTGTTAATAATGTCTCGAGACATTGGGAAGTAAACACGCAAGATGCTCCAACTCTGATATCTGCCTAGCTCCTTCAGCATATAAACCATAGTAGAATAGGTCCTGGCACTCATACTCATCGTTTTTAACATGTTTCTATTAATTGATTTTTTCTCTACAATATTCCTCCTCTATTAGACCAGAAAAAGGTAGAAATTAACCTAGATCAGAATCTATTGGATTTACAATGCAACCTGGCTACCACACAGGGTTAGGTTCTTGACAGTCCATGTGAGCAGTCTTCAGGGCCATACAGGGCCACAGCAAAAGATACCGGCACTTGTGAGGTGTTCCCACTGTGTTCTGTGGCTTCTACTTCAAAGGGCCTTGCTTCTCCAATTTGTTGCACCGGACTGTGGATGAGCTCTAGCTGATCAGAGAAGCAGGGTCCTTTGAAGTAACAGCTGTAATAAACAGCCGAGTGCTTGTTCTTAATTTGACAACCAACAAGGAATGAAGTGATTTGCAAACCACTTGGATACAAATGGTTTGGTTCAACTGTACCTTCACAGACTCCTGAGTTTCATAAGCTAGACCCAAGCTTTTCCTGTATGTGGGCAAGACCAGTTCAGGTCCCTGATATAAGGGGGATGACTTTATGCCACCTCTGTTATTTTTATCACTAGTTGTCTAGTGAGGTTGTTTTAGTCCTTGAATCAGGCTAATGGAGCCTGAGGATTAGCTGATGTTAAGGACCATGATGCAGTTATGAATTGGCCCCAACACACCCAACTCTTATTTGGAAGAAAGCTGGTCTATAAGCATTGTTGATGAGCTTTGAAAAGAACCTGCACCACTCTTCCACCAAAAGAACTTCATCATCATTGACTGGAGATTTGACTGGAAGTAAAGTACTCACTAGCTTCCTATTACTAAAAGCATGAGTTGCCTAATTGGTACTGATGAAAACATTTCTATGTCCACAGAGTTGTTGGCTTTGTTTAAAATGCATTAATTGAAAATGTTGACCTAGAATAAAGTGAAATGGGCAATTGGCCCTATCTAAACCAGAGTTGTTAGATGATGAGTTTCAGTTCATTGAGCATGATGAAATTGCTAAAATGACAAGAAGTGCTGTGCAAGTTCCCATGTGTGAGCTACCTCCTGAAGAAGAGGCAAAGAGCAATAAGAAATCTTGATCCAGTCCTATAAAACTTTAGGGACATAGTTCTATGAAATGAATGAGACTGTTCATGTGAATAAAGATTTGCAGCTTCTATATTTAAGTCTCAGCCCATTTGAAGAAAATTGCTTTACAGTCTTGCTGCTTTCATTCTATTCTGTATACCATATATTAGGAGTTAGATTTGCCCTTGCCTACCACCTTACATAGTCCTGTACACCAGTACATAATGGGTGTAAAGTGGTATAATTAATTATTTACACTACAATATGAAAAAAAAACACATCAGCACAATTAGCTCCCAAATAATCAGGTTTACTATATACAAACATAACTCACTGAAGATCTACTGCTGTTCCAATTCATGTGCAGCAACATCCAAAAATATAACATACTTATTGCATCTAAAAGCTCACAAACTATTTACTCAGATACTATTCTATTGAATACATAAGGGGTGTCAAACTCAGCCAGCCCTGCATGCAGCATGGGTTATCCTTGGTCCCACACATGGGACTGATCCCAGGCATACACTTCACTGTGTGGGTCTATTCTGGGGTACATGCTGTATGATGTGGAGCCTGCATCAGACCAAACCTGTGTGCTCAATTCAGCACGCACAGCCAATCTACAGGTGCAATCTGGATTTGCCCCAGATCCAGTTTGTAAAACTGCTCCAGCCACATGTAACACACACCCTGGACCAGCTCTGTGTGCTATGTACAGCATGTGTTATGTGCAGGGCTGATGGGATGTGGGCACTGCTTGCAGCATATGCTCTGGCCTGGCCCTGTGCACCCTGTGCAGCACGTCAGACTAGTCACACCAACTCCAGCCCCCATGCCATGTGTAGCATATGCCAGATGGGCGCTCTGTGTCACTGGGGTGTGTGGCATGAGGGCTGGCATGTGCAGTGTACAACACTCAGGGCTGGTCCAAGATCCATAGGCAGCACTGCAAAGCTCCATGGGCTGTATCTTTGATGCCCTTGATATACACTATGTATACAATACCTTTTAATGCAAAAGTTACAGCTGAATTGCTATCAAGACTGCTTTGTCTAAATATGCATGCTACAAATTATTAATCTTCCCTGTATACTTCCTTATAGGAAACGTATACAGAAAATTTTCTGTACAAATGGCCTGGGAAATGTAATGAAGTCAGTGACCCAATCATTCCCCTATATTTAAAACAAGTCATAAATTTAAGAATGATAGATGGCAGAATGCAGATGACATACTGGTCATTAGACCATATAAGCTCCTAGGTGTTATATTGCCTCCTGTAAAAGACCCAAAGAATAATAAGAAATTCAGATCCAGTCCTATAAAAACTTAGGTAGAAGGTTCTGTTGGAATGAATGAGACTGTTCATGTGAACATCCTCTTTTTAAAGATTTATAATACACTCTTTGCCCTAGAAACTTACCTGTCTGTCATGGAAAACTACAAACAAGAGCCCATCAGTAGATTACAATTCACTCTAAAGAGATCTCCAGTTGTCATGGGCCGGTGGTGCCAGACTCCATATTTGAACAAAAAATGTTCTTGTGCAAAGAATGAGATGGTTGACTTAAATCATTATTTGTGGTCTTATTAGCATTTTGAAGAAATAAGAGGCAAATAGACCTATCCATTAATGAAAAGTTATTTTTTCTTCATTAGCCCAGTATTTAACATCTGTCCTCTTTCTAATACTTCAGAGCCTATATTATACTCCTTATGTGTTTTTGTGGCACTTGCACAAAGAATAAGGGCCAAAGTTAAACAAAATTATCCTGTTCTGTTTTGACCTTTTCCATCATCATACATGATGTTCTGTTTTAATTGTGTGTAAACTGGTAGGATTGATAATCTTACTATATGTATTTAGCAAAATGTATAAATTATATAAATGTTATTTATTTATCATGGATAATTTTAAATGATCATTTTAATTTCTGGGCAAAAGCTGTAAATAAACTGCTGCCACTATTACTATATTTCCTAAGTAGCTGCATCAGCAGTGTCTTTCTACTCCATTCTGTTTGCTTTCAGTAGAACTCAGGTAATGAATCTCAGATATTATCAACTGAAAAACTCACTTTATAGGCAAATGCATAGGAACACTTTGAGGTACTTTCTGGACTTAAGAAAAGCATGTTGCACTGCATGGATGTATAATATTCTGTCTATTGCATAACAGTTCACTTAGGGAATGATGCTATATATAAGGCAGGAAGCTATGCTAATGACTGATCATCTCCAGAAAATAACATGGCTGTAGTTAGGATGCCTTAATATGAGCAACAGCTTCAGCTTTGTCAATGCTATAACCGTAAAATGTAACTGATCTTCAAAACTTAATATTTTTCCTAGTTTGCTTTATTTCTTTCACAGCCTTTTGAAGGTTCTTAAATTGTTTTTTCTACCGTTATCAGTTTTATTATCCAAGTAGCACTGGGAATGTATGTAACATGTGGGTTGTGGAACACTACATGCACCCTTTCAGGACTACAAAGAATGCACATACAGTAGTTCAAGTGGCTTGAAGTACAAAAAACCAGGGTTTAATTGACATAAAATATTACTTATTTCCAACAAGAGCTTCTTAGCAGTATGACAATTTCTTGTGCTGTATGTGATACCTGTACAGTTATATGGGGAACTTCAGGTCATGGCTTTGTCCTCCAGGAGCCTGTCTGTGACTAATACAACACCCCACTGCCCCAGGAAGGTGGAGCTGAGCACATCACCATGTTGGTATACAGGATAGGATGTTCCCCAATCTGCATGTAAGTGTATTTCAAGCTGTTTCCAGGGTACTGACCAATTTGCATTGGCTCTAGTGATCCTTTTGTTGATTCTCTAAGTGAATCATAATGGCAGCTTCCCTTAAATCCAGTCCTGTGCCATCCTTTAGAAAGCACAGCATGAATCCACATTACAAAACCTCTCATTGTGAAGTATAAATATCTAATTGTTTCCCATCAGGATTTCCAGCCTTATCTGCAAGCTCAGCAAGGGTACCAAGCAAGAATTCATGAGTGGTTGAGCTCATGCATGAGTACTTGAATGTTGGCTGAGGGCAGTGTGTGGCTTCTGTAATTGGAAAAGGTCAGTCTTCCCAAATAAAATACAGTGTTTAAGCAACAAACAAGCAAATTAGTAAACCAAACCAAACCAAACCAAACCCTTCTGCCCTGTCTTGGACACTAGAAGGGAAGCCCTTTGGTTCCAGCCTCAACACAGCAGCCTGCCCATCCTTGTAGCAAGCTGTGTTACTCACAGCTTGTTTCCTCCTCCCCTCCTTACTCCTCTGAACTCTTTTAAAGATCTCTGCCTATTCAAAGCCCTGCAACAGGGCTGACTGACTGTTCCTTCTTAAAGGAACAGATTGTCCTGTTTACAATATCCTTTTGTAAACAAAAGGAAGTGGGTTGTACTACTTTACATCCAAGGGAGAAGTCATCACAAACCTTGATAAATGAAAGGCTGTACCCAAAGAAAGTAGAGCCCTTGCTGTGTGGTGTTTTGTGTGCCTAGCAATGGAAAAATCTTTGTTGGTGTGACCAGGGAACTATACTGAATTAAACCAGTTCTAGACTATGCTAAATTGAAGCAGTTAATGAAGGCACAGTAAGAGGGAAGCTAAGGTAGCAGCTGCATCTAGTACTGGAGAAAGTAACCATGTTATAGCATGCTACTAAAATTAATATAAACGCTGAAAATAATTTTTTTATGTCTCCTGTGAATTTTTTCTGGCGTAAAAAATAACTTAATTAAATTGCATACTGCATTTTGCCAGCTGTCTTGTTTGCATTTCCCCCCATTTTGAAAAAAGATTGTTTTCTGCCTTGGGCAAAATTGTGAATGTATAATCTAATTGATCTGCTTTCTTCTCACAAGAGAGACTGAAGTGTTAGTAAAAATCCCCACAGTACAAGCTCAATGCATTGCAAGAGCTGGAGAAGGTATTTGAACTTATAGCATTTGAGTGTCTACATAAACCCACAAGAACTTCAAATGAACTATGCTGCGTGACTCTGTCACAAGGCATGTTTTTATTCTTCTCTTTGATATTTGAAGGGGAAATATTCTTGTAAAAGAGAAAAGAGAAAATTACTTCTTTCTGTGTATTCTTAAGCAGGCTACTCACTAGTCCTTGTGCATAAAAATGTAAACAATTCAGTTTTCTTATCAATATGTTAAAGATGGTATTTTACAATACTCAACTGAATAGATTTAAATATACTCTATTTCTTTAATCATTAATGTTTAAAATCCATAGAAAATCATTTAAAATTTATTTTCCTGGCTTTTTGTTTTTTGTACTGCTTTTTTTGTTAGTTCTCAATACTTAATATCTCTTGGAGCTAGGACAAGAGATCCTTGCTCTGATCTTTTATGTGAGATAGCTCTGATCTTATTTAACATGTGTCTGAGATAAGACTCAGGCCTTCTTCAAGGCACTTTTTCCTTAGTTGCTTGCTTGTTTTAATTAACTAATTTAAGCATATGAGAAACCATGAAGAAACAGAATCCTGATGTTCAGTGTATGTAGACACATTTGCGTAGCCAGTTATAGGTGTTCTCTATTATTCTAGCAGCAATCATTTAAATTGGGTGCTTCTCTATTTTACTTCAGTAGCACAGAATTTGAAAGAATTTGTGCCTACATATGAACTGCAGCAGCCAAAAGAATAAGGAAGAATATTTTTCCAATAATAGTTGAAAGGGGGTGGGGGCTGCCCAATTCATGTAATTTATTTTGAGTTGTAGAATACATCTGAAGTACTTTTGAGAATTTGTGGAGGACAATAATACCATGCCTGCATGGTTTTCTGTATCACTGACATTATCTAGAATGGAGGGAGCTAATTAGCAGTGTTGATTTTAAATCAGGCAGAAGGCAGGATAGATATGCATCTGATAGATTCATAGATTGTAAGGCTGGAAGGGACCTTGCAAGATCAACAGGACCAGCCCCCCGCACCAAGCAGGAGATATAAGTGAGGGTCAGGTGACCCCAGCAAGGTGACTGTCTAATCTCCTCTTGAAGTAGAATAGACTAAGTCAGAGAGATATAGCATGAGCATTTGTGAACCTTGGCTCACTTCATCAGACTGTTGGCACTGGATTTATGACCCAGATACCTTGTTCTAGGTGGACCCAAACCCTCAGACAGACTACGACCTCTCCACTTGGTAATAGGCAATTTTTATTGATACACAGTGATAGCAGATAAAATAATGCAAACAATTCTATATCTACCAGTCACAGAGCTGTCACAGGGGGAAGGTACATCAGACTAGTACGCAAGCTTCACTCTGAGGTTCTCTCTTGAATGTCAGTTGTCAGCAGACTGGAGGTCAAAGGCCAAGTAATTCCTCCCCTCCCCCACCCCCCGGTGGGGGGTGAGACAAGCTGGTGTTATACCCTCTGTCCATGGTGGCCTTGGGTTCCCTTCTTGGGGACCCTTTGCTGCTCTGAAATCCCCCCTTTTATATCCTTTTCATCTCTGTGATAACTCTTCACATTTGGGCATTGCTGATTGGTCTATCTATGGTTATCAATCATACTGTTCAAATTCTGTCCTGTCAGCATATTCTTTTGTTTCACAAACCTATCACATGTACACATCCTAATTTGGGCTTTCTCAGTCTTCTCCTAATTTGGTCTGTTCCCCAAAACTGGAAATCCCAAGGACTCTGCAATTTGGTACTGTAGCCTGGTGCCACTTTATCTCATGTTGTGGAACTGTGTGCTACATGTCTTCAATTTCCAAGCCTGCATTTTTGCTTGCTGCTTGCCTGTTTCAGATACACAGGGCCTTGAAGAAATTGTAAAAACAGGCTTTTATAAATTAATTAACCCTTGCTGTTGCCCTGGACCATTGTTCTAATACATATTTACTTTACCTACAAGCCAATTCTGAAAAGCAAACCTCTAAATACCATACTTTAGCCATCAAGATGTGATGAAAAGATGCACAGAGCAATGTATCAAATAGAGAGAGCAGTATAGATACAAAAGATGGGGAATGCAGGGAGATAGGGAGGGAGGAAAGATCGGGAAAGGGGCCAGTGTGGAGGGGAAAACAAGTAATATGTCCATAGGGAGAAATAGGTCACAAAACCTAATGCAGATAATGGGATGAGAGTGCATAATCCCTATTTAAAATCATACTTAACACAAGCCCGTCTGTGGGTGATGTTCTTGTTCTGTAATTTCTCATTCAGGTTTGTTTTAAAACTTTTGTTTTAGAAGAACAGCTACCCTGAGGTGAGCAATGGAACTCTAGGGATGTTAATGTGATCTGGCACAGGCTTGTGTGTCAGTTTGGAACTGATTTTGGATCCATGTTCATTCATTTTTACAAGTAGGGATTGCCCCATTTGTCCAATGTAAACAAGCTGTAAGCTGTAAGCTGATAATCATGTATATGACATTGTTAGATGTGCATGTGAATGAACCTTGGATGTTATAACCCATGCTGTTTGGTCCAGTGATGCTGTGGTCTGTATTGATGAGGGGACACTGTTTTGCATCTGAGTTCAATAATGCCTTGTTGAGAATAGGAGTTTGGTAGCTTGCTGCTTGAGAAACACTGTCTGAGGTTAGGTAGCTTCTGTAAGTCAGGAGAGGTTTGTCTCCCATGGCTACCTTCATGCTTGTCCTTTTCTGGGAGGGGTTAGAGATTGTTAATGACGTGTCCTAAGTCTTCAAGCTGAGTGCTGTTAGTAAGCCAGCAGACCTTGTCTTGGGGTTGGTATTGTAACAAGTGTGAGAAAGACCTGAGTCTGTTGTTTATATTTTTTATTTCAGTGGTTACAGTTTGGGGATTGTATTGTAATTGTAGAAATGTTTGTTCTAGAGCATTAAAGTGTGCATTAAAATCAGTGGGATTAGAGCAGATTTGATTATAATGTAAAGCTTGTAGTAGATGAACTAATGGTGTGTTTAGGATGGAAGCTGGTGGGTAGCATGAAGGTAGCTGTGCTGGTTGGTGAGTATCTGATGCAATGTGGTGGCAATGTGGACATTGTAAACCTTTACCATTGTGCCCAGGAAATGAATTTTCTGGGTAGAGTATTGCAGGGCTAGTTTGATGGAGGAGTGGAAGTTGTTAAAGTCCTGCTGAAATTTCTCTAAAGATGCCTTTCCATGTATTCATATGCTGATGTTGTCAGGTATACCTTAGGTATATCAGGCAGTATCTAGAATGACCTTGTTTCCAATAGCTTGGTTGACTAGGAGAAGATCTCTATATTGAGCTTAGCCAAACTTTTTTTTTTTTTTTTTAATTTCTTCCTTCTTTTTCTTATCTTCCAATTCAGTTCTCCTTTCAAACATAATAACTTAGGAATGCAAACCTGAAAAGAACCTCCTAAGTCCTTTGGTGGAAACAGATATCACCTTTGTACTCCCATAAAATTGCTATGGCAGCACAAAGTGAAAGTAAATAGAAGTTTATACCTTCTGTCATGCTCCAAATGGTCAAATTTGTTGCTGTGACAGAAAGTAGTATTAAATTGCTGGCCATGTCTGCTTGCTTATAATGGAAGATCTCTGAGAGTCTGAAACTGCCTGGGCTCTCTGGCATACCTGGGGCTGGGGTTTTGTGGGTTTGAGAGTCCTGCTGACCCCGGGAATTCTGAGGCAGTATTGGCTCCATAAAGCCTTGGGAGAGCCCTAGAGCCTGGGCTTCAGGGTTCATGTGTGTATATGTCTGTATATGGGGGAAGCGCAGGGGATTTCCTGGTGCATGTGTGCAAGTGTGGAGGTAGGGGTAACTCCCATCAGGGGAATCCTCCCCCTCTACATTTGTAGCCATGCTCCACCCTGCTGCTTTGTATATAACTCCTCCAGTCCAATTCACCGTTCACAAATGTAAAAACCAGTACTGCATGCAGTATTTCAGATGAGCTCTCACCAGCATCTTGTTTAATGGCATTAATATTTCCCTAACTTTGCAGGAAATATCTTGCATTATACCTTCTAAAATTAAATTTGCCTTTATTCTACCTCCTACAATGACAGTTGCCCTCTTCATGACTGCATCAAATTAGCAATTTATCATCATGCGAATGAATGACCAAGATACCAAAGTCTGTCTTTTCTCTGGTTTCTGAGTAGCGTGTATCGTGAAGCAGAAATTCTTGTTACTAGTTCCTAAGTGCATGACTCTGCACTATGAAATTCCATTTCTGCTCTCTACTTCTCAAGTTCATTCAGTTCCAAACCACCTCTCAGTGATGGATTCCAATTTACTTTGTGTCATCAACCAATTGCATTGGTGTACTTATATATTTTTTGTACCAAGGTCCATAATGAAATTGGAAATAAGATCAGTCCCAAGGGCCATCCTGGAAGAACTCCACTAGTAATTTCCCTCCAGCTTTACAGTTCTCTTTTCTTCACAAACTCTTGTCATCTAACATTTAGTCATTTCTTTATTCACCTGGCAGCTTTTGCACTCATCCTCATTTTCTCCTACTTAACTAATTTCCTTTATGGATCCATATAAAATGTTTTAATATGTCCAGTTAGTTTACTTATACTGTATTTCCCCTCTCTAAAGAGTTGGTTATCTATTTCAGCAAAAGATATCAGATTAGACTGGCACAATTTTTCTTTGGTTAATCCATGTTGAATTTTATTTCATTTTTCTTTTGTTCATGCCTTTAATTGTTGTTTCTGTCTAAATTTGTTCCAAAGTCATACATCGAAATTAAGGTCAGACTAATAGGCCTATGGTTGCTCAGATATTTTTTGTTCCCTTATTACATTTGCCATTTTCCAGTCAGATAATTCTACTTACTGATTTTTTAGCTTTATTTAGAAATTGCAGAACTGGATTTGCAATTTCCTGTGCCAGTTTGGTTTGGTTTGGTTTAATTTCTTGTTTCCCCTAGTGCTGTGGGATAATGATTCCCCATGACTTCAGTGCACTATGTATCTGAGTTTTCTTTCCTTCACAAATACAGTAATTCCCAGCGCATTCCTCCCCTTAGCCATCATGATTCCCCCCCTCCCCCACCCCCGCTCCATATCCTACATTATTATTCTTTACAACAAAATGGACAAAATATTAATTTAGCTTTTGCGGTTAGATATCGATACTTTTAAATTCTCTTGTTCTCCTTTTATTTATATGGCAGAGAGCTTCTTACAATTTGTTTTACTGGTTTTGGTAAGCTTTAGCTTAGACTGACTTTTGGTAAATCTTTGTTTATCCTGACAATTACTGTGTTGAGATAGAGTCATAGAGTCAATGGAGTGGAAGGGACCTCTAAGATTATCAAGTCTGGTCCCTTGCCATAGGCAGGAGGTTAAAGAGCTCAAACTAGCTCAACAAGGTGCTTATCCAGCCTCCTTTGAACACCTCCAAGGATGGTGACTGCACCACTGCTGCTGGGAGTGTGTTCCAGGTTCTAGTTACTCTTATGCAAGGAAGTTCTGCCTTATGTCCAGCCTAAATCTTCTCTCTCTCAGTTTGTGACCATTTTTCCTTGTCGTCCCAAGGGGTGCCTTCCTGAAGCAGATGCAGTTTTCTTTGGGATTGGGGGGGGGGGTGTTGTTTGTTTCTTTGTTTCATCTCCTGTAGGCTCTGCTAATGATAATATTTTCTGAGTGGGTTATTTATCATGTTCAGCTGCATCTCTGTCCTATAATTTTTTTTTTCCTTGCTTGAAATACAAACACCAAAAAGGAATGAATTAAAAATGCAGAAAACTGCCATTATTAGCAGTATTTGTCTCATATCACTCCCCAACCACTCTCTTTCTCTTCTTGTCCCCTTGAGTTTCCTTTAACCCTCAGCTTTTGACTGTACCCTGTATTCTGCCAGGCTTTATGGGTTTTGCCAAATGAGACAGCCACATACAAATTTTTCCTGATATTCAATCTAAACCTACTTTTATGCCATTGTAAGCCATTACTATACATCCTACTCTTCCCTCTTTGTATATTCCCTCTTTTTATGTCAGTTTTTAATTTGAAGATTGCTATCATAACTCCTCTTATTTGACTTTTATGCAAGCTGAACATACTTATTTCCCTTACCCTCTCCTTATATGGCTTGGCTTTCATGCCCATTATGATTTCTGCTGCCTGCCTTCAGACTCCATCTGACTTCTCTATGTCCTTTTTAAAATGTAGAGCCCAGAACCACACACACAGTACTCTTGATAAAGCCTAACAATGCTGAGCAGAGTGGTACTGTCACCTTCTGTGTTTTGTATAGTTGAGGCAGCCCAAAATTGCATTTACTTTTTTTTACAGTTGCATCACACTGCTGACTCATGTGGAGTCTTTGAACTGCCAAGACCTCAAGATCTTCCTCCACAGTGCTGCCATCCAGCCAGTAATCACCCGTATGAATTTGTGCTTCTGCTTATCCTTCCCTAGGTGTAGCACCTTATATTTGTCCATATTGAACTTCATGCCGTTGTTCATAGCCCAGGTATCCTTTCAGTCAAGATCTGTCCAAATTCTACTCCTATCCTCCAGTATATTTGCATCTTTCACAGTTTCATGTCACTTGCAGATTTGCTCAGGAAACGTGTTATTCCAACATCCAAATCTAACTACTTTGAATACCACACAACTTAGTATAAACCCTTGTGGTTAACTCTGCCTTTCTCCCCCTATTATTCCAAAATCGATATATTTAAAATTACCTTTTGTTTACAACTATTAAGCCAGTTGTCTATCCTCATTGTTGTAGTTTTGTCACATTTCTCTAATTTATTTATGAGAAAAATATGAGTCTGTCAAAAGCCTTACTAAATTCCAAGTACACTAAACTTCCCTGTATCCACCCAATGAGGTATTTTGTCAAGGAAAGAGACATAATTTGTTTGGCATATTTGTTTTTAGCAAGTCTATGCTGGCTGCACATAACCAGCTGCTTCTCCCTTAGACCCAAATAGATTTCTTCTTTATAATTTGCTCCAGTAGCGTCCCAGGTACTGAAGGAAGGCTGATTGGTCTATAATTTCCCGTGTTTGCCTTTTTTAAAAGAGGCATTATGTTGGTACTTTTCCTTTCCTCTAGTACCTGACTTAGTAAATATAATTGCAAAGATCTGAGATCCCTTCTGCTACTTCCTCCAATACCCTAGGACGAAGCTTGTTAAGCCCTGCTGACTTGAATTCATTCAGACCAATCAAAAGCTCACTGACAGTTTTTTCTTTATCTTTATTCTCAGTCCAGCCCCCTTTTTTGTACACACAATCCTTATTAGGTGTTTGGATGCAGATTATCTTTTTTGTGAAGACTGAGGCAAAGTTGCTGTTTATATTTATAGAACGTCTTGTTGTTCATAACTTTCTTCACTAGGTGTAGGTCTTTTTGTTTGTTTGTTTTGCCTCCTTGATTTTTGTCCCTGAAAGTTCCTGCTATTCTTAGCATACTTCTTTAGTGAGCTGTATATCCTTCCATAGCCTGTATTGTTACACAAATTCCCAGTTGCTCAAATCACGAGCGAGACTTTATAAAGGGGGGATAAGGCAAGGTGCCACATTTATTGATCACCTGAATTAGACATAGAGGTTAAGCAAACCATTCATACAAATACACAGAAATCATCATACACATCGTTATACACAGGCATATATATATATATATATATATATATACACAAAACAACCATTTCATCCACACATACACCAGATATAGTTACCAGCAATAGTTGCTCCATATCAGCCCAGGGTGGCCAGCCTGGGTTTATTGAGTAGATAATGATGATGTCAAGATAGCAGATTGGAATGGCTGTTTCGATCTGGTTTCAGATTCTGATGGACAGGATCCCCTGGGAGGTCAGTCTGAGGGTGGAAAGGAGTGCAGGAGAAGTGATTGTATTTTAAAGAATCCTTACTAAGGGCACAGGGACAAACCATCCCAACATGCAGGAAGACTAGCAAGTATGGCAGAAGACCAGCTTGGATTGGCAGGGAACTCTTCAGTGAGATAAAATACAAAATGGAAGCTTACAAGAAGTGGAAGCTTGTCCAAACAATGAGGGAGGAGTATAAAACTATTGTTTGGGCATTCAGGGATAAAATCAGGAAAGCCAAAATGCACCTGGAGTTGCATCTAGCAAGGGATGCGATGGGTAACAAGAAGGATTTCTACAAGTATGTCAGCAACAGAAGGAGGCTCAGGGAAAGTGTTGGTCTGTTACTAAATGTGGTAGGCAACTAAGTGACAGGATGCAGAAAAGGCTGTAGTGCTCAATGCCTTTTTCACCTTAGTCTTCACAGGCAAGATCAGCTCCGAGACCACTGTGCCTGTCAGCACAGTTTCAGTAGGAGGTGAGCAGCCAACTGTGGCAAAAGAACAGGTTAGGGACGATTTAGAAATCCTGGTTGTGTACCGTTACATGGGGCTGGATGGGATGCATCTGAGGATGTTGAGGGATCTGGCTGATGTGATTGCCATCATCTTTGAAAACTCATGGCAATTGAGAGAGGTCCAGGAGGCTTGGAAACAGGAAAAATATAGTGCCTATCATAAAGAAAGGGAAGAAGGAGGGTCCAGGGAACTACAGATCAGTCAGCCTCACCTCATATCCTGGAAAAAAAATCACGGACCAGGTCCTGAAGGAATCCATTTGTAAGCGCTTGGAGGAGGAAAATGTGATTAGGAACAGTCAACATGGATTCACCAAGGGCACATCAGGCCTGACCAATCTGATTGTCTTCTCTGATGAGATACCTGGCTCTGTAGATGAGGATAGTAGTGGATTGATATATCTTTCCTTTCATAAGGTTTTTGATACGGTCTCTCACAATATTCTAGCAAGCAAGCTAATGAAATAACGGCTGAATGAATGAACTGTATGGTGGATGGAAAACTGACTGGATTGTCAGGCTTGTATGGGTAGTAATTACTGTGCAAATCTACACATTGCCCTATGGCAATGTAGCAATGTGCTATAGCAACATAGCAATATTATAGACATACATGATCACTATGTTGCTGTATCGGGTCACTACATCGCCGTAGGGTGGTGTGTGGACTCGCCCAGTAATTACTACCTTTGCAGTAGTGACAATACAGCTAGTTTTCCATCCACCATACAATCCATTCATCCAATCAACTGGTATTTCATTTGCTGTAATGGCATGCTTTCCAGATATGGTGTGCTGCTACAGTGACATAGCAGTGAAATCTACCTGTACATCACATGCATGGCACAGTAACCGCCTGTACTGCATCAAGCTTTAATACTTCCAAAAGGAAGTACTAAACTATGGTGCCATAACAACATCACTGTATGGCAATATGTAGATGCACCCAATCAGTAGTAATTAATGGCTTAATGTCTGGTTGGCACCAGGATTATTTTAGATTATGGAGCCAAAGATCTAGATCATGATGAAAAGGTGACTCTAGAAGTACCTTCTTCTTCTATTCAAACATCTGTCAGTACTGTAGAACCAACAGATAAGTGAGCAACTTTAGAAGAGAGAGAATATTCTAAAATCATCCTGCCCAGACTTTTTGTGAGTCACTTTATTGCCCTGGCAAATAAACTATCATAATATTGTTTCACAGCAGCCATCCATAATAATGAATGGATCCTAGTGTTCAACATCTTTTTGAATCATGGTTAATCAGTGCTTGCTTGACCACCAGCACTGTGTTAAGCAGGTACAAGATGTTTGTTCCAGATACTACAACTAACTACATGTTAGTTGCGAAGCTAAGTGGATGTTTCCCACCATATTAACTCCAAAAATCTCAAGGAGAACAAAACATATTTGCAAACTTTCATTTCTTTGCAGCTCTTTTTTAGTGTATTTGAATCTCTAATGTGAGGTTAATACACACTAACCTCAGTTTCTTGGAAAAATACATCATTTAAATATATTGAAGAGAAAATAAATATTAAATGCAATTAAATTAAAGTATAATTTGTGGCATAGCTTTTTCGAGTGTGTAGTCCGAGATGACACATTTTAGATGCAAGTGCCATTAGCAAGCTGATAACACTTAGGTTTACGTCTTTTTATTACCTAAAACAAGTTCAGGTTCTTTACTTTTCCAGAAGACTGTGGATGTTTTTTTCCCCTTCTTCTACTTGTCTCTGGAGAATGCCTGTGCTACAGGCGCTTTGGCATGTGGCAGGTGACCCCGCATAGGGTAGGGGAGGGTGGGGCCAGCAACTTTGCTGGTCCCAGCAGCCTTACCTGGGAACCTGGGGCCTCCTTGTAGCTTCGGCTGGCCAGGCTCCAGTTTTGGGTGGCACACGCCATAGCCATGTGTACCACCCTGCTTTTATTTATTTATTTATTTTTACATGGGGTTTTTTTGAGCCTGGGATCTCCTGAGGTCAATTCCCCTCAATCCTCCCCCCCACCCCCACCCCCTTGCTGCAAGGTGCATTGCAGTGAGCACCACAGGTTTGCAGCACCACATACCACACATCCACACTCATCTAGACGTGGCCTTAGTGTCCAACAATGATCTCAAAAATGAGCTGGCTGCAGCTTAATCCAAAAGAGACAATGATGAAATTGTCTGCATTGCAGACATGGCCCTATTAGCATGATATGTTAATCTTCTGCCAAGGGGACTTCAATCAGAGACCACTTCATCATTCACCAAGCTCTTGAAACCCATGGAGCTATGCCACTCAGTGGACTTTTTCACTCCTGCGGTTACATAGGAGATCTTGACCTAATAGTAAAGGAAACATTGTCATGCTTTTGTCACCTTCAGTAGGTTCTGTAACAGTGTAGAACACTTGAGCCAACACTTGAAAACCATTCAAACAGAAGCATGGACAGAATGTGGATCCTTCTATTTAGCAAAGAGGGTCAGTCTTATGGAAACACTCTTCAATAATGTTTTCTTTTGTACTGATCCCTCCCCCAATCACTGCTGCTGTTCTGGTTGCAGCTCAAAAACAAAATGTTTATTCATGAAACTCGAGTAATGACATGTTGGGTCATGTGACTATTAAGCCTGCATGATATCAAATGTCATGATATCAACTTTTTCCAGACCACTGATATCTCAACTAAATACAGAAAATGTACGTCTCTGGGACCTTTCACACACGTACCACATAATATACTTTTTTTTTTCAAATTCTTTTATACTTTTATGTTCCTATTCATCAATTAAGATTTTTTCAAGAAAGGACAAAGCTAATACTAAGGATTCATCAGAGACATTAATTATGATCCCACGATGGTATTTATGTGGTTCAGGAAAGAGGCTAAAGATAAAATATCGAAAGACTACATATAACTAATTTAGTTAACACTATAGGAGATAATTGGGAACTTCAAGAGGACCTACAAATTTAAGTATAGAGAAAGCAATTCAGGAGCTCCTGCTATCTTTACCTTTTACCTGACCACACAAATCAAAAGAACAACTAGTGAAACCGAAATTTAAAAAAAAATTAAAACTAATTAAAGAAAATAATATTTATATAATACATGTAAAACCCAAATAATTCAATGAGACAATATTGTTATTAAGATGAAGAAATTATGTATGGATTCTCCAAGTCAATAGAAGTATGATACAAGAAGAAGGATTTAAATAGTGATTAGACATTAATAGGATTAATAATGTTGAGCTACAGTTAAAATCATTTAAATAGTCTGGATTCCTTCAAACTTTCAGAAAATTTCTTTACCAAGGAACTTAGGGCTGGTCTGACTGCAACAAAAAGAGGGAAGGCTACAGCAAAAGATGGAATCCCTCCAGACTTCCCTCACCATCATGGACCAATGGCTCAAAAATGGCTTCTACTCCTATATTCAAACTTGATGGAGAGCAGCATGAAGCAATGGTTATTGCTCTGCTGAACTGGGAAAACCAGCCAGTGATCCCAGGAGCTACAGGCCAATATCATTGCTTTGTACAATTTACAAGCTACTGGAGTGGCTCATCCTCCAAAGGATTAGCCTGATTGCCAAGGCATACATCCCCTGAAAACAAGCCGGTTTTATGCTACACCAAAGCTGCTGTGACCAAGTGCTTGCCCTCACCACTAACATTGAAGCTGGCTTTCAGAGCAACCTTAAAACTGGCAATACGTTCATTGACCTTTCCACAGCATATGATACTGTTTGGAAGCATGGTCTGTTGCTAAAAAGCTGTCCCACCCTCTTCCATGTGCCAAGCTGCTCTACCTTTTTATGGACATTTTTGAGTAATCAATGGATGCGTGTCTACCTCTGAGACAAAGTGAGTAGACAAAGGACCCTAAGTAACAGCCTCCTTCAGGGAAGTGTTCTTGCCCTGACCCTCTTCAACAATTATATAAGCGATATGCCTGCTACCTCTTCAAGGAAGGTTGCATATGCACTAACCACACAGGCAAGGATCTTCAAAGAGATTGAAGACATGTTGACATTAAACCTGTCAATAATGACAGAATATTTCTGCAAGTGGAGGTTGTGACCAAATCCAACTAAGTCCATCATCTTGGCATTTCACCTCAACAACCACAAAGCATGTGTTCATCTCAACGTCATCTTTTGTGGAGAAAAATTACATGATCCAACTCCATCATACCTAGATGTGACACTCAGCCACACCTTAAACTTTCATAATAATCTTTGAAAAATAGTTGCCAAGATCAAGACTCAGGTGAACATAGTGCAAAAACTCACTGGAATGAGCTAGGGTGCCACCATTGGATTACTTTACATCTCTACTATGGCATTTAAAAAAAAAAAATAATGGCTGAGTACTGAGCACCTGTTTGGGCTGCAGTCATACCAAATGCATGGTTGTCCAGTTAAATTCTGTAATGCGTGCTATCTCCAGATCCCTGAAATCTGTACCTATTCAATGGTTACCAGTGCTGGCCAGTATTGCTCCTCTAAACATTTGCTGTGATGAAGCTACATACAGAGAGTTTGTCCACATAAATGAAAACCCAGATCTCCCCATCCATAGATTAAAAGAACCTCCCATCTCACTGCTTGGTATCCTGGAAACCTTTCTGGACACATATGAAAACCGTCACAGGACACCATATAGCAGCTTGGAGGAAGGCATGGAATGAAACCACCATTCAGCATAAATATCTAGTTTCCAACCCAAGAACAAAGCCACCTGGTCTTGACCTCTTATGAAAAATATGAGGTTCTAAATTGTCTGAAGTGGGCATAGCCATTGCAGTCATTTGATGCATGGATGGTGTATTAGAAGTTCTGCAACATGTAACTCTGGCAACCCTGATCAAACTATGGACCACATAACAACACTCTGCCCTCTATACAAATTTGACTGTGACATTTGCAGAGATACTCTTTTCCTCAAGAGCATTAGATTGGTTAACTAACCTTACACTGGACTTATAATTGTTGCTTAGAGAATGTTGAAATCTGAGAGAGCAAAAGAGTTTGACTTGTTTAGTCTAGCAAAGCAAAGACTGAGAGGGGATATGTTTTCTCTCTATAACTACATGACTAGGAAGAGAGAAACTATTTAAAGGAAAGGACAACCTTGGTGCAAGAACAGAGTGTATAAACTATAAAGTGGTTATGCTATAAATAAAATTAGTCATAAAATTAAAATGCTTCTAACCATTAGATTATCAAACTGTTTTCAGGAAGTGTAGCAGTGGCAGAAAAGTTCAAGATGAAAGTTAAAGAGGAAACTTGGTGTGTATGGGCAGGATTTTAATATTCAATAGCCAGCAACAGGCCTTATTGATCTGGCAACTCCTACCAATCCAATGAGAGAGATGACATTCCTCTGAAGCCTGTAGGACACTTTTACATATGCTCCAGGTGCTCAGAAGGAGGCATGGGGAAAGGGGCACTCGAATAAAAGTGCCGCTGTATCTCATGTATCAGCATGAGGGTAGTGAGGGTGCTTGAACAAAAGGTTATTTTGTGATGAGGGGTTAGTTTAAATAACTTTACAAAATTTTAATAAATATAATTTAAACAAATTAAAAAAAAAAACAAGATGAAAACCAAAGCATTTTAATATTAACAAAATGGAGCTTTTTGTTTGACTCAGATTAATTTTGTTTTTAATTTTGGTTTCTCAAAAATGTTTAAGATTTAAAATTTTTATCCTAATTAGGTATGGGAAAGTATTTCCTGCTGAGCTATAATTGTGAGCTAAGGTCAACAGTAATTTTACTTCACTGGCTGAAGACTAAGTCTGTATTCTTATAAGGGTCACTGAGATGCAGAAGCATACAGAAAATAGTACAAGGCAAGCATTTATTTAATTTAAGGATTTTTTTAAACACTTTTTTTCTCTCAGTTTTAACATATCACATTAATGATGAAGGTGTATGATGCAAAGCTTTTGTTGGCACATATGTGGAAATGACTGAGTAACTTTGTCATTCATAGATAATGCATTATTCATAATGGTAAAAAGTTGATGTCCCACCATCATGTATTTCTCTTTGCCTTATATAATCATTTTCCTGAACTCAGTTAATGCATAATTAAGGTTCACTTACAGTGCATTATTTTTCCAGAAATCAAAATGCAGCTGTACATAAATCTATCAAATACAGGAAGTATAGAATCAAGGTAATACCTGCTGCACCTTCATTATAACAATTCTACTTCCTCCTCACCACCACCCCCACTTTTTTTTTTTTTTTTTGAGTAAACCTTAGTTGGGTTATCAAAGAAAAGTAAATATTCTCTAAAATAAAGAACATTTCAAAAGATTTGTGTATCTTTGTGAAGCTCCATGCAATTAAAGGACTGCTAAGTATCATTTAAAAAAATTCTAAATATGTTTTTTATAACACTTTAAATATTTTTGCAGTACCCTTTCTTAAACTGAAATTGGGAAAAGGTGATATTAATTTGATTTAAAAGAATATTTTCCTTCCTCTGAGACCGACTGCTTAAGCACTTCTACAGAATTATTCATAATGCTTCAGCCATTTAGCAGTTGACAAGAAATCCCATGCCACGCTTGCAATTCTAAAATGTATGTTGTTGTTTATGCAAAGAAACAAAAAGATGGAAATGTTGTAATAGAAGAAATTAAATTGCATTAATTCTTAATACAATTTTCTAAATAGTCCACAATCACAACATAATTGTGATTGCTTTGGGTTTGAAATTGTCTGTCTCTCTTTCTTCTCTGAGTATTTGCTGATTACCCATAATAGTGGAAACTCATATGGAAGTCACTTTGACTCATGAAACATAAGTAGCTGTCTCCATCTCTCATACTTGAAATTGTATTGTACAACAAACTTAGTTTGCTTGAGTAGTCAACTTACAACAGGAGTGTGACAGTGCAAGTCACCAATCATGCACAGTGAACTTAATCATACAGTAATTGCAGATTTGATACACTGAAAGTGAAGGGAAGCAGAATGTTATTGTACTTACCATGAAATAAACATGCATTATTCATTCTCTTTCTTAGTTACTATACTGCAGTACTATTATAGACATTACCATTTTGCTTTAAGGTACAATGGGCAATTTATTAGGTAGTGACATAAAAACTGTCAGACTAAACTCCTTCTGAAATGAACTACTGTAAACCTTACATGAATCTAACTTAAATGACTTCATTTGCTAAAAAGAGAAGTGCTTTCAGGTAACTTATAAACTTTTTAGTCTCACAGAGGAGAAGAGTTGATGCTGAGGTCACAGTTTAAAAAACTAAATAAAACAGGCAAAAACCAGCTTGTGCCCACACTGTGGATAGTATTTATTAGTGGTGACCATCTGGCTAAATAGTTGCACATTGTTGAAGAAATCCATTTTGCCCGAAGACTGGACTGTTGGCTGAGCAATAGGTGTGTTGAAGAAATGAACCAAGTCAGAGCTAGTAAGCAGCTTTTCAACCTCAGCTAAACTGGCATAGTTGCTGCAGGCATTTTTTATCTTGGCTTCTGTCACTTGGGCAGCTGTAGGAACAACTATATCTGTACATGTTGTTGATGTCTCTCCTCCCTGACATTCCTTCATTATGACTCATCACACAGTGCGTGGCAGGGATATTAAGGAAACCTTTTCGGCAGCACACATATGGTGTGCCAGTTCCTTTACATGGCTACTCTACCAATATTCCTTCTGCTCAGACTTGTGAGGTGGAGGGTATTGTGCTAGCTGCCATGACATGGGTAAATTTCAGTCCCATATTTGTACATGTCAACAATGCATTGCAACAGGTGTCATTGCCACAGCAAATTGCAGCAGTGCAAAAACAATGTAGATATTTCAATGTTTATTTTTTGTTACAGTGAGAAATTTACTACTTCTGATTGTTTTTTTAAGAAAACTAGTGTGGGGAAAGGAATCCAAAGAGTAGACAATAGCACAGTGGTTAAGCAACTTATGTGGGATATAAAAGACCCAGTTAAAGATGCTATTCTGCTCATTTGGAAAAGGCATGTAATGTGGGTCTTACACATTGCCACTGACTTAGTTACTGGGCTATGGAGTTGGTTCAGGGGAGGGGGGGAATTAAAGGATTTCCATGTGTGTTAATGAATTGGTGAGGAGTTCCAGCACCTCCAGCAAGAGTCCAGTTTGAAGCTCCCCTGGTTGATTCCAAGGGAGACATACAGTTTATTCCCTTCATGGAGTAGGCAGGAGGACAGCTGTTTCTGTTTGCCCAGAAGTGCTACAGTAAGTAGTAAGTTGTTACTGGGTGCTCAGAGTGGTCCCCTGCCTGCCAGGTTGCATGCCCTGGGGGCAGGCAAGGGACCAGTGCTTGGATTGGGGCCAGTACCACATGCGTGGGCAGCAGAGTTCAGTAAGGTGGAAAGTTTGCCCATGGAGCAAGAGTAGGTATTTGAGAGTTTGGGAGCAGTGCATCCTGGGATGCTCAAGGTCTGTAAATCAATCACTCCATCTTCCTGGAGCAGACTAATAACACTTTATCTCAGCTTGTGTAGCACAGCTCTAAGATAACCCTAGTCCCAGGCAACATAACTTTAAAATGCTTAGAGGTTAATTAGAGTGGGTTAAAACTCTCAGTTTGTGAATGCTCCCAGTTTAAATGGCTTCAGAATGTTTTAAAGGTAACCTGTAACACCACCCTGAGCTTCTACTTGATTATTAAAGTGAGTAATGTCTTCAAACCATAACTTTTAATCTTAGGGCATATACTGGAGGTATTTTCAGAATGGAGGAACAGGTATCTGCAAGGTGCTCTTAAACTACAAACGAAGAATAACAAAAACAGAAAAAGGCAAACAAATATATTTTATCTTCTACTCCACAGTCAAAAATAAGGAAATTTGGCATTAAGCAAATGCCAAACCATGTGTTTGTCCATGTAGTATCTGAAACACCATTATAGAATCATAGAAAATTAAGGTTGGAAGGGACCTAAGGAGGTCATCTAGTTCAACTCCCTACTCAAAGCAGGACCATCCCTAGTTACATCAGGCAAGGCTTTATCCAGCCAAGTCTTAAAAGGATGGAGATTCCACAACCTCTCTGGGTAAAATGTTCCAGTACTTTTCTACCCTCCTCCTTTGTAATATCTAACTTAAAACTTCCCTTGCTACAACTTGAGATTGTTCCTCCTTGTCCTGTCACCTGCCACCAAGGAGAACAGTCTAGCTCTATCCTTTTGGAACCACCCTTCAGGTAGTTGATGGCTGTTATTAAATCCCCTCTATCATCTCTTCTTCAGACTAAATAACCCCAGTTCCCTCAGAAGTCATGAGGGACCTCAAACCATTTTTGTTGCTCTCTGCTAGACTCTCTCCAATTTGTCTACATCCTTCCTATAGTGGGGCCCCTAAAACAGTACTCCAGATGTGGGCTCACCAGTGCTGAATAAAGGGGAATAATTACTTGCCTCAATCTGCCAGTCATGCTCCTACTAATGCAGCCCAGTATGCTGTTAGCCTTATCGGCAACAAGGGCACACTGTTGGCTCATATTTTATCTTATTGTCCACTGTATCCTCCAGGTCCTTTTCTGCAGAGCTGCTGTTTAGCCAGTTAGTCCCCAGCCTGTATTGATGCATGGGCTTGTTCTGTCCTAAGTGCAGGACCTCTCCTTATTGAAGCTCAGGATATTTATTTTGGTCCAATCCTTCAATTTGTCTAGGTCTTTCTGAATGCCCTATGCTCCAGTGTAGCTACTACCCACAACCCTACCCCAGCTTGGTGTCATTTGCAGACTTGCTGAGTGCACACTCTGTCTCATCTTCCAGATCACTGATGTAGATATTGAACAAAACCAGCCCCAGGACCAACCCTTGGGATGCTCTACTTGATACCAGCTGTCAACTAGACATCAAGTCATTGATTGCTACCCTTTTTTACTCAATAATTCAACCAGTTTTCTATCCACCTTAGATTCCATTGATCCAGCCTGTACTTCCTTAGCTTGCTTGCAAGAATATTTTTGGAGACATTATCAAAAGCCTTGTTAAAGTCAAGGTATATCATGTCCACTGGTCTACCCACATCCACAGAGGCAGTCATCTCATTATAGAAAAAAATCAGGTTGGTCAGGCATGACTTGCCATTTGGTTATTCCATGCTGACTGTTCCTAATCACATTCTCCTCCTCCCTTCAGGGGTCCCCCTGAAGGGAGGAGGAGGTCTTCAGGGGTCCCCCTCCCTTCGCCTGTCCCCCAGCCTCCGGAGTCGGGTGGCAGCAGGGATAGTGGCGAATGTCTCTCTTCTGGTGGCCTGGCCTCGGGGGTGGCGGGAGAGCCTGCTGCCCCCTTGGTCATGCCCCAGCCTAGCGGATCAGATGGGGAAGTTAGTGAGATGGAGATCCAGCTTTCTGAGTCTCGCAAGAGACGCCGTGAGTGGGATGGCCCCTCCCCCCCAAGAAGACAGGGAATGTCCTCGCGGAGCCGGTCCTTAACTCGGACGATGAGAGGCGGCTGATGTGCCTGGACATCGAGGGTGTCGACGCTGCAGTTGCGGGCAAGCTCCCGCTGGGGGTGCGGCCTCGCCGCTCTTCCGTAGGCAACATCCACCCCAAGCTGGCGGAGCCCCCCTGGGTCCGTCCTGACTATGGGGGACTCCTGTCCTTGCTGAAGCTAACCAAGGGGCAGAAAAATGTAGCGGGGCGCATCACCCAGTGGTGTGCAGACCCCAAAGTGTTTGTCAAGGCTGCCAGGGAGGCAGTCAAGCTCATGCAGCAGGATTGGGGCGCACGCCAGATGGCCTACCATCTGGACAAGCTTGCCCAGAGGATGAGAGTGGAGTGGGCCCTGGGCGGGTCCCTCGACTAGAGTAGGGCACGGTAGGCCTTCCCTGACCTGTCTGTATTGCCTTGCTCTGCTCTTGGGTGCTCGCTCTTCCACCCGCACTTTGCTTTGCTCTTCCTCTCCCACACCCACACCCATGGCAGCCACAACCATTGGCACCTTCAACGTCAACGGCTGTCAAGACGCGGTGAAGCGCGAGGCCGTCCTGGAGCTCCTGCGACAGAAGAGGCTGGCCGTCGCCTTCCTACAAGAGACGCACTCTGACAGGTTCAACCAGGTGGCCTGGCGGGCTGCCTGGTGAGGACAGGTGTTCCTGAGTCACGGCACCAACCTCCGCGCGGGGGTCGCGACACTCTTATCACTGCAGCTGCAGCTTGACGTGGCGGTGCCGCGGGAGGTCGTCCCCGGCCACCTGCTGACCGTCCGCGTCACCCTCACACAACACTGCCTGCTGCTCATCAACGTCTACGCACCCTCCGATGGCCAGGAGAGGGTCGCTTTCTTCGAGACCTTGGCTGCCCTCCTGCGCGACGCTAGCGAGGATGATCACCTGCTCCTCCTCGGGGGCGATTTCAACTGCACCACTGGCCCGTGCCTCGACCGCACAGGGCCTGAGCCCCACCTGCCCTCCGCTCACAAGCTGCAAGCTGCCCTGGAGGGGGCAGACCTCGTGGACGTCTGGCGAGCCCTGCATCCTGATGCGCGCCAGTACACCTGGGCCAAGATGCGTGCTGGTGGTCTCACCATGGCTCGCCTCAACCGCCTTTATATCACCAGGCACCACCTGCCACTCCTGCGCAGCAGCCGCATCGCTCCCTTGGGTCTATCAGATCATGGCCTGGCCTTCAGCGAACTGAGCCTGCCGGGGAGAGCCTGTGCACGGGCACCGTATTGGTGTTTGAACGTTAGTCTGCTCCAGGACTCTTATTTCCGGGACTGGTTTGCCCACTTTTGGCAGAGGTGGGAGGCTGCGAGACCGAGCCACTCCTCCTGGAAGCTGTGGTGGGACGTGGGCAAGGTACAGACCCAAGCCTTCTGCCAGCAGTACACCCAGCTGGCCGCAAACGAGATGCGCCGCTGTATCCGGGAGTTGGAGGAGGACGTGGCGGAGCTCGAGGCTGCTCTGCTGGCCGCCGGCAGTGACGCGGCACTGAGCGAGAGCCTCCGGCTCCGCAGGAAATGCCTGCGCGACTTGGCGGAGAGCGCGGCCCATGGCGCGAGGGTCTGCACCCGCTGCCAGGAGCTGGTGGAAACTGACGCCCCGACCCGCTTCTTTTTCGACCTGGAGCGGCGGAGGGCAGCGAGCAAAGTCTTGGATCATCTCAAGACTCCTGAGGGCCGGGTTGTTACAGAGCCGGGCGAAGTACGCGAACGTGCTGTCGCCTTCTATCACGACCTGTTCGCAGCCGAGCCATCATGCCCTGAGGCCACGCGGGAACTCCACGAGGGCCTACCGCGTCTCGATTCCCTGGAGGCCGGCGAGCTGGAGCGGGACTTGTCCCTGGAAGAGCTGGCGGCCGCCACGGCCGGCCTCGCCTCCGGCAAAGCCCTGGGCCTTGACGGGCTGCCTGCCGAGTTCTACAAGACCTTCTGGCCTCTCCTCGGCCCCAGCCTCCTGTGCGTTTTCCAGGAGAGCCTCGCCGACAAGGTCTTGCCGATCAGTTGCCGCCGAGCGGTGCTGACCCTGCTGCCCAAGAAGGGAGACCTGGGCTACATGAAGAACTGGCGGCCGGTCTCCCTGCTGTGCATGGACTACAAGATTCTGGCCAAAGCGCTGGCCACCCGCCTCTGCGCGGTCATGGCCTCTCTCACCGGGCCTGAGCAGAGCTACTGCGTGCCGGGCAGGACCATACAAGACAACCTGTTCCTGCTGCGGGACCTACTCACGGCTAGCGATCTCTTTGGCCTTGATGTCGGCCTCCTCTCTCTCGACCAGGAGAAGGCCTTTGACCGCGTGGGCCACGCTTATCTCTTCCGCACACTGGAGGCCTTTGGCTTTGGGCCCCTCTTCACCGGGGCCCTCCAGGTCTTGTACCGGGACATTTCCAGCCTGCTCAAGGTGAACGGGGTGCTTTGCGCTCCGTTCCCCGCGCGCAGGGGCATTCGCCAGGGCTGTCTGCTGTCGGGCATGCTCTACGCCCTGGCCATCGAGCCGCTGTTACACGCGCTGCGCCGCCACCTGAGTGGGGTGGCCCTGCCAGTGGCCACGGGCCCGTCCGCTGGCCCTCGTCTCTGGCTGTCGGCCTATGCGGACGATGTCACCGTCTTCCTCGCCACCCAGGAAGACGTGCGGGCTCTGGCAGATTGCCAGCGGGCCTACGAGCGCACCTCCTCCGCCCGCATCAACTGGGGCAAGAGTGACACTCTGCTGCTTGGCGCATGGACTGGCAGGCCTCCGCCGGACTTGCCGGGGGGCCTCGCCTGGCGCCGCGAGGGCCTCAAGGTCTTGGGTGTGTTCCTGGGGCCGACGACCTTCATGGCGCGCAACTGGGACGGCCTCGAGGAGGGAGTGGAGGCCCGCCTGCAGCGGTGGCGCTGGCGCCTGCCCAGCCTTTCCTACCCGGGGCGCGTCCTCATCATCAATAACCTGGCAGCGGCCACCCTGTGGCACCACTGCGCGGTGCTGGACACTCCGCCGGAGCTGCTGGAGCGACTGCAGCGGCTCCTGGTCGATTTCCTGTGGGACGGACGCCACTGGCTCCCACGAGCTGCCCTCTACCTGCCCACCGGCGAGGGGGGCCAGGGCCTGATCGATCTGGCCAGCAGGGTGGCCGCCTATCGGCTGCAGGCCCTCCAGCGGCTCCTGTACACCGAAGGCCACCTCCCGTGGCGACAGCTGGCGTGCCGATTCCTGCGGCGAGTGGGGGGCCTCGGCTTTGACCGGGAGCTGTTTCAACTGGACCTCACCTTCCTGAACGGGGCGGTCCTTCCCCCGTTCTACCGCAGCATGGTGCGGGCCTGGTGGGCGGCCTTCCATCTCTGTCCCCAGGCCAGGCACCTGCGGTTCCCGCAACTCCTTCGAGAGCCCTTGGTCCACAACCTGGCCCTGCACCGTGTCGTGCCGAGCCTGGCCTCCGCCAGCCTCACGGCAGCTCTCGTCGAGGCACGCTCCTCCCGCCTGGAGCACCTCCTGGACCCCGCTCGGTCGGACTGGCTGTCACCCGAGGCCCTGGCTGCCCGGCTGGCGATGCGCTCCATCCGCACCGCAGGGCGGCTTCTGCGGGCCGTTAGGGCCGCCCTCCCGACGGAGGCAGCGACCGCCCTGGAAGCCCATCTCCAGGCTCGCCGGACCCTCCCCACCGCAGATGTCGCAGAAGATGCCTTCCCACCGCTACCCGTCATCCCAGCGGTACCCAGCGAGCTGGCCGAGCGGCCCAACACGCTGCTCAGGCTCCCAGTGCCCCCCGGCAGCAATACAGGCTGCCTTTTTGGCACCCTTCCCCGCAAGGGCCTCTACATGTGGGTGGTGCGCACCCGGCACGCCCAGGTGCTCGCCGGCCGCCCTGACACCGCACGGCGGCGGCGCCTGGCGCGGCCCGGGACCCCGGCGTGGCGCACGCTGTATAAGGCGCCCATCGCCAAGAAGACCGGCGACCTGCAGTGGCGGCTCGTGCACGGCATCCTGGCCACCGGCACCTTTGTGCATCACGTGGACCCAGCGGCCTCGGCGGCCTGCCCCTTCTGCCCGGGGGTGCTGGACGAGGACATCTTCCACGCGTTCCTCGACTGCCCCCGGCTGCAGCCTCTCTTTGCCGCCCTGGGCGCACTGCTTCGGGTACGGGGCCGAGACTTCTCCGAAGACGCCTACGTCCACTCCTTTCCATACCGGGCAGCCGAGCGGGCCACGGTCAGCCTGGCCAACTTCCTGCTGGGCCAGGCCAAGATGGCCACCCTGAAGAGCCAGCGAAACCAGCTCACCGGCACCGGGATGGTCGACGCCCTGCAGCTCTTCCGCCTGCTGGTGCGGGCCCGCCTCTCGCTCGAGTTTGAGCATGCTGTCCTCCGGCGGACGGTGCCCGCCTTTGAGGAGCGCTGGGCCCTCGAGGGGGTGCTGTGCCGGGTCGAGGCGGGACGCCTGATCCTCGTTCTGTGATACCACCGGCTGCTCAAGCCGCAGAGACGCGTCAAGCGGGCCGAGGCCCTGGACTTTTGCTCGTGCGGGTCGACCCCGGAGGCCTCCATGGGTGTCCCTGCTGGCAGAACTGTAAATACTGTAAATAGTCCTTATGTTCGTTGTGTTGGTTGTTTTTTTTTGTCTAGCGTGTACGGGCAGGCCTTGCAGGCCATGAGCCCAGGCCTTGTCCATGAGGCCCAGAGCTTCGGGCATCCTTGTACATGCTTTTTACTGGCTCCGAGTCATCACCCTCTGGGGAATAAAGGTCTCTTAAAAGTCAAAGTCTTTCTTTCTTTCAAGATGGCCGCCGACAGCTGAAGCCCTTCTAAGCTCCTTCAGCTCAGGTGCTTTCAGCTCGTTGCCTCGCACTCCCTGCCCCCCTTTTCCTGTCCCCCCCCCAAAAAACCCCTTGCCTCTCCCCACCCTGTCCCTGGGGACCCCCTCCCTGCCCCTTCCCCCCACTTTCTGAGCCTTTTCCCCTGGGCTCTGGCAGCCTCGTTTGCCTCTGCCCCTCCCCCACCCCCGCCTGAGTTGTCCCTTTGATTTCTGCTGCCTCCCTCCCCCAGGGCCCCTGCCCTTGGTCCCTGCCATCTGCCCCTGCCTTGGGGCTTGCCCTGAGCCCCTGCGGGGTTGCTCTGCCCCCCCTCAGTCCGATTTTGGGGCGTTTTCAGCCCCCTCCCAGTCCCAGTCCCCCGTGTCAGCCTGAGGCTTTTTTTTTTTTTTTTTTTTGCTGCGCTTCGCAGTTTAACCCTGTCCTGGTGAGGAATGGCGGCTCCTACGCCTGGCAGCTGGCATGAGGATGTCTCTCGGGACCTCCCACTGTCTCATGGCCTGAGGGTTCATGCCCCTCTCCATGTGGGGCTCGAGGCTTGCGTGGAGGCTCTGGCCGCCCTCCTGGGATGGCTATGCAGGGCGCGTGAACACGGTCCCGATGATCTATTTGAGCAAGCCCGCCTTGGTTGACAGGGTGTGTGCCGGTGGCCTGGACATTACGGGCATCCACTACCCTGTCACGCCCCTAGAGACTCAGGCAGTGAGGGTGGTGATTTCCAACGTCCCACCGCACGTTTCCAATCGGGAGCTGGCCAGGGGACTCGAGGCCTATGGGGTTCCTGCGAGTCCTTTTCGCCGCCTGCCGATGGGAAACAAGAACCCTCAGGGCAAGCATGTCCTGTCCTTTCGGAGGCAGGTCTTCATGCTCCTCAAGGAGGGCCCCCAGTCGCTGCCTCGCTCCCTGAGCCTCACGCTCTAGGGGCGGCGGTTTATTATCTATCTGTCTGTGGGAGAGACCACGTGCTTCAAGTGCGGGGGCTCCTCCCACCTGGCCGCGCAGTGCCCTCGGGGCAAGGTGGCCGGACCATCGCCGCCTGCGGCAGCGCCGAGAGACGGCGCATCGACCTCTGGGGCACGTGGCAGGCCCAGGGAGGCTGGGAGCTCTTCCTCCCGACCTCCTTCCCCCCCCATTCCATCTCAGGGGACCGGGGTCTCCAGCGGGAAGCCATCGTCCAGCCGAGGGGCTGGTGCTACTACCATGGCCCCACCGCCCCCTCCCCCGTCTGTGGCGCCCCCTGCCCTCGGTGCGGCAGCCCCACTGGGTGGAGAGGCGGACGCCTCCCCTTGCCCCCTGCCTGCCCCAGCCAAAGTGGCTGGGGTGGCCGGGGACTGCGGTGCTGGAGCCTCATCGGATGATGGGGTTCGGGCATCCTCCCAACCACCCGACAAAGAGAGGGAGATGAGGGGGGCCTCTCAGGACACCCCATCCCTGACAGACCCCTCCTCGGCCAGTGCCGAGGGCCCCCCCACTACAGAGCTGGACCCCGCTCCGGCTGCCACACCACCTGCCCCGTCGGATGTAGCCACCGACGAGGCAGACTTAGCGGGTGGGGGGGAGGGGCCTTCAGGGGTCCCCCTCCCCTCGCCTGTCCCCTGGCCTCCAGAGTCGGGCGGCAGCAGGGATAGTGGCGAATGTCTCTCTTCCAGTGGCCTAGCCCCGGGGGTGGCGGGAGAGCCCGCTGCCCCTTTGGTCACGCCCCAGCCTACCGGAGCAGATGGGGACATTAACGAGATGGAGATCCAGCTCTCGGAGTCTCGCAAGAGACGTCGTGAGCGGGATGGCCCCTCCCCCCCCAAGAAGACAGGGAATGTCCTCACGGAGCCGGTTCTTGACTCGGACGACGAGAGGCGGCTGATGTGCCTGGACATCGAGGGGGTCGACGCTGCAGTTGCGGGCGAGCTCCCGCCGGGAGTGCGGCCTCGCCGCTCTTCCGTAGGCAACATCCACCCCAAGCTGGCGGAGCCCCCCTGGGTCCCTCCTGACTATGGGGGACTCCTGTCCTTGCTGAAGCTAACCAAGGGGCAGAAAAATGTAGCGGGGCGTATCACCCAGTGGTGTGCGGACCCCAAAGTGTTTGTCAGGGCTGCCAGGGCAGCAGTCAAGCTCATGCAGCAAGATCGGGGCACACGTCAGATGGCCTACCGTCTGGACAAGCTTGCCCAGAGGGTGAGAGTGGAGTGGGACCTGGGCGGGTCCCTCGACTAGAGTAGGGCACAGTAGGCCTCCCTGACCTGTCTGTATTGCCTTGCTCTGCTCTTGGGTGCTCGCTCTTCCACCCGCACTCTGCTTTGCTCCTCCTCTCCCACACCCACACCCATGGCAGCCACAACCATTGGCACCTTCAACGTCAACGGCTGTTGAGACGCGGTGAAGCGCGAGGCCGTCCTGGAGCTCCTGCGACAGAAGAGGCTGGCCTTCGCCTTCCTACAAGAGACCCACTCTGACAGTTTCAACCAGGCGGCCTGGCGGGCTGCCTGGCGAGGACAGGTGTTCCTGAGCCACGGCACCAACCTCCGCGTGGGGGTCGCGACACTCTTATCGCCGCAGCTGCAGCTTGACACGGCGGTGCCACGGGAGGTCGTCCCCGGCCGCCTGCTGACCGTCCGCATCACCCTCGCGCAACACCGTCTGCTGCTCGTCAACATCTACGCGCCCTCCGATGGCCAGGAGAGGGTCGCTTTCTTTGAGAGCTTGGCTGCCCTCCTGTGCGACGCTAGCGAGGATGATGACCTGCTCCTCCTCGGGGGCGATTTCAATTGCACCACTGCCCCGCGCCTCGACCGCACAGGGCCTGAGCCCCACCTGCCCTCCGCTCGCAAGCTGCAAGCTGCCCTGGAGGGGGCAGACCTCGTGGACGTCTGGCGAGCCCTGCATCCCGATGCGCGCCAGTACACCTGGGCCAAGATGAGTGCCGGCGGTCTCACCATGGCTTGCCTCGACCGCCTTTATATCACCAGGCACCACCTGCCACTCCTGCGCAGCAGCCGCATCGCTCCCTTGGGTCTATCAGATCATGGCCTGGCCTTCAGCGAACTGAGCCTGCCGGGGAGAGCCTGTGCACGGGCACCGTATTGGTGTTTGAACGTTAGTCTGCTCCAGGACTCTTATTTCCGGGACTGCTTTGCCCACTTTTGGCGGAGGTGGGAGGCTGCGAGACCGAGCCACTCCTCCTGGAAGCTGTGGTGGGACGTGGGCAAGGTCCAGACCCGAGCCTTCTGCCAGCAGTACACCCAGCTGGCCGCAAGCGAGACGCGCCGTCGTATCCAGGAGTTGGAGGAGGACGTGGCGGAGCTCGAGGCTGCTCTGCTGGCCGCTGGAAGCGACGCGGCACTGAGCGAGAGCCTCCGGCTCCGCAGGAAATGCCTGCGCGACTTGGCGGAGAGCGCGGCCCGCGGCACGAGGATCCGCGCCCGCTGCCAGGAGCTGGTGGAAACCTACGCCCCAACCCGCTTCTTTTTCGACCTGGAGCGGCGGCGGGCAGTGAGCAAAGTCTTGGACCATCTCAAGACTCCTGAGGGCCGGGTCATTACAGAGCCGGGCGAAGTCCGCGAACGTGCCGTCGCCTTCTATCGCGACCTGTTCGCGGCCGAGCCGTCGTGCCCCGAGGCCACGCGGGAACTCCACGAGGGCCTACCGTGTCTCGATGCCCTGGAGGCTGGCGAGCTGGAGCGGGACTTGTCCCTGGAAGAGCTGGCGGCCGCCACGGCCGGCCTCGCCTCCGGCAAAGGCTGCCTGCCGAGTTCTACAAGATCTTCTGGCCTCTTCTCGGCCCCAGCCTCCTGCGCGTCTTCCAGGAGAGTCTCGCCGACAAGATCTTGCCGATCAGTTGCCGCCGAGCGGTGCTGACCCTGCTGCCCAAGAAGGGAGACCTGGGCTACATGAAGAACTGGCGGCCGGTCTCCCTGCTGTGCGCGGACTACAAGATTCTGGCCAAAGCGCTGGCCACCCGCCTCTGCGCGGTCATGGCCTCTCTCACCGGGCCCGAGCAGAGCTACTGCGTGCCGGGCAGGACCATACAAGACAACCTGTTCCTGCTGCGGGACCTGCTCACGGCTAGCGAGCTCTTCGGCCTCGACGTCGGCCTCCTCTCTCTCGACCAGGAGAAGGCCTTTGACCGCGTGGGCCACGCCTACCTCTTCTGCACGCTGGAGGCCTTTGGCTTTGGGCCCCTCTTCACCGGGGCCCTCCGGGTCTTGTACTGGGACATTTCCAGCCTGCTCAAGGTGAATGGGGTGCTTTGCGCTCCGTTCCCCGCGCGCAGGGGCATTTGCCAGGGCTGTCCGCTGTCGGGCATGCTCTACGCCCTGGCCATCGAGCCACTGTTACACGCGCTGCGCCGCCGCCTGAGTGGGGTGGCCCTGCCATCGGCCACGGGCCCGTCCGCTGGCCCTCGTCTCCGGCTGTCGGCCTATGCGGACGACGTCACCGTCTTTCTCGCCACCCAGGAAGACGTGCGGGCTCTGGCAGATTGCCAGCGGGCCTACGAGCGCACCTCCTCCGCCCGCATCAACTGGGGCAAGAGTGACACTCTGCTGCTTGGCGCATGGACTGGCAGGCCTCCACCGGACTTGCCGGGGGGCCTCGCCTGGCGCCGCGAGGGCCTCAAGGTCTTGGGCGTGTTCCTGGGGCCGACGACCTTCATGGCGCGCAACTGGGACGGCCTCGAGGAGGGAGTGGAGGCTCGCCTGCAGCGGTGGCGCTGGCGCCTGCCCAGCCTTTCCTACCGGGGGCGCGTCCTAGTCATCAATAACCTGGCGGCGGCGACCCTGTGGCACCGGTGTGCGGTGCTGGACCCTCCGCCGGAGCTACTGGAGCGACTGCAGCGGCTCCTGGTCGATTTCCTGTGGGACGGACGCCACTGGCTCCCACGAGCTGCCCTCTACCTGCCCACCGGCGAGGAGGGCCAGGGCTTGATCGATCTGGCCAGCAGGGTGGCCGCCTATCGGCTGCAGGCCCTCCAGCGGCTCCTGTACACCGAAGGCCACCTCCCATGGTGACAGCTGGCGTGCCGATTCCTGCGGCGAGTGGGGGGCCTCGGCTTTGACCGGGAGCTGTTTCAACTGGACCTCACCTTCCTGAACGGGGCGGTCCTTCCCCCGTTCTACCGCAGCATGGTGCGGGCCTGGCGGGCGGCCTTCCATCTCTGTCCCCAGGCCAGGCACCTGTGGTTCCCGCAGCTCCTTCGAGAGCCCTTGGTCCACAACCCGGCCCTGCACCATGTCGTGCCGAGCCTGGCCTCCGCCAGCCTCACGGCAGCTCTCGTCGAGGCGCGCTCCACCCGCCTGGAGCACCTCCTGGACCCCGCTCGGTTGGACTGGCTGTCACCCGAGGCCCTGGCTGCCCGGCTGGCGATGCGCTCCGTCCGCACCGCGGGGCGGCTTCTGCGGGCCGTTAGGGCCGCCCTCCCGACGGAGGCAGCGACCGCCCTGGAAGCCCATCTCCAGACTCGCCGGCCCCTCCCCACCGCAGACGCCGCAGAAGACGCCTTCCCACTGCTACCCGTCATCCCAGCGGTACCCGGCGAGCTGGCCGAGCGGCCCAACACGCTGCTCAGGCTCCCGGTGCCCCCCAGCAGCAATACGGGCTGCCCTTTTGGCACCCTGCCCCGCAAGGGCCTCTACATGTGGGTGGTGCGCACCCGGCATGCCCAGGTGCTCGCCGGCCGCCCTGACACCGCGTGGCGGCGGCGCCTGGCGCGGCCCGGGACCCCGGCGTGGCGCACACTGTATAAGGCGCCCATCGCCAAGAAGACCGGCGACCTGCAGTGGCGGCTCGTGCACGGCATCCTGGCCACCGGCACCTTTGTGCGTCACTTGGACCCAGCGGCCTCGGCGGCCTGCCCCTTCTGCCCGGGGGTGCTGGACGAGGACATTTTCCACGCCTTCCTCTACTGCCCCCGGCTGCAGCCTCTCTTTGCCGCCCTGGGCGCACTGCTTCGGGTACGGGGCCGAGACTTCTCCAAAGACGCCTTCGTCCACTCCTTTCCATACCGGGCAGCCAAGCGGGCCACGGTCAGCCTGGCCAACTTCCTGCTGGGCCAGGCCAAGATGGCCACCCTGAAGAGCCGGCGAAACCAGCTCACCGGCACCGGGATGGTCGACGCCCTGCAGCTCTTCCGCCTGCTGTTGCGGGCCCGCCTCTCGCTCGAGTTTGAGCACGCTGTCCTCCGGCGGACGGTGCCCGCCTTTGAGGAGCGCTGGGCCCTCGAGGGGGTGCTGTGCCGGGTCGAGGCGGGACGCCTGATCCTCGTTCTGTGATGCCACCGGCTGCTCAAGCCGCAGAGACGCGTCAAGCGGGCCGAGGCCCTGGACTTTTGCTCGTGCGGGTCGACCCCGGAGGCCTCCATGGGTGTCCCTGCTGGCAGAACTGTAAATACTGTAAATAGTCCTTATGTTCGTTGTGTTGGTTGTTTTTTTTTGTCTAGCGTGTACGGGCAGGCCTTGCAGGCCATGAGCCCAGGCCTTGTCCATGAGGCCCAGAGCTTCGGGCATCCTTGTACATGCTTTTTACTGGCTCCGAGTCATCACCCTCTGGGGAATAAAGGTCTCTTAAAAGTCAAAAGTCAAAGTCTTTCTTTCTTTCTTTCAAGATGGCGGCCGACAGCTGAAGCCCTTCTGAGCTCCTGCAGCTCGGGTGCCTTTTTGCGCGTTCCCTGCACTCCGTGCCCCCCTTTTCCTGTCCCCACCTCCTCCAAAAAACCTTGTCTCCACCCACCCTCTCCCTGGGACCCCCTTCCCCCACTTTCTGAGCATTTTTCCCCTGGGCTCTGGCAGCCTCGTTTGCCTCTGCCCCTCCCCCACCACCGTCTGAGTTCTCCCTGTGATTCCTGCTGCCTCCCTCCCCCAGGGCCCCTTCCCTTGGTCCCTGCCATCTCCCCCTGCCTTGGGGAGCGTCCAGTATGCCTCCCGGGTCAATTCGGTGCCCATCATCTATCTGAGCTCTCCCAACCTGGTGAGGGAGGTGTGTGCAGCCGGGCTGGAAGTCTCGGGGGTCCACCACTTGGTCACGCCCCTGGAGACTCTGGCAGTGCGGGTGGTGGCCTCCAACGTGCCCCCACACCTGTCAGACCGGGACCTCACCAACGCGGTTGAGCGCTACGGTGTCCTCACCAGCCCCTGGCCCAGGCTGACCATAGGGAGTAGGAACCCCAAGCTGAGGCAGATCCTGTCCTTCCGGAGGCAGGCGTTCATGCTCCTCATGGGGGACACTCAGAAGCTGCCTCCCTCCTTGACTTTTGCCTCACACGGGAGATCCTATGTGGTGTATTTCTCCCTGGGGGGGAATTCCTGCCGCCGCTGTGGCGGCAGCTCCCACCTAACTGCCCAGTGCCCGTTTGGGCAGTCAGCCGAGGCACCGGCTGCTGTGCCCACCCGGGAGGATGGTGCACCCACCTCGGGTGCAGGGCGCTCATCAAAGGGTGGGGTTGGGAGACCTGCCAAGCCCCCCTCTGCCCCTGCTCCATCCGGGGGGCTCGACTCCTCTGGCAGTGGCATGCCACCAAGGCGGGGGCCTGGGACATCCTCCCAGGGTTCTCCCGCCCCTGTCGGGGCGGATACCCCTTCCGGTGGAGGGGCTGGGGAGTCCTCCCAGTCCCTTCCTGTCCCAGTCCTCCCCGGGATGGACGGAGTCTCGGGCGCTGGGGCCCCGTCGGGTGGAGCGCCCGAGACCCCCCCCTCCACCTCCCTCCACCCCTGCCCCAACCGGGGTGGTGGACCTGGAGGTGGCGACACCCCAGCAGCCTGGCCCACCCCCTACAGGGGAGGTGCCAGCTACTCCCCAAAAAGCAAAGAATAAGAAAAAGAATAAAGGAGTGTCTAAAGGAACTCCTGCCCCTTCGGGGCCTGTCTCGGACAGCACTGGGGAAAAGGCAGCCAGGGAACCTGAGCCCGCTCTGCCTGCCCCCCTGGAAACCCTGCCACCTCCGGCCATGACTGAGGTTGTCCCGGAGACGCCTGGAAACCCCTCGCCCCCATCCCAGCCAGTGGGGCCTGTGAGCGGCAAGGCAGGGGGAGAGTGCCGGCCTCCCAAGCGGCGGCGGGCAGGAGAGACAGCGGAGGGTCTTGCTACCCCACCGCCCGCTCCCCTGCCTGCCGGGGCCGATGGGGAGGAGGAGATGGAGTGCCTGCCCTCTGAGCACCGCAAGCGGCCCCGGGAGCAGGACGCCATCTGCCCCCCAAAGCGGATGGGGATCAATCTCCCCGAGACGGGCCTTGACCCAGATAGAGAGGGGGGCCTGCTAGGGAGCCTGGCCATTGAGGGCACATTCACCGGTCTCACCGGGAAGTCCCCTCCCAGGGTACAGCCCGGCCGGTTCTCGGTCGGCAGTATCCACCTCCTGCTGGAGAAACCCCCTTGAGTGGCCCCCAGCTATGGAGGTCTCCTCAACCTCTTGGACCAGAAAAAGGGCCAGAGGAACGTGGCCGAGAGTATCCGGCAATGGTGCCCGGACGCCGTGCAGTTTGTCCGTGCCGCTGGCGACGCGGCGAAGCTTATGTGCCGGGACCCGGGCACGCGTCAGCATGCCTTCCGGCTCGAGAAGCTGGTGACCCGGCTGAGGGAGGTGTGGGGCCGAGGCGGGCCCGCGGAATAGGGCAGGGCAACGCTAGGCCTTTCCCCTTTCTCCACGGTTTTTCTGCCCAGCGTCCGTCACCTTCTCTCCCACCGGTAGCCTGCCTACCCTTCCTCCTTCTTCTCCTGTTCATGGCGGTTACCACAATTGCCTTGCTCAACACCAACGGCTGCAGAGACCCGGTGAAGCGGACGGCCGTCCTGGAGGGCCTGCAGCAGAAGCGCCTGGCGATCGCCTTCCTCCAGGAGATGCACAGCGACAAGTACGTTCAAGCCGACTGGCACGCTGCCTGGAGAGGCCGCTTGTTCCTGAGCCACGGCACCAACCTCAGCGCAGGAGTGGCGACCCTCCTCTCGCCGCAGCTGCGGTACAACTCGACGGTGGCGCGATAGGTCGTCCCCAGCCGGCTGCTGACCGTCCATGTCACCCTGGCACACCAGAGCCTGCTCCTCGTCAACGTATACGCGCCCACTGATGGGAGAGAGAGGGTCGCCTTCCTAGAGACCCTGGGCGACCTCCTGCGTGACACCAGTGAGAAGGACGACCTGCTCCTCATGGGCGGGGATTTCAACTGTACCGTCGACGTGCTGCTAGACTGGACGGGGCCAGAACCGCACCTGCCTTCGGCCCGCAAGCTGCGGACTATGCTGGAGGCGGCGGACCTCGTCGACGCCTGGTGGGTCCTCCACGCCGACGCGCGACAGTACACCTGGGCAAAGATGAGCGCCAGCGGGCTCGCAATGGCCCGCCTCGACCACCTCTACATCGGCCAGCACCACCTGCCGTTGCTGTGTGGCAGCCGCATCGTTCCATCAGGCCTCTCGGACCACGCCTTGGTCTGCTACGAGCTGAGCCTGCCTGGCAGAGCACACACACGGGCCCCTTACTGGTGCCTCAACGTCAGCCTGCTGCAGGACACCCACTTCAGGAACTGCTTCGCCCACCTCTGGAGGAGCTGGGAGACGGTGCGAGCAGACTACCCCTCCTGGCGCCTGTGGTGGGACATGGGGAAGGTCCAGATCTGGACGTTCTGCCAGCAGTACAGCCAGCTGGCAGCGAGCGAGCTCCGCCGCCGCACCCAGGAGCTGGAGGAGGACGTGACAGTGCTTGAGGTGGCCCTGCTTCGCGCGGGCAACGACACGGCGCTCCTCGAGAGCCTCCGCTCCCGCAAGAAATGCCTGTGAGAGCTGGCGGAAGGCGCGGCCCGCAGCGTGCGGGTCCGGGCCTGCTGCCAGGAGCTGGCAGAGGCTGATGCCCCCACTGGCTTCTTCTTTGGCCTGGAGAGACGGCGAGACACGGCGAAGATGCTGGACCATCTCAAGACCCCGGAGGGCCGGCTGCTCACGGACCTGGGCGAAGTGCGGGAGCATGCCGTCGCCTTCTACCGGGACTTGTTTGCGGCTGAGCCCGTCTGTCCGCGGGCCGCCCAGGAGCTGCATCGGGACCTGCCACGCCTGGGCGCTTCACAGGCCGAGGCTCTGGAGCGCAAACTCTCCCTGGCGGAGCTGGAGGCCGCGGTGGGGGGGCTCGCCTCGGGCAGGGCCCCAGGCCTGGACGGCCTGCCCGTGGAATTTTACAGATCCTTCTGGCCCCTCCTCGGACCCAGCCTCTTCCGCGTCTTCCACGAGAGCCTCGCCACCGGCACCCTGCCGACCAGCTGCCGCCGGGCCGTGCTCACCCTGCTGCCCAAGAAGGCGGACCTCGGCTGCCTGAAGAACTGGTGGCCCGTCTCCCTCCTGTGCGCCGACTACAAGATCCTGGCCAAGGCGCTGGCGAACCGTCTCCGCACCGTCATGGCCTCCGTCATCAGGCCCGAGCAGAGTTACTGCGTGCCGGGCAGGACCATCCAGGACAACTTGTTCCTGCTGCATGACCTGCTCACGGCCACGGAGCTTTTTGGCCTGGATGTCGGCGTGCTCTCCCTGGACCAAGAGAAGGCCTTTGACCGTGTCGACCACCGGTACCTGCTCGGCACCCTCAAGGCCTTTGGCTTCGGGCCGCTCTTCACCGCGGCGCTCCGGGTCCTGTACCACGACGACTCTGGCCTGCTCAAGGTGAACGGCGCGCTGTGCTTCCCGTTCCCTGTGCGTCGCAGCATACGCCAGGGCTGCCCCCTGTCGGGCATGCTGTATGCCCTGGCCGTCGAACTGCTGCTGCACGCTCTGCGACGTCACCTGACCGCCCTCGCCCTGCCATCGGCGCCGGGCCCCGCCACCGGCCCCCCGCTCTGGCTGACGGCGTACGCGGACGACGTGACCATCTTCCTGGGCAGCCAGGAGGACGTGCGGGCCCTGGTGGACTGCAAGCGTGCCTACGAGCTTGCTGCCTTGGCCTGCATCAACTGGGGCAAGAGCGACGCCTCCCTGCTGGGGACGTTAGCCAGCACGCCGCCTCTGGACCTGCCGGGAGGCCTCACCTGGCGCCGGGAAGGCCTCAAAGCCCTGGGCATGTTCCTGGGGCCGCCGGCCTTTGCGGCCCGCAACTGGGAGGACCTGGCGGACGGAGTGGAGGCCCGCCTGCAGCGCTGGCGCTGGCGCCTGCCTTCCCTCTCTTACCGCGGCCGGGTCCTCGTCGCCAACAACCTGGCGGCGGCCACCCTGTGGCACCGCTGCGCGGTGCTAGACCCTCCGCCGGAGCTCCTGGAGAGAGTGCAGCGGCTCCTGGTCAATTTCCTGTGGGACGGACGCCACTGGCTGCCCCGAGCTGCCCTCTACCTGCCCACCGGGGAAGGGGGCCAAGGCCTGATCGACCTGGCCAGCCGGGTGGCCGCCTACCGGCTGCAGGCCCTCCAGCAGCTCCTGTACGCCGACGGCCACCTCCCGTGGCGGCAGCTGGCGTGCCGGTTCCTGCAGCGAGTGGGGGGCCTCGGCTTTGACTGGGAGCTGTTTCTGCTGGACCTCAGTTTCCTGAATGGGGCGGTCCTTCCCCCATTCTACTGCAGCATGGTGCGGGCCTGGCGGGCGGCCTTCCATCTCTGCCCCCAGGCCAGGCACCTGCGGTTCCCACACCTGCTTAGGGAGCCCCTGGTCTACAACCCGGCCCTGCAGCGTGTCGCGCCAAGCCTGGTCTCCGCCAGCCTCATGGCAGCCCTCATCGAGGCGCGCACCACCCGCCTGGAGCACCTCCTGGACCCTGCTCGGTCAGCGTGGCTGTCCCCCGAAGCCCTGGCTGCCCGGCTGGCGCTGCGCTCCGTCCGCACTGTGGGCCGGCTTCTGCGGACCATCAGGGGCGCCCTCCAGACAGAAGCAGCAACCGCCCTGTTAGTCCATCTCCAGGCTCGCCGGACCCTCCCCGCCGCGGCCGCCGTGCACGATGCCTTCCCACCGCTGCCCGTCATCCCAGCGGTACCCGGCGAGCTGGCCGAGCGGCCCGACACGCTGCTCAGGCTCCCAGTGCCCCCCAGCAGCAATACGGGCTGCCCTTTTGGCACCCTGCCCCGCAAGGGCCTCTACATGTGGGTGGTGCACACCCGGCACACCCAGGTGCTGGCCTGCTGCCCTGACACCACGTGGCGGTGGCGCCTGGCGCGGCCCGGGACCCCGGCGTGGAGCACGCTGTATAAGGCGCCCACCGCCAAGAAGACCGGCTACCTGCAGTGGCGGCTCGTGCACGGCATCCTGGCCACCGGCACCTTTGTTCGCCACCTGGACCAGGCGGCCTCGGCGGCCTGCCCCTTCTGCCTGGGGGTGCCGGATGAGGACATTTTCCACGCGTTCCTCGACTGCCCCCGGCTGCAGCCGCTCTTTGCCACCCTTGGCGCGCTGCTTCGGGTGCTTGGCTGGAACTTCTCCGAAGACACCTACGTCCACTCCTTTCCGTACCGGGCGGTCGAGTGGGCCATGGTCAACCTGGCCAACTTCCTGCTGGGCCAGGCCAAGATGGCCACCCTGAAGAGCCGGCGAAACCGGCTCACCGGCACCGGGATGATCAACGCCCTGCAGCTCTTCCGCTTGCTGGTGCGGGCCCGCCTCTCGCTCGAGTTTGAGCACGCTGTCCTCCGGCGGACGGTGCCCGCCTTTGAGGAGCGCTGGGCCCTCGAGGGGGCGCTGTGCCGAGTTGAGGTGGGATGCCTGATCCTCGTACTGTGATACCACTGGCTGCTCAAGCTGCAGAGACGCGTCCAGTGGGCCGAGGCCTTGGACTTTTTTTGTTCATGCGGGTCAACGCCTGAGGCCTCCATGGGTGTCCCCGCTGGCAGAACTGTAAATATGTCAATAGTCCTAACGTTCGTTGTGTTTTGTGTGTGTGTGTGTGTGTGTGTGTGTTGTTTTGGTTAGTCTAGAGTGTACGGGCAGGCCTTGCAGGCCATGAGCCCAGGCCTTGTCCATGAGGCCCAGATATTCGGGCGTACATGCTCTTTACTGGCTCCAAGTTATCACTCTCCCTGGAATAAATGTCTCTTAAAAGTCAAAGTCTTTCTTTCTCCCTATTTACCTTGAAAGAATCAGAAATCCTACTTGCCCAAGCAGAGGGTGATAAGATAAGGAAACTGCTGCAACCTCTTTCCACAAAAGCTTTACTTTTCCTCCAGGAGACTGGGAGAAAAAACATCTGGGATTGAGGCAACTGCCTCTGAATACTCTGGCAACAGACTATCCCTAGTCATTCTAGCCTGATAACTTTATTTCAGAGCTGTCAGTCAGCTCCTCTGGCCCCAATCCTATCTCTGGTCAGCTAGTGAGATACTCATTTCAGTACAAATTGGGAGAATTTTCTTGCAGGACTGAAATAGAATTGTCAGAATGAAAATAGGGTAAAAATCAAGACTGTAGTTTCAGCAGACAGAAAAGACTGGAAGTAAGGAAGGTCTCTGGTTCTGCAACAGCTTAAAAAAATCACAGCCTTATTAAGGGGGAAAGCAAAAAAAAACAAACAAATCACTGTCAGATTGCACTCTGAACTATACAAGCTTCAGGTCTCCTTGCTTTGTACCTATTTTTGCAAGAGATGGAGAATGTTAGCTTTTCAGAAAAAGATTTTTTTTTTTAAATAATAACTAACAATCATGATTGCTCAAAGAATGACACAGTTTGAACAAGCAATAACAACGGCTGCTTAAAAGCAAAGGTCAGTTCCTACAAAATTATATACTTTCTACTTGTGTTCGCAGAACCTACTGAATACTCTTTTCAGGTATAAATGGATAAATATACCCAATTGTTAGGAGCAACTTGGCCCCAAACTGGAGACACTCTCCTAAGTAGAAAATTCCCATGTGAATGTGTGTATCTCTAAGACATGACAGAACTATATTGAAAGAGAAGAGACAACGGGAACCTCAGCTGATAGTATAGTTATTTTATTAAACCCACAGAGTTGCACATTTTCTCAGGTATATCAAGGAGATTTCAGGTAGCCATGCTGTTTCACTAACTCTGTGCTGTTTCATTAACTTCATAACCTGATTCCCAGAAAATACAGCTCCATAGAAACATTTCTTTCAATCTTCAGCCTTGTAACCAGGAACATTTCTCTTTTCTTTTCTTTTCTTTTCTTTTCTTTTCTTTTCTTTTCTCTTTTTTTTGCTTTTGTGGAAGTATCCACATGTCTCAATTTGGGGAAAAAAATGAGAGAGAGAAACTGTCACATAATATTAATGATAATAGCATTTCCAATGAAAATAATAAATAAGAAAGCACAGTTTCTTAAGCTATATCTATTCATCCCAACAGACAAAAAATAGCAATGTGCCTGCTCAGCTAAATATGACTAGATTAATATTAACATATTGTAGGAGGAGAGAATTTTGGGGGGAATGTCAATAATAGAAAAAGAAGTACATCAGGATTTCACTGGGACATTCCCATGGGAAGATACCTTCTTTTTTTTTTTTTTTTTTTTTTTGTAAATTAATCATTGCAACCTACTCTATGATTTCTATGGGAGACAGGTTGCTGTTCTTACTTGTCCATGGAGCACCATGAACAATTTGGCTCTAGTCCTTGATTGTCTTCCTCAGCTTCAGCACAATGCTATAAGTAATAATTAGTCAGCCTATAGAAATCAGATGGTATTTCTAACACACTGACAGTTATTTTCCCATTTCAAAAGAGTCCTGCCCACCTAGATTGAGATTTTATGAGTCATCCTGTTGGATCCCCAAATTTATATTAATGTCTAGAAGGAATAACTCATTCAGCAACAATAAGAAGGCATTATTATTAGAATTTTTGGTATAGGATGTGAAGACCAAATTAAGCAGTGCAAGCAGCAGAGTAGATTTTTTAATAGAACATTACGTATGCAAGGCTTCCCAATGCTCTGCACAAAGTAATGGGTAATTCTACACTGTAAGAAGAGATTCATGCATTCAGTAACAGCTCACCCAGAGACTGGGATTTTAGAATTTTATTATTAGGCAGAATAAACATTTTGGCCCAAATTGATATTAATTGAGAGGGAGAGAAGGAATGTGATTATCTCCTTTGGTCTTTGAACCTGCTAAAGGATCTTTAACATCAATCTGCACAGACACCAAATGTGAGGCATAAGCTTATATTATCATGTTCTTTAAAGGAAAGACTGTCTAATCATTTATGAGTCCTTCCCAAGGGCTTTGTGACAGCCATTTAGCATGGGAAGGTTAAAGGAGAGGACTAAATTTTGGGAATTTGAGTTTTGAATTAAAATAAACAAAAAGCCCAAAGCAAAAGTTTACTGCTTAGCCTGTAAGTCAGAGATGGACAAAATATGGCCTGCCAGGCAATGTCATCTGGCTTGCAGTTTCCCACCAATTAATTGTACCCCACCCAGCCCATCCATCTTGCTCTCACCCTCGTGTATGGAAGGGCCTGGCCCAGCCAGTACCTAGCTTCTGAGTAGGGCTGCTGCTGCCTCTGCTGCAACTGCTGGGGGATCTGCTCAGGTTCCCCAGCATCCAGTGACTCCTCCCCAACTCCCTGCTGCAGTGCTCACTCTGGGCAGCAGGTAGGGAGGCAGTGGGGGTGGGATGGAGTGGGGGAGTTGCAGCTGGGTGGGGGCAGGGAGCATGGGGCTGGGACAGATGGAGTGTGGAGCCAACACTCAGGGGTCAGTGGGAGTGTGGAGCTCAGGAGGCCAGGGTATGGGTAGGAGGGAGGATGCCCCCATACACTACCCCCCATGGCACACAGCCCCTACCACCGGCAGCAGCAGCAGCAGGTGGCAGGCTGTTGGGACACTTGTGGCCCGCTTAGGCGCTGCTGCCCAGTGGCATGCGGCTCCAGCCAGAGATGCACGTGACAGTAAGGAGTGCAGTCAGACCAGCCCACCTCTATTGTGCAGTGCTCCCTACAGTGCACATGCAGCTCCTGGCACTTGCTCACCATTGGAGCGGGGAAGCCCCACGTGATGGAGCTAGTTGCCTTCCATGCTCCCTGCCACCATGGAAGCAGAGGGTGGCATACGTGTCCCAAGATGGTACCAGCGGGTGGGACACCTGTCGAGGTGTGGAGCTACCCTTGTGGTCCTTCACAGCTCACCAAAACTCATTAGGTAGCCCTCTAGGTGAAATAACTGCCACCTCTGCTCTAAGTAGTCACAGCTGATGTTTCCTTCTATGACAGAACTGTAATGAACTACTTTTGCCAACATAGTGCTGTCTACATTTTCAATAAACATTCAAATCCCACTTACCTAACGCTTGAAGAGACTGCAGCCAGTGTTGGTGGCATCTGGAAATGATAGTATATTGCCAGCCTTCAGTCCTTTATCATACTGTATTGTACTGTTGTTGGAATCATGTGATCATACAATAATTGCTGCTTCAGTTTTAAAAATTGGTTGTAGAGAAAAGCTTGAAGTCATGAGGGAGTAGAGCCTAAAGATTCCCAATAAAGAAAGGAAAATTAGAAAATATCTGAATGAAAAAGAGATTTTCATTTTTCTGTGTTTTTTGGGAGTCCAGTTCCTGATGTATTAATTCTTGGGGATGGCAACTCTGATTTGCTCTACAATTCTCTGTTGGATGGAGCAATGGGAGCAATGGAGAGAGCTACAAATACCAGCCAAGCAGAATCCCATGTTAGGTAGTCAAAGAACTCCCATGGATTTTTTTTGTAACAGACTTTGGGTGTCCTGCTTACACAAGTTACATTTTCCGCATGACTGGGCCCCTAAAAGCACTCTACAGCCATGACATAACACACATGAATGGGCGCAGAGCACTTTTAAAATGGCCAATCACACAGAAAATTAACCCTCATCAAATGAGGTATTAGATGAAGGCGCTCTAAAGCAGAGCATCTTTGGGCACTTGTGTTCCCTCCAAGGTTCATTTTTTGCATGGGGGTAGGCTGGACTGGTGCCCATTCCAGCAGTGAGCTCCAAACCAGTCCTGCCCCCAGGGATGTCAGTGGGGGAAGAAGGGAGCAGGAAAGAGAGCAGCAGCAGCTCCTGGCTCAGGTTGGCCTGGCTGGAGATGGCAGGTAGGGGGCCATGGTGGAATGGAGCCCCCTTGCCTTATGGGACCCCCTCAGCTACCATGGCTGGGGAATTGTGAGGAGTCAGGAGGGGGCTACAAGACAAGGGAGCTCCATTTCCCCCCCAAGCTCCAGCCAGGCAAAGTTGAGCCAGGAACTACTGCTGCCACTGTCAAGAAACCTGGGTAGGGGGTGGGGGAAGGGAGCCCCCAAATCCCCCTTGTTTTGTATAAAGTACCATGAGTTAGAGCAGGGACCCTAAACATCTATAGGCACCCTCTGAATCAGGTTAGTATAGCCTAGGGATCCCATATTATTTTGGAGCAGATTTGGGGAAGAAGATCTAGGAATGACTTGGCAATTGGTGAATAATTGATTTTATGAATTCTCACAAAATTGTGCGTGTGTGTGTAATGTGCGTGCGTATATATTTACATGTGTGTGTGTTCCAGAGACTGTCCACTGTCTGGTATTATCGCTCATTGTGCATATTCCATCTCCCAGTCTGGGCATTTGTAAAGATTGCAGCTTTCGTTTAAATACTGTGCTGTTTGTGGGACCCTGCATTCAAACAGGGGGCTGTCCAAGATGTTCATCTTGTGATGTGTTGCTTTGAAGCGTCTGTATCCAGATCTCAGTTTATTCACCTTGACTCATGCTTTTCTGGCAAGGTCATGCCTAAGGACCTAACAAATTCAAGGTGGCTGCCCACAGATTTCATGGCCCAAGCACAGAGCCCAGTATCATTCTTGCTGTCCAAGCATAGTGTGTCCCCCCCCCCCCAACACACACACACACACACCTCTGATTGGCCAAGGAGCCCTGGAAGTCCTGCTCCACCACACAGATTGTCAGATGGCCCCAAACTATGGCTTACTTACCCTAATTAAACCTGGGGGAACCATTAATCTATGCATTATTAAGCATGGATCAATGGCTTCCTTGGGCTTAATCAGGTTAGTTAAGTCATGGTTTGGGGCCATCCCCAAGCAGTTCATGACAAAAAAATAAAATAAAATAAACTTACCAGCAAGCAAAGAAAAGCCCTGGACTCTGGAAGCAGATGGGGAAATGTGGGAGTGGGGGGAAAGGGTATGCAGAAGGGGGACTGGGCCAGGGCCGTATCCACAGGGGGCAGGGTTATGAAAATAATGGAATGAGCGGCAGGGAAAGGAGTGGGAGATTGGGATTGGAGGCGGGGTTATGCAAATGAAGGATTGGGGCTATGAAAGGAGGCAGGGTTATGCAAAATGACAAGGGATAGAATGGAGGATGGGGAGAATGGGTCTGCCTCTGCCTCTGCCTCTGCCTCTGCCTCTGCCTCTGCCTCTGCCTCTGCCTCTGCCTCTGCCTCTGCCTCTGCCTCTGCCTCTGCCTCTGCCTCTGCCTCTGCCTCTGCCTCTGCCTCTGCCTCTGCCTCTGCCTCTGCCTCTGCCTCTGCCCTCCATCCTTCCCCCCTCCCCAACCCCCTTCCATTTCTGTTCCTGGGCTAAGCCTACATCAGAGGTTCAGCCTCCAATTTGCTCCCTCTGCCCCCCTTTACCTCCCCTAGTGCTTCAGGATATCAGGATTTCCTACCATTTTTTGTGTTTGCAGCTTTCCTTCCACCCCTGCCTATCCCCCCCTCTTCCCCCCACCCTGCTCCCGCTCAGCAATTTTGCCCTTTTCCACAGGCCCTTTGTTTTTTCACAGGGCTCACACTTTTTCAGGAATACCACCTGAAATCATACTTTCTATGAAAACAATGAAATGGCAGTTTTGGTAGGTCCTTAGTCATATTCAGTGGGGGACTTGTTTGGTGTTGCAATAAAACTCTGTAAGAATACATCTGACTTTTCCCAGCAGTCTGCCCACTCCATTCCTACCTATAGCTGTAAGTTAGCACCCCCATACTTTTCCAGGAGCTCGTGGGCTTTATGTAGAAATGGTTTTCTTCCAATTTTGATGAATAATTGATTTTGATGTATATATGCATAAATCTCATGTGTATGAAACAGACCCCAAATCATTTCCTGACACATTTTCTTGGTATAACAAGTTTTGCAAGTATTACCAGTTTGTTAAAGTATTACGCATATGTTAAAGAGACAGAAGGCCTTGGATTTGTGTCAGAGGAAGCTGTAATATTTCAAGCACCTGCCTGAGACTGAGGTGCACTATACTGCTTTGGGGCTTATCCCTGGTGACCATTTGACATTATCATCCATTTCAGACTCTCTTGCAGGTTGCTGCATATGATTACATTTATGCCATCTCTTTTCTTTCTTTCTGATTCAAATATACTTTTTTCTTCCTGGCTTTTTCAGATAGGAAGTATTATTTTTAAATCATATGGGGAAATTTCTAATAATCCTGCATATTTTAGAGTGGAATAGGAAATGTATCTCTATTTCAAGCCTTTCCCAGTCATTTTGATTGCCAAGATATTTTTAATTTGGCTTCTGTTCTGTTGCTCATGGTTTTTAGTTTTACCCTCCAGTTCTTAATCCCCTGTCTCTTGACTAAGAACCTGTCTTACTTTTTTATACCTCATCAGGGAGAGATAGTCCCTTGGTACTATGTAGAGATTTGAAGCAGGCAGTTTTGTTGGCGGTGGGTCTTTTAATTTGGCATGTGTGACCCAGAATTAAGTGTTTGGTCCAGTGACTCTGAGGCATTAGTTGCTGGTAAAGCCATTGGCTCAATTTAGGAGATATGTGTGTTTGGAAATTCTGGGAGACCTATTATATGAGAATGTATTGTGTTTTTACTTCAGTATAAGTTTTGATCTTTCACTGCTTTATGGTCCAGGGAATGTGTGCCAGTTTTATGTTCTGTCCAGACTTACTTCAGATGGGAGGATAACACACAGCTCAATGTGCTATTCTTTTATGACAGATAAACCAAGGTCCTTTTCTTCTTCTCCTCATCATTGTTGACTGTCCATGTAAAAGTTAAAATCTCCAGGACCTTTGAAGTAAACTTAGTGCCTAGGTAACATTCCTTTCACTCATAGAAACAAAATTTCAAGGCCACAAGCCTTTTATGAACTATTGTGGAATGAATGTCAGCTCCTTTTATGTATCTCCTTTAAACAGTTGTCGTCCTTTGCATAGTACTTGAAGACATTATGTCTGAAAGAATGCAAAGTGCTTTTTGAAGACAAGACTTTAATTATATTTTGTTTTTCTTTTTTTTCTTGCAATTACATCATTCCAAGCCTTGCTTGCTTGAGTCAGAAATGACTTTTTGCCTTCTGAATAATTATTTTTTGATGTATCACCATGTAAATGCTAAGTACAGCAGTTACACCTCAACTTTCAAAATGCCACAGGCTTTTGCTTTTTCTGAGCCTAACAGAATTTCTAATGACAAAAATGGGCAGATCACAATTTATTTTTGTTTACAGTTATGATACTATTGAGCTTGTTCCATCTGTAGTTTTCAAAGCCCTTTATGTAGGAAATCAGTATCATTATCTCCATTTTCTAGGTAGGAAACATTGAGGCATAAAAAGATGAGGTGACTTGCCCAAATTCACGCAGCAGACCAAGAATACTTGTCAAGTTTTTGTATCTTTAGCTAGAACTCCATCCACAAGATAACCCTGCTCTTTCCTTACCTTGTTAATAAACACATTCCTTGTCCAGAGCATACAGAGAAGTATTTGTGTAAAACACATTTAATTAAAAATCTACTTGAATCAGGAAAGTCTCTGCCATTCTCACTTGCTCTCTCCAAATCAAAAGAAGCATGTCCAGCATATTTGAAAATAGCTGTGTTTTTATTAAAAGGTACAAAACAATTTTGTAAATAGCAAGCACAGCTTTACTTCCTATCTGCAAGCACATTACTTATACAGTCACCAGTGTATTCTAGCAGTTTGAACATTTCCCACCTGCATTAGCTAAATTTACCCTGGCATTTGTAGCAGCCTCTTCCATTCTCAGTGTGAGGATTGCTGTAAATGCTGGAGTATGGTAAATGCCTAGTGTTTAATGGTACCCACTCCATTACAGAATGGAAATTGCATGGCTATTTACTGCATTTTTTCACAATGGTGGTAAATGCCATAAAACTAAGTGAAAACCACTGTCATTTTAAGCTTTGCTATGATTCCTTCTGTTTTCCCTTTAAAAGCAGTGCTTCGTATGCTTTAAAAAGATGCTGAATATGCAGTTATTATGCTGACTTCTTTTAATCGGTCTTACCATTTAGAATAATGGGCAAAACCAGTATAAAAACTCTGCTGGGATCTCTCCTTCTTCATCTATATTTGAAGGATCAGGATCTATCAATGGAACAAAGATGAACATAAGTTTTCAGAGCATTTGGACATTCATCTGCTTTGTGGTAGTACTGAGGTGGTGTTGTTGCCCTGATGGTCCAGGACATATGAGGCAAGAATTCTTGTAGGTCACATTTTTATTGGACCAACTGCATGGTTGGGATAGTTATCCTGTTTCTTTCATGTATAATCTCCCCAAACAGAGGCTCCACAGTGGAAGGGCCACAAAGAAATTGATATGTTTTTATAAGCTTTATCTTCTGGTCTGTTAAGTATGCTCTCCTTTCTGAAAAATTTCAAATATTTCATAATTACTGGGCCCAGTCCTCCATATTCTGAACTCAGTGACAAAAAATTTACTGAACTCAATGGCAGCAAGCTTATTGTATGTCGCAGATAACTATTCATCCGTGGATAGACAGAAAACAATAATTCCCAATTTCATTTCAAAATCTAATGAAGCTGGCCTTTTAAATCCACTTGATTACATCTACTAATGCTAGGCTCAGATTGAAATGTCAGCTTTGTTTCTTAAGTCCCCTAATGATCATTGTAGCAGGCCAAAATGAGGGTTCCACTTAGATGATAAACATAACAGCACTGAAGAAGCCATAAATCTTTCACAAAAATATTTATGGCAAGAGGTAAAGTATTAAGAGTCTGGTAACCATAACGTAGTGAATATGGTACAAATACTATTGGTTAGAAATAATACAACTGATGGATTTCACTCTGCTTTGATTTGTTCAAAGAAAGGTAAATTAAATGCAATCCTAAAATTAGGAGTTGTGGTGCAAAACCTGGTTACAGTAGTCAAAGTGATTTTTTTTTTTTAATTGTTCAATTAACCCAATGCCAGCAGGGTTGAACAACTGATGTTCAAGCCAATTCCCTTCTTGCTGCAACATTCATGAATTTATTATCACAAATTTAGGGAATATCTCATGCCACTTTGGTATCCCTTCCAACCTGCTCTCAGCATCCTATTCCTATTTAACTGCCTTATATGCTGAACTAACTAATGATTCCCCAAATTACTATTATCTACTCACCTTTGCACTGCTCGAGCACATCCAGATGAGAGCACACGTATGCTATGTGCTGCTGTGTTCTCCATGCTGAAAAAAGCAGAGCGGTAAACATGGTGGTAGCATCTGCTGCCCAAAACTGGAGCTGGGCCATCCAGAGCCACATTGTGGCTGCTAGCTAGGCTCTGCATGTAGGATTGCTCCTGCTTGAACCCCAGGAGGCCCCTAGGACACCAGGTGAGGCTGCTGGGGCCAGCCCAGGTGCTGGCCCCAGGCTTCCCTATCCCATCTGGGGCAACTTGCCACATGCCAGAGTGCATGTGCATGGGTGTTTCCCAGGGACAAGTAGCAGCAACACAATTATGTGCTGCTACTATATGTTTCTGGGCAAATGCACGTGCACACTCAGCTGGACATGCCCCTTGAAGCCTGGGATCATTCAAGGCACTATTTTTTAATGGAAGCAACTCCAGAGCTGTCTTGGCTTAAACACTGAATCTAACTGAGAAGAGAAGAAAGGCAGTATGCTCCCCTTCTCCCCTCCCCACAACTGCCCTGTCCCTGGCTTCCTTTAGGTACCATGATAGAGAGGGAGGATGGCAAAGAGCCACCCCAGGGACTGTAGACTAGCTAGAAAGTCCCCTGATGCACCGATTATTCTCTGGAAGTCACTTCTGTCCCATAGACTACACATGCATAGCTATAGTTCTACCTACAAGATGATTTAAAGAGAATTATTTTAATGAAACAATTACTACTGAAGGTTTCACTAGCTATTCAAATTTTATGAGATGAAACAACACTGCACCATTTAGCAAACATGGCAATAACAATGAAAGGCAGGTGGTTATGGTAAGGAGGTAAACCAACACAACTGGCAATAACAATTTAGTTTTTAATATCAATTTGTAATTGGAAAGGCTATGGTTGTTAATATGTCTGTCATTTGAAAAGATCAATTTTGGATTTGTCTGCTAATGTTTGTCCAAACAATATTATTAGCGTGCTTGTCATTATGCAGTAAAACAGGTCTTCTTCCAGTTTTATAGCCAAATGTTACTTTCTCACGTGCCCTGAAAATGTCAGATATCTGTTTGATTTAAAGAACCTCAATTACTTGGGGAATGCCTTATTTTTCCAAAAGTCTTAATATTCTTGGTTAGTTTGGTGCAGAGGGATGCTGCCTGTCCATTTCCATACATCACTCTTTTGCAACAGCTAACACTAATAAGAACACAGAGAGAGACACAAATCCTGGCAAGGTCCTGGCCAGTTCCTACATAGAAGGGGATTGTGCCAAAGCTCCTTTTACAAAGTGGGCTAGAATTGGGAATAAGTGTGTGTATAGAGGGTGGAACTCTGGTTTTAAGCTTTTATGGAAAGCATTTATTTACCTACATAACATACACATCTATTCATGAGCTCCAACGGGCTATGTGAAATTCAGTTTACATACATAGATTGAAATTCACTTAGTTTCTCCACCTGATTATCCTACCAATCAACAATAAACATATAAATTACATATTTCACTGCACTTCTATTACAGTTAGCTTTTTTAAACACAGTTGTACATTAACTACTGAATTACTGGAAAATGTTTCTGAATGGAAAGTTTGATGAACTCTCTGGAAATCATTAAAAAAGTAAGCAGTGTGCATGGTTTATTTCTTCCTTTAGTAATAAAAAATATACAAAGTGTTTCAGTAGAATTATTGATTACCTTGTACATTTAAATAGTACATATTTTTATTCTAGATATAACTCTATTCAAACATTAAAAATGCTCCAGATAGCAAAATAATGATTTAGATAATGCCATAACACCATAAAGATTATTGTAGAATTGAAGATAGTTCACTGTGTAATTTACTTACAGTGGACCTCATCCTGTTCCACTGGCCCAGTCAAGACTAAAAGAAACAAAGCATAATGTAATTTAGTACTTGCTCACAGCAGCCTCGTAAGATCTCTTATATCTGCTTCATGGCCATAAAGGTCCATTCTTAAAGGAAGTCACGGAAGAACTTCTACTTGACCACTGCAGAACCTAAGAGAGCATTATGATTATGCTTGCTAAAAATGATGCATCTACTCCATTCAGTTTACTGGAATGGTTGTGGGAAGCTGGAATTCTCCTACTCATAATCAATAGAGTATTCAGATTTCCATAAACTGCACCTTACGTTTCCACCACTTTTTAAAAGTTAGCATATTCAAGAGTAGAATTTCAGTCATTAGAGTCTAATATTCAAGCAAAAGTGGTAAAAAATTACGGCATATTTTTGATTACCCAACCTGCGTGTATTTAGGCATATTTATAATCCGTGTAATGGACAGTGCATTTCATTGGGTTCTGTTTCTGATTCAGTTACTGATCTGCTGTTTCTTTTAAACAGTTAATTCACTACTCTATGTCTGTATATTCCCTGACAATTTTTGTCTGTTCTTCAAATCAGGCACTTTTCCTTACTTGGAGTAGTGCCTACTGCCCCGGAGTCCCAATCAAGGTCAGTAATATAATATATAACTGTGCATAAGAATATAAAAGCACACAAGTGGCCTATGGGCAGAAGTGCAGCGTGACCTTCTAAAAAATCTAGCTCCCAGAATTGAATGTTAGTTGGTGTCTTCACTACATTTGGAATAAATTAGGCACAGGTACATTAGGCATTAATACTGACTGTATGTGAAATTACTGCTGTAAGCAGGTAATCTTGCATAACACAGAAGCTTCTTGCCAGACCCTCTCATAGCCACAGTTTATGAATTAGACCATAGTTCTACTGCTGATACAATATGATAGCTGTAAAACTTCACTAACCAGTTGCCTGCTTAGAATAGCATTACTATGCCAAAATGTTGGCACCTTGTATCAGTTTGACACAAACAGCTTTAAGCTTTTGAAAAAGTAAAACAGTTTATATATTATCTGGTGTTTGGAAAGAACCTTCAAATTTTATTTATTTAATTTATTTAGCTTTTCCTTTAAAGCAGCAAAAACCTCTAGATAATTGTTTATGACCAGATTCTGCCTTCTCCTGAGAATACTGTTTTTTACCTATCTGGTCTCTCTAGGCTGCTTTTTTTTTTCTGCTACTCTTTCTCTCATCTTCCCGCCTTGTCTTTTTATTGTACACGAAAGGTAACAGGGCCTGATTGTACAAAATGCAAGGTAATGAATAGTTATTTATGGCCAAGTGGGTTAAACACTACTGAATTAGACTGGTGGCATCTTACATCCATTTCACAACCCGCTTGCACTGGGGTAAATGACAACATAAAGTACTGATTTAGCAAAACAACTCACAATAGTAACTTCCCTCTCAAAAATCACTACAGTTGGGCCTTGATTTACATGGTATTTTTTGCAAAGTTTCAGTTATGCACGTCAATTAATTGTGACTCTTTATTTTTGTACATGGTATGGATTCACATTTATACACTGCAGAGTGGTCGTCAAGATGTGCAGATGTGTCTAGAATCAGCTGGTTGCTTCCAACCTCCCCCCGCCCCCATGCTGGTCTCAGTGTAGCTGGTAAGTGTGTTGTGGTGGAAGGGGAGGGGGGAGGGAAGGGGCATAGGGAGACAGATCAATGCCCCCCATGGTGAGGGAGGGAGTAGGGCAGGGGCTGGGGCAGGTGCTGCCCAGCCAGGGCAGGGTGGGCATGAGACAGAACTGCAATTCATCCGGGGGGGGGCACGGAAGGGGTGGTTTTCCATTGCTGTGAGAGTGCATGGGGGGCATGTTCCCCCCAGGTCTGCATGGGGTGGGACAGGCTGCAGCTGCAGGCTGGAGCTGGGGCTGTGAGGGGCTCTTCTCAGCCAGGGTTGAGCCGGGCTGGGTTTGGGGCAGGTGGCAGCACTGAAAGGGGGCTATGGCAAAATCTGTGGTTGCTGTAGCCCCCCCTGCAGCCCCCTCCCAGCACCACTGCCACCTGCCCCACACCCAGCCCCTGCCAAGAAAAGCCCAGTGCAGTCCCAGCTGCAGCCCGCCCTCCCTGCCCCACACAAATCCAGGGGCACATGCCCCCCCCCATGCCTTCCCAGAGCAACACCATACAAATAGAAATTGTGTAAAAAGATGCCAAGGGTCTGTGAGAAATAAGGGTTTAGGTTGCAGATGCAGCCAATACTTTGGCCAATAAATGCCTGTGCATGCGTGCAGCCACAGCACAGCAAGCAGCAGAGCCCAGCAGCTTGGAGAGCTGTGTGCAGCTGGTAAGTCTGGTGTGGTGAAAGGGGAGGGGGGAGGGATGGGAAATGTGGGGGGAGCAGAGGAGTGAGGAGTGGGGCAGGGGCAGCCACTGCCCAGCTGGGATGTGGTGGGCACGGGACAGAGCTGCAGCTTATCCAAGGGGCATAGGCGGGGGGCAGCTCCTGCTGCTGCATGCACCCCAGGAGGGTATGGGGGAGCATGTGGCCCTGGATCTGTGTGGGGCAGGGAGGGTTACAGCTGTGGGCTGGAAATGAGGCTGTGCAGGGATCTTCTCAGTAGGTAAGTCTGGTGTGGTGGAAGGGGCGGGGGGAACGGATGGGGAATGGAGGGGGCAGATCAACACCCCCCTGCAGTGGGGGAGAAGTGGGGCAGGGGACAGACACTGCCCAGCCAGGACAGGGTGGGCATGGGACCACAGCTTATCCCGGGGTGCATGGGCAGAGGGCAGGTCCTGCTGCTATGTGCACCACCAGAGGGCACAGTGGTGCTTGTGCTCCCAGATCTGTTTGAGGTGGTGAGTGCAAGCTGCTACTGCAGGCTGGAGCCAGGGCTGCACTGGGCTTTTCTTGGTGGTGGCTGGATGTGGGGCGAGCAGCAGCAGTTCTAGGAGGGGGCTACAGTGGAGGGCTGCAGCCACCCAAAATTTTACTACAGCCCCCTTCCAGTGCCACCATGCACCCCAAGTCCAGCCCAGCCCAGCTCAGCCCCTACTGAGAAGAACCCTGCACAGCCTCAGTTCCAGCCCACAGCTGTAGCCCTCCCTGCCCCACACAGATCCAGGGACACATGCCCCCTCATCCCCTCCTGGTGTGCATGCAGCAGCAGGAGCTGCCCCCCGCCCATGCCCCTTGGATAAACTGCAGCTCCATCCTGTGCCCACCCCGTCCCAGCTGGGCAGTGTCTGCCCCTCCCCCCTCTCCTTCCACCACACCAGACTTACCAGCTGCACACAGCTCTCCAAACTGCCCGGCTCTGCTCCTTGCTGGCTGCTTGCTATGTTGTGGCTGCACTCACACACCAGCATTTATCTGCCAAAGTATTGGCCACATCTGGAACCTAAGCCCTTATTTCCCATAGACCCTTGGTATCTTTTTGCACAATTTCTTTTTGTGCAGTGTTTTTTTCAAAAACATAACCACTGTGTAAATCTAGGCCCGACTGTACTCATTTAAAATCCTGACATAGGTGTTTTGCTCATGAGAAATGCTGACTAGGAATGAGACTATTCCTTCCATACCCTGCCTAATAATTCCAGAGGCTTTCTGCAGCACCACCTCCAGGGTTATCTAGCTGAAAGTCCGGATTATGATATATCAGTGGGGTATATTAATCATTAAATCTAAGATTTTATAGTACTGCTATCTCTGCAGATAGATTTCTAGCACTTCTTAATGCACATAGTAGCCGTGTGTTAACTTAATGCACGTATGTAGTCTTTTATAATCCACCATATAGAAGTCATGTATTTCATAATGTTTAAATAACCCGTCATATTCTGAGTCAATAATGCAAAAACTTCCCAGAAAAATATCAACAATTGTATTTTTAACTATCAAAGGCAATAAGTTGTTTGCATATTTCTTTTACTTCTGTCTAAATCCATCTCATTTTTGACATAGAGACCTTAATTTTTCTTTTTTTAAGGAAGATCAAAAACACAAACATGTAGTTCACAATTTAATTGGAATAAATTCATCATAATTTATTACTGTATAAAAGTATTTTACTATTACTTCATGCCAATGAAAACTTTGGATTTTCAAAATTATGATTGAATTTTTAGAAAAAAAATGTTTAATTGCTCTTTGATATTTTTCCAATCTGCTTGTTTTAAAAAAAATATAGAATTATCATTTTCTCATTAGACCTTTAGATATATTCTGTGAAAAATGCTGTCTTTTTACCAACTATATTAGTACCACACTACTAAGAAAAAAACACAGAAAAACAGCTGAGCATCAAGGAGCAATGGGAAACAAAAAACATTGAGGAAGAGCAGCAGATATATTTCTGGTCATGGAAACAGCTCCTTCTTTCCCTTGTCTCCCTCTTCTTGCTCGGAGCTCCTAAGTATCATAGCCTGGATGTTCTGGATGACCAGACACCCCTCCTGGACAGCTTCTCTGGCCATGGACTTGCCCGCACTGAACTGGTTGGTGACATAGTGGAGATTACACCAGCTTCAATATGGTGATACCCACCCACTGCTCCCGACTGAGGGGTGGCCACATTCTGTTGTCCTCGTATGTGATGTGGGGGAGAGGGGAGGTACTGGGTGACTATGTCCATGAAAGTGGCCCAGCACACAGAGAATATTTGAATCTATTTTTCATTGTAACAGGTGTCCAAGACAATCCACGTCCATCATGCCCCTCCCCACTATTGAGCCTGCCACCCCACAGGCGCTGTGTGGTAGGGATGATCCTTCTCTCTCCCTCTCTCTTCCCCTACAACCATCTTCTTCCCTGCAGGCCCCTTTGGGCACCAGCCAAAAGGTGGCTGCAACACCTCGCATTTTGCCTGCCAGATTTTCTGTGACCTGTGCCATCCCCAGCTCCCATTAAAGTTCCTATGTCCTGGGAGTGCTCCATAGCCCTTCCTTTCCCTCCCTTTTTCTCAGTGCTGATCCAGCCTTCTCCTAGCCAGAAACTCTGAGCCATGCAGCCCAGAGGTTTTAATGAGAGCTCATCTGAGACATCCCTTTTTGAGTCCCATTTCCACCAACACACTCCCTTTTATTCCACAAAGTGCCACCTGTTCTGATCAGGGATAGGGCAGAGGGTTATTTTTGTTCAAGTTTCCCCTCTCAGCTGGCAGCCTTGGCAAGCATTAGGCAAGGTTAGCCTGGCCAGGAGGCTGAGACACCTGGCTGAAGCAGGCAACACTGAGGATTTATAACAGCAAGCTGGGCTCTGGAAAGCCCCATGCACTGCCTGAACTATGATTTATAGGAGGAAAATGTCTCCTCAACCTGGGAAAGAAAATTTCCCTTGCTTCCCTTCCCGCCCCTCCGCCCCCTGAGATGGAGTATATGTGTGTGTGAAAGAGAGAGAGGGAGAGACAGAAAGGAGTTCAGAGATTCATGCTAGCTGATAGAAGCAAAACAGCCTTGAAAATTTCTGCCTATAGCTCCTACTCCTTGCCCCACCACTACAGCCCAGATCTACCAGCAGCTGCCCTACCCCGGAGCAGTGGATTCCCCAGCAGCAGGCTGCCCCCCACACCACAGCAGGCATGCTGCATGGGGATTGGGCTCATAGAGCAGGGTGCTGCTGGAGCCATGGGGCTGGAGCCCTTTGCCTAGCAGGAGCAGCAAGCTGAAGCCCAGCATAAAGAATTACGGAGAAGTAGGACTGGAAGGGACCCCCCTTGCTCAGCAGCCCTCTAGTGGCAAATCACAGCTGTGCAGGTAGGGGAAACTCAGAGAAGGTTTTTAAACGAAAGGTGTGGCTGCTTCAAACTCCAAGCTAGCACTAAGCTGACCAAAATTTGTGCGGCTCAAAGTATAATGTGTAGCAAGGCCCTAAACTATGTTGCTCTAAGAAAACTGTGTAACTTAGATTGATTCCTCCCCTGACTTTTTGAGTGTCTGTATGTGGCCTAAATGACTGAAACATTCTTTAATATCAGATTCTAGTCCCCTTATTCATGTAGAGAAAAGCTTCAATCCAAGGAAGGGCATCAAAAACTGGCCTGAAGCATTTCTAACCTCCATGGCTGCAAAATAATTTTGCAAAGTCTCTAGGCTACGAATTAGTTCCCTTTCACAGAAGGAGAACTAAGTCCAAAAGAATACCTTTGTGAAAGAACAACATTATTGAGAGGAGAGTTAGTATAAAAGAGATTAGTTCTTCAAAATATAAAATGGTGCATATCTGCCAGTGCCTGAAATTATTTCTACATTTTAAGGAATGACAGTGGTTTTTATCTTGGCACACTGAGGTGAAGAGCAGGGCTATTCAGGTTTCACACTATCTAACAACTGTTTGCATTTCAACATTTCAACCTTATATCTTAGTAACATCTAGAGAAATAGGTCTTTCCAAGTTGCCTGTTTACTTTTTGGCTAGCATAAACCTAGCATCTACATAAACACATATATAATAAAAGAGTTAATGTAAAGAATAGATTCCATTCCTGATACAGAATTTTTTTTTTTTGTATTTTTAATACCAATTGCTTAATTTATGTTAGTCATATACAAAGTTTCATAAAGAAAGCTATATAACTTTTGATTAGAATTTGACAATGAATAATTCCATAGATAAGAATGGAAACCCATCAGAGTGACTGATGGAAATAGGATAAACTTTAATAATCTATGCCACAGTTTTGCAAAACCAGTTTGTTTTATGAATATCGTGTAATGAGTTTGACCCTTGAGGCATGATTTCTTGCAGGTTTCCACAAAAAGATTTCTACCATTTATCTGCTTATGGGGTGAAATGTCCTTTCTTTCTTGGATATCCTCTGAAAACTGTCTCTAGAACACCTGTGCTCCTCTGTGCAATGTAACTAACTCCAAGGTTAAACTATCTCCAACTGTAGTAGCAGGCAACTGTTGATCCTTCTCGATCATGGTGTGTGTGTGAAAGGTAACACAGACCTTTGATAAATACATATAGATAGAAGCAGAACTTGTGCATATCATCCATCCTTCCCTTTAGACCATTGAGACAGAATCCAAAGGACAGACTGAGTCCAGATGTTCAGTGCTGTAAAGACTGTAGTTATATGCACCTGCAGGAATTGGACCTGCGTCTCCCATGTGTCAGACATGGTTTCTACTACTGAACCACAATAGCAGGCTGTAGACACTTAAGGTATAGATTATGGCCCAAATTGTCCCGTACAACCACTTCAGTATATGGTAATATCATAGTATCATAGTGCTTAGGATTGGAAGGGACCTAAACAGATCATTAGGTCCAACCTGCTGCCCCGGGCAGGAATGGGTGCCAGGGTCATATCACCCCAGCCAAATATCTGTTCAGACTCCTCTTGAAGACCCCCAAGGTAGGAGAGAGTACCACTTCACTTGGGAACCCATTCCAGAGCCTGGCAGCCCTAACTGTAAAGTAATGTTTCTTTATGTCCAGTCTGAACCTTCTCTCTAACAATTTGTGGCCATTATTCCTAGTAACCCCAGGTGGTGCCTGGGGGAACAGAGCCTCCCCCAGTTCCCGCTGGTCCCCCCTGGTGAGTTTGTAAATGGCCACCAGATCCCATCTTAGCCTTCTCTTGTGGAGACTGAATAGGCCTCTCCTAGTAGGGCCTGCCCTGCTGCCCTTTGACCATGTGAGTGGCCCTCCTCTGGACCTTCTCCATGCTAGCCACATCCCTCTTCAAGTGCAGCACCCAGAACTCGACGCAGTACTCCTACTGTGGCCTGACCAATGCTACATAGAGGGGGAGGATCACCTCCTTGGGCCTGCTTGTGATGCATCTGTAGATGCATGACAAGGTATGGTTAGCCTTACTGACCACTTCCTCACAATGGCGGCTCATGTTCATCCTGGAGTCAACAATGACTCCAAGATCCCTTTCTGCCACTGTGATGACAAGAGCGGTGTTCCCCAGCCTATAGATGTGTCTGCGCTGAATTCCATCCTATTCTCATCTGCCCACTTCTGTAATTTGTCTTGATCTAACTGGATTCTGGCCCTCCCCTCCAACGTGCCCACCTCGCCCCCCAACTTGGCGTCATCAGTGAATTTGGACAGCGTGCTATCCACACGCACATCCAGATCGCTGATAAAGATGTTGAATAGTACAGTCCCCAGGACCGAGCCCTGGGGGACTCCAGTGCCCACATCCCTCCAGGTCAAAAACGACCTGTCCACCACCACTCTCTCGGTGTGACCATCTAGCCAATTTTCCACCCATCTAACTGTGTAGGCCACAGGCATATAGTTTTTTTAAGAGGATGTGGTAAGAAACTATGTCTAAGGCCATCTTAAAGTCCAGGAAGAGGACATCCAACCCAACACCCTCATCCAGGGACTTTGTGACCTGATCATAAAAAGAAACCAGGTTAGTCAGGCAGAACCTGCCCTCAGTGAACCCATGTTGGTTGCCCCTGAGCATTACCTCCCCTGCTGGGCCCTTGCAGATATGCTCCTTGATAATTTTCTCAAAGGTCTTCCCAAGGAATGAGATAAGACTGACTGGCCTATAATTGCCTGGGTCCTCCTTTCTCCCCTTCTTGTAAATGGGGACCACATTGGCCCTTTTCCAATCCTTTGGTACCTGGCCAGTTCCCCATTAGCACTCAAAGAGCTGTACCAGAGGCCCCGCTATGACACCCGCCAATTCCCTCAGCACCTTTGGGTGAAGAGCATTTGGACCTACTGATTTAAACATGTCCAGACCCTTCATAAGTTCCCTAACTAGGTCATCCCTGACCCTAGGCATGGCGGTGCCTCCCGAGGTCCATCTGCAATTCTAGTGGGGGAGATGTCCCAGTCCCTGTTCAGGAATATGGAGGCAAAGAATTCGTTAAAGAGGTCAGCTTTTTCATTTGCCGTAATCACCAGATTGCCAAGCCTATCCTGTAGGGGCCCCACGTTACCCAGTGCCTTCTTCTTATTTCCTATGTATTTGAAAAAGGACTTTTTATTATCTTTTATTCTGGTCACCAGCCCTAGCTCCATCTCTGCCTAGGCCTTCCTAACAGCCTCTCTGCAGTCCCAATCAATGGAGGTGTAATTCACCTTGGTGATAGCCCCTTGCTTCCACTGTTTGTATGCCTCCTTTTTTGCCCTCAGGAATCCCTGGATACCTTTGCTGAGCCATGGGGGCTTCTTAGCACCCCTGACCCCCTTTGTGCACATTGGGACTGGCTCCCTTTGAGCTCGGAGGATTGTCTCCTTGAGGAACAACCACCCGTCTTGGACTCCCATCTCATTGAAGCTCTGGGACCCCAGTGCCTCTCCTACTAACCTTAGCTTACAGAAATTGGCCCTCCTGAAGTTGAGGACCTCTGCCTATCATTGCAACCATCTCAGCTTCCTTCCCATTTTCCTTATAGTGGCCATGTCTACACATGCACTTTCCTGCACAGTAGACTAATTAGATGCAGAGTAAAGCATCATTGGGCATCTCTACACAAGATGCCAAATGCTCAGTAGACTAATTCTACTATGCATGAGCACATCAAGGCAAAAGCTGTGCTATTGCATTGCATTAGTGTCACTAAAAAGACAGGTGCTGGCAGTAGATTTCATAGATATTTGGGCTGGAAGGGACCTCACAAGATCATGGGGTCCAACCCGCTGCCCAAAGGGCAGGAAATCAGCTGGTGTCAAATAATCCCAGCAAGATAGGCATTCAAGTGTTCTTTGAAAGTATCCAAAGTGGGTGCTCACACCACGTCTGGGGTGAGTCTATTCCAGGCCCTGGGGACTCGGACAAAAAATAAGTTTTTCCTTATGTCCAGCTTAAAACAATCTTCCAGGAGTTTGTAATCGTTGGACCTTGTCTTCCCTTGATGAACAGACATTCTCCCAGTTCCTGATGGCCCTTACGTACTTATAGGCTGCCACCAAGTCACCCATGAGCCTACGCTTTTCCAGGCTGAAGAGTCCCATGGCTCTCAGCCTCGCTTCGTAAGGCCTGCTGTCTTGTCCTCTAATAATTTGTGTAGCTCTCCTCTGGACTCTTTCAAGCTTCTCCACATCCTTTCTGAATCATGGAGCCCAGAATTGGATACAGTATTCCAGCTGCAGCCTCACCAAGGCCAAGTAAAGTGGGAGGGTGACTTCCTGGGTTTTGCTTGAGATGCATCAATAGATGCAAGCTAGAGTTTTGTTTGCTTTGTTTTCTTGTTTGCTCTGGCATTGCATTGGTGCCTCATGTTCATCTTGTGGTCAATCATGACCCCCAAGTCTCTTTTGGTAGTGGTGCTGGTGAGCGTAGCACTGCCAAGCCTATAACCATGGTGTGGGTTTTTTCTCCCAAGGTGGAGCACCTTGCATTTCTCAGTGTTGAATGCCATCAAGTTTTGATCCACCCACCTTGTAAGACTGTTGAGGTTGGCCTGGATTGCCAGCCTATCCTCTAGGGTGACCACACTTCCCCATAGTTTGGTGTCATCAGTGAACTTAGCCAGTCCGCTTCTGACACTGGAGACTAGAGCATTTATAAATATATTGAAGAGTGCAGGTCCAAGAATGGAGCCCTGGGGATGCCACCGGTCACCATGAGCCATGTTGATTCGGTTCCATCGACTATTGCTCTCTGGGTCCATCCATGGATCCAGTTCTCTGGTCATTGGACTGCAAGATTGTCGAGGCCACAGTTCCCCAGTTTTTCCATGGGGACATCATGGGACAGCGGGTCAAAGGCTTTCTTGAAGTCCAAAAATATGATATCCACCTCTTCTCCTTTGTCCAGGTGATGCATTACCTGGTCATAGAAGGAAATGAGATTGGTCAGGCAACACCTACCCATGGCAATGAAGCCATGTTGGCTATCTGTTAGCATGTTACCTTCTGTTAGCCTGTTGTTACTGTTTTCACTGGTGATTTTTTTCCAAGATCTTTCCAAGGATTGAGGTCTACTGATTGATCTGTAGTTCCCTGGATCTTCCTTCCAAAACAGTATTATCTTACAGTACCAAAATAGTAGTAGTTGGGATGTACTTACCTTTTTGTATCACTAAACAAATGCTAGTACTAGATAAAGGGCAGTGAAGATTGTGCATTAAAAAGAATAGTGACAAACAGTACTGAGAAGTAGTGCTGGTTACTGCACATTGAAGTAGTACCTGCCATTACAGATAATAAACTTAATACACAGTAACTATGGTGTATTAGTGTACATGGAGATGTGCCCACTGTCTATACCTGGGGTGGTATTAGGCTTCAGTAAACTAATTAACATTAGTACTGTCAGGGATTAAACACACATGTAGGTGCTGATCACAGGTGTAAATTGTGCCCAGTCAGCCCAGCCAGCTAAGAAACAGACTCCTGCCTGCTGCCTAGCCACATGACTCTATACTTTCAGCACCTTGGGCCTACACCTAGAACCTGGGGCAGAGCAGGGCAGGAGCAGCCCTGGTGTAAACTGCTTTGTCCCAGCTCAAATTGCTGCTGTCCCAGGCACATGTATAGACACTGCACCTGGGAGTAGATTATTCTGGCTCAAACTGCTCTGGAGTTTATTGCTTCAAATTAATTGCATGTGTAGATACACCCTGTATAATCCTTTATACAATGCTTAATGGCCTTTTTTTAGAAATGTACTAGCAGATATTCCTTTTTTCTTTAAGAAATAAAATGTATAATTCATGAACTGTACATGTAGGCACATGTATGCAAATCCACACAAACATGCACAGTCACAGCCATTTTACTCTTCTAATATCAGGACTTTGTAAAATCATACAATGATTCCTTGCAAAATGTATTAACTGTGTAATAATTATGCACCTCAAAAAGAGAAAAAGGCATGATTACATATATGTAAAATAATGCTTTTTTCCTGGTTTTTGGAGAAGTGATTATACAAACACACACATACAACTTCTCCTGTCATTAAGATTGTGTGCAATTATTTAATATACAATATTTATAATTGCACTCGCTACATGAAAATACAGAAATTGGATTCATTTTGTACTTGCTCATCATTACAATCCCAAAAATTATGGTCTCTAAACGATGCTCTGGGGACCTACAAATGGGGGAGGTGTAGAAGAGACTTGTAGAAATCAGTTGGCCAGCTCACAAGATAAAAAGGAATAGGACACAAAAAACCTTCAAAAATACATGGTAATAGTGTTATCGTTACTCATCGTGCTATGTTTTGATACAGATAGCAAGAGGAAGCACACAGAAATGTGTGGATTGAAGTAATGCAATCATCTTATAGTATACACAAAGAGCTGTTTTAGGTGTTTTAATAATCAGTACATAATTGAGCACCACTTTGTGAACTGCATTACATGTATGTAGAACTAACCTTTCCATTTTATTCTGCCAAGAAGTATTTTCTTTAATTGTCAGCATTTAAAAAGCATGCAGGTACTTTATTCATTCCTGTGTCCTCATCCATTCCTGTACCAGTACAAGACACTCATGTCATGAATCATCAGGTTTTATTAATTCATTAATTATTTTAGATTTATATCCTGCCCTAGCTGCAAGGCTGAGAGAGGATGTCTAGCAAAATGTATACATGTGTGTAGGCTGGCTGTTTCAAAACCCTGGGTTCATGATAAACTCTGTTTTTACTTCAGTGCCGCACATTACACTTTTGTAATAAAGGGAAGCAAGAAAATTAAGCATTATGCTTGATTTGTAGCATGACATGGAGCAAATATTTGTGAAAAGGGTCTGTAAATGTTCTGGTAATAGGGCCCAAAGGGATATTATGCTATTTGTTTTACCATTTCTTAATTAAAGGAAGCAGTAAAATGTTACCATTTCAGGCTGATTGCAGTAGGACATGAATTTGCATGTCTCAACAGGATCTGTGGAGGACATGGCCAGTTTAAAAATGTTTCATTTTTTCCCCTCTAGTTGAATTCATAATTATATTGCTGTAACTTTGGGGAGGACTTATAGCTTTTCTGGGAAAATATGACTTTATTAATTTTGCCTTTTAAGAGTGGTATTTATTGTACAATGCTCTGTAATTAAGAAAAGGAGATGTAATACCAACTCAGTATAAAGAGCAAGGCAACAGTGTGGTAGCAGAAAGGAGTGAGGGAATGTCAGCAATCTTTTTCTCCATTTCTAGCTGTGCAATGGCTTTTCTGGCACCATTATTTCCTACTTTTACACAGCTGGGTAGAGATGGGTCCCTTGCTTTTGCCAGCCCAAGTATTGGACCGGTGCAGAACATTTCTTTCCATTTGAGCACAGCAAAACTGGGAGGCATGTTGTTGTGTGTGTATCCTTCCTGTTCCTGGGGCCAAAAAAACAAGGTGCCCCAAATCCAGGGCTCACAGCAAACACACTGCTGAGTGTTCAAAGAACCAAGGTTGATGGAAGAAAAATCAAGAGGGGATAAAGTCCTTGAGGTGTTTTGAGAAATAAAATTAATTACAAACAGGTAGGGATGTTACTTCAATCAAATGTTTCCATTTTCAGGGAAAGCAGGATATCCACCACTTTACTTGAAGACTAGGGAAACACCCTTCCTGCCTGCAATGGTGCAAAATCACCTGGGGGAGGGGGGAGAAATACTTATTGGAAGTGAGCAGCAGCAAGCACAGAACAAAGGAAACCATCTCCTACAGCACAGAGACCTCACAGAAAGTACAGCCAAGCTCAGTGATTGAGTGCTGAATAGCCCAATCACTGGGCAACATGGGAGTCCAGGGGGATTTAAAGAAACAGTGAATGTAGCACAGTGAAGCTGGCTGCTGAACTTAAGGTCAAGATGAATGGGAAGGCAGTCCACAAGGCCACGCACATTTTTGCCATGGAACATATGAAATGGTAACCTGAAGGCACTTCATGCAGATGGTGGCAAATTGTTCTGTTCAGCATGTAATGTTAGGCTGGATCTGACCATAAAAACCTCAGTATTGATGGGCACTAAGAATCAGAAGGGCACCTGAAGAGGAAGAGGTATGAATGTGAATGCGCTTTTACTTAGGCTACTGGAGTGGGTGGAGGGGGATTGAACTGGCTGGTCAGTTAGGGCTGCAGTGATAAGCCAGTTTGGAGCCCTGGAAAATGTAGCTATGCCCAGTGGGAAAGGGGAGGTGGGAGCAGGCTGTGCAAATCTGGGAGAGCTAAACTGAAGTAGTGGGAGCCAGCAGAGGTGGGAGGGCAGGAATCAGGAGCCTGTAGCTCATTCTATATCAGTTACTTGCCCCACAGTCATTCCCCTCCCTGCTCCTGATTCACCCCCTCCATCTGCCAGCTCCTGCACTTCAAATTAGCTTCACACCCTTCATAGGATTGTTTTTTTTCAGCCACCATTTCCGGGCACTGAACACACCTGCAGCTGCCAAATGGACGGCGGGGGGGGGGGGGGGATGCCACTCAGCTCTCAGCCAATGAGCAATGTGAGGGGGAGCAAGAAAAAAAATGGCAGCTGCTGGTGTGAAAAGTGCCTGAAATTGGTCTCCACCAGTGTGATGGCTGCCTGAAAGCAGTCAATGGCCACTGTGATTTAAGTAGAAGACTACAAATAGCATATTGGAAAATGGTGCATTTCTCACTATAGGAACTGTAAAACAAGTACTATTATTGGTTTCTTTGAACTTTCTGAGTAGCAGATGAAAAGGGATCACATACACAAGTAGTTATGATGGGTAGGTTTCCCATGCATAGTCACTGTCTTATCACTAGCATTCCCTATCTTTGCAATCCATCTAATCATTTTGAACACATATGCATCACATGGCCCCCAAAAGTACAACAGTACGGTCAATCAGATGTAAACATGATAGCTGATGTGTATTTGTGGGCATTGCTATCATGCATGCATGGGTCTCTTTGAATATTGTTGAGACATGCCTCTCCAAAAAGCCTCTGGTTTCAATAATTTCCCTAGCTGTAAAAACGGTTCAGGGCAAAGATAATCTCTCTGACATATTTATGCTTCAACCAATATAATGGGACCAAAATCACAATTAAGTTTGATATAGTGGAGAGCTGTTCATATATTCACATTTTCTCCAGTGGTTAACAATATAAGTAACCTCATTAATATTATTCTGAAGACTCGTGGAACGTTGTTGTTTTTTTTTCCCTGCAGGTAAGCCAATTTTATTTGTCAATAGTTATTCATTATGATGAAGAGGTTACTCTTAGATGCCCACACAGGGAAGCTGAGGCATAGAGCATTCCCTTATCTCTGGTCCAGGTAGAGTTGGGAAGGAAAGGGCATGACAGGTTGTGTCATCCTGCAGGGACAGCGGGTGGAGAGCAAGAGGAAATGGTTGGAACTCTCAAACTCCCTGGCCATCACAGCTGAGGCAGCAAAGACAGGAAGGTAATTGATACAAAATAGTACCGAATTACTCTGTGTTGGGTAGGTTTGGGGAAACAGTTGTTACTGCACAGTCATTTATTACTTGCATACACAAGTACTAAATGACTGTGTCATAACCAGTGTTACTGCACAGTAGCCTCCCTGAATGGCTCTTTGGTGATGCTAACTGTGCAGTAACTCATTACTACTATACAGTAGCTTTGCATTATGCTTTGTGCAACACGATGCTGCTGCACGGTAGTAATGAGCTACTGCGCAGTCAGCGGCTCATGTAAATGTGACCTGTTTCTCTAATTCTGGTTTGAGTAATGCTCCTTCACGTAAAAACTGTTCAGGGCAAGGATGTTCTTTCTCCCATGCTCATGAAGCACCCAACATAATGGGAACTAAATCACAATTAGACTTTCTTGGGATCTACCATCTGTTTTCTGTTTTGCACATTTGTAGTTTTATTTCATGTGAGGACATAAACATGTCTGTGCTGTTTCCTTTTTCTCTCTTCCCTTAGGAAGAGGATGGTCTTAAAGGATCTCAGCATCAGGACAAATGTTGAAGGAATTGTTTTATTTTGGGGGATTGAATGATTATTCTGCTTACCAGGTAACAGGAACCTCTTTAAAGCCTGAAATCTGATTCCACAGTTTGAATTCTTTTTATGGATCCTCTCCTCTTGAGAAAATAACTATTATTCAAGTTCCCTCCTTCCTGGGAATATTTATCAATGTGTGAGTTTACATACAGTAAGATTTTTTTTCCTTTTATTTTTTTATTTAATCTTGTTAATATGTCAGTATGTGCATGTATGTATTTATACCCATAAATATATTTTAGGCTTTAGGTGTTCATATCCACATAAGAAAATAGTCTATTATGTTTTTCTAAGTAGGGAATATGACAGAGTTTATTGTGTCTCACAGCTTCTTGGATAACACAGCAATGTACTGCTTAATAACTGGGTCCTGATTTAAACTGTGATTCTTCATTTTTCATGAAAATCATGAAATTAAGTAATTTTCATGAAAAATGCAATTAGCAATGAAATGCCAGAATATGGCCACTTGTTGGGGAGTTCCCTACCAAGCAGCCATATCCTGGTATTTTTTTGCAACATGATGGCTTCTGCAGGCTGGGGAAAGCATTCCCTACCCAGCAGTAAATGCCTAGTAGCCCAGGGGAGGGGCAAAGGGGTTGCAAAAGGGACACAGGGAGGAGAGAGTTTGGGGATGATTGGGGGGGGGCTATTTGCTCCTCTGTGAGGGAAAACTGGGGTGCAGGGGGTTGGGAGCACCTGGGGGGGCTGTCTTCATATATAGCCCTGGCACCAGGTAGGGGATGAGCTATTTGCTCCTCCCATGCATGTGTTCTCTCCCTCCATCCAGGAGGGAAGACTGGGGTACTGGGGGTGAGGGATGGAGGAGAGAACACACACATGGAGGAGCAAACAGTGCCTCCCCTATCTGGTGCCAGGGCCATCTGCCAAGGCAGCCCCAAGCTGCCCCCAGTCCCAGTTTTCCCACCCAGAGAAGCAAACAGACCCTCCCCTACCCATTCCAAAGCTCTCTCCTCCCCCTGCCCCTTTTATGACACCTCCCCCCTTCATCTGGGCTGCTATGCTTTTGCTGCTGGCTGGTGTTCCTGCCTTTTCCAATGAGGCAGGGAGGCAGGGTGCTTTTTAGTAGTGATCAGAGGCCTTGGAAGCAAGGGTTCTGCTGCTGAAATTAAATCTGTCCCTAAACCTGCCCCCTTGCCAATCAGAGGGTGTGGGGGGTACTACAATCTTGGTGTGAAAATGGAGCTCCTTGCTCCAGTTGGGCTATGCTATTAGCGTCATTTAAACCAGGTGCTACCTATAACCTAGCTGTGGCTCTTTTTATTATGTACAGTGACTTTGAGATTCTAATTTTATATAGGGGTCAGTATCTCAATACAAGTAGATAATGCAAATATATTCCAAGAATCAACCTTTTTTTATGGTGAAATCTGGTTCACAGAGGTGCATCTACACATGCATTAATGTGCTTTAGTTAATGTATGTCACAGGCGGAGAAAGACCGGGAAGACTCCCGGGCCCATGGAGGGAGCCCCAGAGCCAGGGGCAGGGGGTGGAACAGAGAGGAGGAAAAATAAAAAAAATAACTTACTCACCGCAGGATGCGAGGAAGAGCAGGGATGGCAGGAGAAGCTTGCACATGGCCTAGACGATGCCTTAAGTCACCTATGGTTGGCGGATGACGTCACTCCTAATCGCCGGTCGGCGGAGATAAAAGGGCTGGCGATGAAAAGGAGTGGGGGCGCGCACATGGCTGCCGGGAGGGAGCCTGGGCAGTGGAGTCAGCTGGAGGTGCGGAACACCGGAGCTGACTGCCGGTGCATACCAGACGGAATTAAAGAAACCCGGGGACGAGCCAATGTCCGAGGACAGCACAACAGCAGCGGGTGAGCTGGGAGAGAGAGCGGTAAGAGCTCCAGTGGCACAGAGGGGTCAACGGACTGAAGAGGACCCGGAGAGAGGGCTGTGGTCCAGGGAAGACCCAAAGACAGGGCTGCGGTCTGGGGTAGACCCAGAGAGAGGGCTGCGGTCCAGGGAAGACCCGGAGAGAGGGCTGCAGTCCGGAGAAGGCCCGGAGAGAGGGCTGCAGTTCGGGATGAACCCCAGAAAAAGGGCACGGCCCCAGGAGATCCAAAGATAGAGTCACACTGGTGGGATATGGGACAAGAGATGACAAGAACTTGAGATAGGCGGAGAGGGGGCCACAGAACCGAGCCACAGGCAGGTGACCCGGTCACTAAGTGGAAGGGTAGATAAGCTACTGGCTCCACAAGGAAACCTAATAGGGGCAGGGTTATGCCTCTCTTGAGGCCCATTGAGTTTTTATTTGAGTTTTGATGGGTGTTTTGTGTTCCCCCGGATTAGAAGGGGCTGAGGTCGTGACGGCAGGGAGCTAGAGCGAGAGGTGAGCTCGTTGGTTGAGTATCTCGGGAAATATTCGGGCAACCACGGAAACAGTCAAGATCTGCCAGGCTGGGTAAAGGATGAGGTGCAGGGGAGGAGGAGCCTTGCAGAAGACATCTATGACGCAGGTGACCGACAAGGGTAACCGCGCTACACGAAGCTCCACCCACTGAAAGATTCAAGTCGTGGCAGGTGAGAAGAGGCAGGCTGCGGCGCATGGAAGAACCTCCTGGAAGGCCACCTACGATGGCTAGGCAAGTACCAGTAAGCTCTCGGAGCAAGGAAGCCCGAGGCAAGATGTATGAGGCCCAGCGGGTACAATGTACATTAAGTCTAGTATTTCCATTGTGAGGTACTAGGAAAATGTGCATAAGCTTGTCTTAATGTATAAATGCCCCATGAATTTATAGAAGTGTTTGGGGAGGGGGGGAGGGAGGAGCACTTTAATTAGTGTAGCGCCAAGAGCCACGCTAATTGAAGCTCCTGGACCGTAATGTGTATCAGCGTCCCCGTATTGAAAAATGGAAGCAGGGCACTTTGAACTAAAACTTGTCAAACAAGCTTTAATTTAAAGCACCCTGCTGCCATTTTTCAGTGTAGGGATACTGTAACACATGACCCTATGTGTAACAGTAGGGTCCAGTAATTACCATGCTCCAGCAGACTTGATTAATTGAGTCTGCTCTGATACACTGTACTTAGAGAGCATAAGAGCAACTTTCCTGCATCTATATAGGAGCCCACAGTTTCTAAATGATGCTTAATGTGCATTAGCCTATTTTAATGTGCATTAATTAAAAAAGCATGTTTTTTTAAAGTGACACTTTCATGCTACTAAAATAGGCTAATGCTCATTAAAGTGCACATGTAGACATGCCCAGGTAGTGACAAAGGTAGGCTCATCCTGTTTTCAAGAACTCAGATGACATTCCTTTGGACCCAGTTTTTGCCCCAACCATTTGTAAGTCAAAATAAATTATATATGAAAATGGATCTCTTCATTTCCCTAAATAAATAGACTTTCATGCTCTTGAAAACAAAGGTAATTGGTCTGGTTTTGTTTCATTGCCATCTCTAAGGAGCAAAAATATCAGTTCATGTTCTGAATTTTACAGCTAACTGATAGAATATGCCAAAAGGTAAAAAAGGAAAATAATTATTCATTGTATCGTTTTTTGTCAGAGCTAAATATTGTGTTAGGACAGAATTCAGCAACTCTTCAACAGCTCCACCTAACAATAAATAATTAGGATGGGAAGTGAAAAAGAATACAGAATTCAAATATATCTGCATCTAAAACACATACTACAAATGCTAAGAAAAGAGAAAGCATTCTGTTTATAACTTAATTTCCAATAACAATAGCTAAACTGAATCTATATTATTTATTGTGAACACAGAATATGAAAGCTAGTTAAGATGAAGAGTGGAGACTTTGTAAATGACAAATACAGAGAAATCATAAAAAAAATTAGCTGTAATGAAAACTGATCATACAACTACCCTGTTTCTGCATAAAAGTCCCATATACAACTTTTTCAGTCTATTGAGTTAGATACTAATTAACATGGACTTAACAATTAACATTTTTGCTATTAATTGCAATTTACTCCAATTATATGTTTAAATACCAATTAAATGCACAGTGCATAAACTTCATTAGAGGTTTAATGTATTAAAATACAATTGTGCACTTATAGCTTGTGCGATTTTAAGTTAATTACATGTCAAGTAGATTTATCTTTGATAAAATTTGTAAAACTTAATGAGTTTTCTTTTAATATTCAGATTTAACTTGTAGACAGTGCAAAAATTTCAAAATGAGGAGTAGCCTAATACTTACACCTGCTTTTTTCACTGGCTGTCCTGAATCAAACTAACTTCTAACTGCTGGGAACCAGGAGCTGATCTTATAGCTAGCCTGGCATTCAACCTTAACATAGATAAAAATAACCTACCACAAAGTTGTCTGTTGTCATCACTTTGTTCCTTTACCTGATTATGAATTTCTATGTTTAGATCAAGTATTCGTTCTTTGACTCAACAATAGTACTATTAGATAAAGGAAAACCAAATGAAAAACTGTATTTTGATTGACGCAAGAAGCTAAACATATTCTAGGATTTGGTCATATGTGCTAAACCATTTCAATGTAATACAGAAATGTCCATACCTATGACAGATTATTTACCCTGGCAAGCTGAAATTTATAAAAAAAGAAAAAGAAAATTCTTTACATGTCATGGGATAAAGGCAGCTCTAACACACTAGTATTTTTTACAGTAACAACCCAAGAATACATGTTTGTTAATTATATTGTGTCTTGGTCATTTAGGATTATTCTACTACCCTGTACTTTTATTTGTTTGTACTGCTTCTGGCTGCTTGGACTGAATAAAATGTTAATGAAAAATCTGGAAACAAGAAACAGGAAAGAGATGAATAGGCAGTTATATAAAGAAAGCCAAATACTTCTTAACTTGCTACAGGCTTTTTTTCTAAATAGATTCAAAGTCACCATAGTAAGGCAGCCAGCAAGTATGTGCATTGAAGATTGAACATCAAAAGCAGAAGAGCAGGTAATATGAACAATGCATCTGTGATAGCACAGGCACTCTGACATAGAATCAGAGAATTAGAGCTGACACTACACCCAAACTGGGTGAGCAAAGCAGGCTGTATAGCATCTTATTTTTCATCCCTGGAGCCATTTCAGGCCTCAGCATGTTAGAGTAACTGGCCTTAGCATGTTAGAGTAGCTTCTATGATTGACATTGAGCCAGTGGCAGATGTTCACTTAAAGGCAGCATAGAATCTGATGCACAGTCCCAACAATTTTGCTTCCCGTCATGCATGGAAAGAGGTGCAATTGTGGGATTGGAGATCAGATCCTAATTGTGTCTAATGGCAGTGCAAGGGAAGCCAGGGATCATGATTCCATCAGCAAGTAGAAGCCAGTCAGCTGATTAGCTCTTCCAGCCTCAGGAGCTCATTGGAGCCACCTGATGCCTGGGAGTGGCTGGCAGTAACCTGATGCCTTGCCATACATGCAACTTAAGGCATGATGGGAAACAGCCATAATATAATTACAAATATTTTGGTCAGTATCATTGTATTTTGTTTCCTATCTTGTATGCATGCCAGCCCAGCCTCTGGCTTCTTTACTTTTCATTCCATCCAGGAAGAGCACACACCAACTGCTGAAACTTCCTCAGCCTGGTGAAGGGTTTTTGAACCCGAAAGCTTGCTTAATTTTTTTTTCCCAACTACTTAAGTTGGTCTAATAAAAGATATCAGGTTCACCCAAATGTCTGTTCAGGCATCTAAGGGTAAGTAATTCTACCCAGAGAAGAAATCCAGGAGAATTCTGTCAGGTCCTTTGAAGATGTATATGTAGCCTTAGAAATCATAGCTAGATTGAAACTCTATATGAACTACAAATAAACTAAGTTTACTTTGGTTTTGATATGTTATAATATGTTATTTTCCTCATAAATAATGTTCTCTATCTTGCCATCCTTTGGTCATAGGCTGCTGAGCAGGAACTTAAAATCTGTCTGTTTTCAAGGCTTCTCAGTCTATCACACAGGCAGTTTCTTCCCTCTTTCCCAGAGACAGCTTTGCCCTCTACATATCAGGCTGCCTTCCTCTTAATTAAGTGAAACATAATTTATTTTATCTTGAAAATTGTTAAGGTTTGTTTTAAATATCAGAGTGAGGTTGTAACAATGTACTGATTTTCCTTTCTAATCAGGTGTCACTTGTAGAAACGAAATAGTATATTCTCCAGACAGTGAATGTTATCCCCCATTGCTGATGCTATTTCCCTTTCTTTGGTGAATTCCAAAAAAAAGGACGCAGAACATTTCTAGCTTCAAATATTATATGTCACAAGACTTTCAGTTCTTTCTGTAACTAGCTCTCCTCAGAAACCAATGTGATTGGATTCTAAGCCGTTCCTTGCTATAGATGCTAGCTCACAACATCAGGATTTATCTGTTTCCTTTTGCTTTACTGCCCTCTGCAAAAAGAAAGGATGCCTTCTCCTCAACATACCATATTTTTCTTGTACATTTCATGCTCCCAAATAAGACACACACCTTGCTTTGGAAAGGCAGAATGAATCTTTTATTTCCTCCAGAGTCTTCCCTGCCATACCGTGGGATCACCATGACTGAATGCTGTCAGGTGCAGTGGTGACGCATAAGGGGTGCACACGGGTGCACGTGTACCGCTTGAGCATGGCGGTGCACCCCCTACAAAAGGGTGGTCCGCGCTCCCCACTGGCCGCCACCGCTGCTGCTGGTGGTGGCTGCGGGTGGTTGCCAACCCTTGGTTGGCACTCACCACCCGCCATCCTGCTGCTGACTGTGCCGGAGGCATCTGCAGCAGCTCCCCTGCTTACCGCTGCCACGCTTCTGCCGCAGCCACCATGCTCCTGCCACTGCCTTGCCCCCCTACCATCGGGGGCACACATCATTCATGTTCAGGCACATGTAAGAGGGACAGAGTCCAGTTCTCAAGATTTCTCACTCTCTTCTAGAAAACTCCACATTTCAATCTTTCATGCCATCACAACTGTTGCAGTATTACCATGGTGCCAATTTGGCAGTGGTTGTGATGGAGTTAAAACTTGAGTTTTATGCAATTTCTCTTCACCACTGTCTCTTTACCAGACAAAGATATTCTCTCTACCCCACCTTTTTGAACTGTTAGGGACCATTTCAAGGACTATCCACGATTATGTCTCTATTTGTAATGTTACTTATCTTTTCACAGTGTTTTGCTCTCTCATAAACAACCAAACTATGAGGGTTTCATACTATATATCTTTGTCATACTACACTAGTCCTCAGTGCAGAGAGTCACAGTAGATGCTATCAAATACTAGTTCCTTAAGCATTTGACCATGCATAGGATGCACCATGTGCCTAGAGGCAACACTCCAGACATTTCAAGTGTTAGGACCTTCAGAGCATGGTACTATTTTGCAATGTTGTAATGTAATAATTGTGCATGCCCCAGTCTCCCAGGTAGGATTGGAAGGTATTTCTCCTTGGAAAAAAAAGGTTAATTTTTATCCTGTAATAAACCAGGGAGTGAACAGGTGTCTGAACATAGCTGTTTCTGCTACTAGAGAATGGATCATTAAGATCACAATAAATCAGTTTGTATACAAAGAAACTACTGATCCACATTCAATTCCTGAGCCTTACTCAATTAAGGCTAATGACTGGAGATTCCCTGGGAAGGCTTAAACCTACCAGAAGTTGCTCAAAGATGTACAAAATGAGAACCTACCTTGAAAAGGGTGTAACTCAGGGGTGAGCAATTATTTGAGTTTGAGGACCACTTAGGAAATGTTGCTGAGCTGTCATGGGCTGAATCAGCACTTTCCCCCACCTTCCCACCACAGCTCACCTAATCTCCCTGAGTGGCTCTGCTTCATGCTGAAAGACCAGCTGGGATGGAGCCATGGGTGGGCAGGGAGAAGCATCCAGGAATCAGATGGGTGGGTGGGGCTGGGATTGTATTCTCAGGGCTGTGACAGCATAGGCCTAGGGCCCCGGGGCAGAGCTGTGATCTATTCCTTGCATGTCCTTATGACAGGCACCAGTCCCGGGGGCAGCTGCATGTGAGGAGTGGATCACATCTCTGCCCTGGGCCCAGCCCCACACTATCACCACCCTGCAATCCCAGGGTCTTCATGGAGACCAGCCAAGACCTGCATGGGCAGGGCACATGGCAAGATGGATGGGATGGGGCCACAGGCAGGGGTGGAGTGGCATCTGGGAGTGGGATGGGCAGGTGGGGCTGGGTCCAGGATCTTGGGGCGGTGACAACATGCGGCCAAGGCCTGGGGCAGAGCCATGATCCACTCCCCTAACACCCCTGCCTGTGCAACCAGCGCCCATTGTGGGGGCATATGGGAAATGGATTATGGCTCTGCCGTGGGCCCCATCTCCATGCTTTCTCCATCCCATGATCCATCTGTGCAATCCTGGCCCTGCCTACCTGTCCCTCTCCCAGATGCTGTCCCACCTCTGGAAGTTGATGTAGGGCATATGGGCCAGGGTGCATGGGCAGCTGGGCTCAGTCTGGCAGCAGTGGCAATCAGAATGAACAACTGCTGCTGTGGTTGCCAGGAAGCCAGACCAGCTACTATGTTGCCCCAGCCTACTGCATGCTCGGGGGTGGTGGGACTGTCTGCATGTGCTAAAGATCAGCCTGCCCCCTGTGCCTGGGCTGGGTGGAACGAAAGAACCTGCCACAGATCATACCGAATCCCTTGTTGGGCAAGATAAGGACTGCCGGCAATATTTTGCCCACCTCTGGTGTAAGTACTGGTATCCAAGAAAGGAATCAGGACTGAGACCTGGCCAAAAAGAGTATAGGCTTCAGACTTCTGGAACTCTGAGTAAGGTTTAAGCTACCAGAAGCTCACTGAGGGAGCCATGAAAATAGCCCAAAGGTATCCAGAAGACTGAGGGCCTAGTATTAGTCTGAGGAGTCATGGGTGCACCTTCCCTATATCTTGGATGAATTCCAGAGGTATTTAAGAGCCTTTAAGAGAGACTCTAAGAGCTGAGGTCTCAAAAAATAACTCTTCTGTGGAGTTCCTGGCAATGATTCATTTGCTAGAGAGGTTAGAAATCTAAAATTCTAAGAAATCTAAAAATCCTGGGCACAATTCCTTCAAGAGCTTCAAACACAGAGAGATAAATCCCAGTCATTTATGATGATTAGGGACTCAAGTCTAGGTATATTCAAAATGACAATGTCCCAGTTACTCCTGCCCACTATCCTTTTGCTGTAGCTAGCACACAACAGGTTTGCTTATTGGTCCATCATCTCAGTCCAGAGGATTGGACTAGATGAACTTCTAAAGTCCCTTCCAGCTCTACTTTTCTATGATTCCATGAAATAACCTGGCTTAATTGACTAACCAAGTATTCCTCAAATGAGAGGAAATCTCAAATTGTCATTGAATGGATTGACCCTACACGGCTCTAAGTTCTCCCCCCACTGAATTCTATTTTATACTTGAGTTAGGGCAGGGGTGAGCAAAATATGGCCCATGGGCCGCACCCAGCCTGCAAGGCCATTCTATCTGGCCCACGGGGCTCCTAAAAAATTTAGAAAATTAATATTTATCTGCCCTTGGTTCCTGTCCAAAATGACAGGAGCCAGGGGCAGTAGGACTCAGGGGAAACCCTGGTGTGCTCCTCCAACAGCCGGAAGCCGCAGCAGGGGCTTCTGGCCTGGGATCATATGGCTCCCTGGCTGTATGGGAAACTCAGGTAAAGGGGAGGGGGGAAAGGCAGGGAAGGAGCCTGGGGAAAAGCTGAGCATGGGAAAAAGTGGTCCTTTCCCACCCTGTGGCTGGCACTCCCTGCTGCAGCTGCTCACAGCCCGCATGGGACTGTCCTGAGCAGGCACAGGCAGCCCTATGCAGGCTGTGAGCAGCTTCAGTGTGGGGCGCTGGCTATGGGGCAGAGGACGGGTTGCTTTTTCCCATGCTTAACACCAGCTTGTAACCTGGCCCACAGCCAGCTTGGGCCCTGCACCAGCTCCGGGCTTGCCCGTTGGGGCTGCTCCACAACGGCAGCAGCTGCAGCCCCCCCCCCCGCTTGTTGAGCCAGGCAGTGTTTGCTGCTGCTGCTGGTGCCTGCCCGGAGCTTGTGCACTGGGCAGCCCAGAGGCGGGCATGGCAAGCGTGGGGCCCCTTTCTTCCATGCCAAGCAGCTGCTGCTAACATAGTGCAGCCCCGATGGGCAAACCCGAAACTAGTGTGTGGCCCAGGCTGGAGAAATGGTCAGGTTACAAGTTGGTGCTGAGCGTGAGAGAAGCGGCCCATGGCCAGCGCCCCATGCTGCAGCCACTTGCAGTCCGCCTGGGGCTGCTGTGCCTCCTCAGGACAGCCCCATGCAGGCTGCGAGTGGCTGCAGCAGGAAGTGCTGGCCATGCGGTGGGCTAGGGGCCACTTTTCCCAACACTCAGCACCAGCTCCTTCCCTGCCGGCAAGCAGGGGATCAGGGCTGCACACTGCCCCCTGCCTGTACCGTGGAGCTGGGGGGTCACTGGGAGTGAGCAGGTGTGGGAGCCAGAGCAGGGAAGAAGAACTACAGGTCCCGGCTGGCAGGGGCTTTATGGAGCCGAGCCAGCTCCCCATCTCCCTGCTGGTGCAGCGCAGCCCGGCTCCACAGACCCCCACCAGCCTGCACCCCACTCTGGGCCCTGCCAGTGCTGACCCTGAGACATCGGTCCCAAGACATTGGAACATTGGTCCCAAGATGGTGACCAGGGGGTGGGGAACCTGTCAAGGGGTGGGGCTACCCATGTGGCCTTCGAAAGCTTGCCAAAACTGGGTAAGCAGCCCTCTGTCCAAAATAATTGACTGCCCCTGGGTTAGGGGGTATAGCTGGATGGAACAATTATACAAGTTTTTAATTGTTTTGCTGTGAGTCATGTTTCCTATGTGACAAGGTGAGTGCAAGTGACAAGTACAGTTCACAAGTTGCTAAATTTCAAACAATCTTTACACACAATTGTCAAATTTGATATGGAATTGGGATCCTCATTCTAGTCTCACTTGTACCATGTAAATTGTTGGACAATGGAAGCTAATATAATTACTCTGATATTAATATAAAAAAAAAGGTAAAGCCTTTTTTGCTTAGAAATTTAGATACCAGAGGTGAAAATCTCCTTTTATCATCTGTAATATATCCTTTATTTAATAAGGTCCAGATATGTATTGACCAAGAAGAGACATATAGAAGATCATGTTCCCTATGAATCCCCTCTAGATCGTGCAGCTATCTAATGAGGAGCAAAGGAGGAAACAAGCTCCACATGGCCTATCTTCACTTGTCCAAGGAAAAAAAAGAGTTGAAGATGCAGGGAATAGATAAGGCAGATCTGAGTGGGCATGAGTACATTTCCTGTGGGCAAACAGATGATTACCTCCTCCCCTACCACTTAGTGGTGACTTATAATAATGCAGGTGACTACCATCTGATACTTGCTTGTTTGCCTTGGAACCTGGTATAATTTTCCTTAGTGTGCAAAGCCTAGATAGATTGCTGTAGTGCAAATGTGTCATGTTTCTAGGCCCGAGTTTTGACTGATGGTTGAAATAATCTGACAAGGGGTATGACTATAAACTTTCTTTTCTGCATTTTCATATTTTTATTATGTTTGGGAACTTTGTTGAAGAGTACTAGCCTGTGGCAGTAAGCTAAGAGGAGGAGAGTTCAGCAAAATATTGAACGTTCAATAAGATGTGTCAGACATTTCAGTAGCATATTTTGTTAGTGATTTCTGGGTTAAAATGAAATGAAAAGTATTTCAAGAGACTACAAAAGACTGTCATATATTACATGCTGATATCTAGCACTGAGCATAGAGGAAAAGGAAGTCAGAAAAACAAATTGTGCCCAAAAGCCTATACGCAGTAATACTTCTCAGAAAACCCAAACAATTTGTTTTTTCATTCTTTTTTAATACTTGCTACTGTGTTCTCCTTTTTAGATAACTTAACTAAAAATAATAGGCTTGTCCCTTCTTGCTTCATTTCAAGCAAATAAGTATGCCTCTACATTGTAATGTTGATACACCATGGGATTGTTGTCTTTGCAGAGGTAGCTTGAATATTGTGACCTTAACTCAAGTATGGTGGGGCTTTTAATCTGAGATGGCTACTCTTCAGAAGAGGAGGACATAAACTATAGCTCAAGTTAGCAAATCCTATCAGCAATAATAATTCTGTGTTGCTGTTCTAGTCATTCTGTGCAGTTTAGGTGCTATTGTACATATTTTGCAGGGCATTCATTACAGGGCTTTGCTATAAGACATTTACGACTGCATAATTGACATTGGTTTTGTACATTATTCTCAGAAAGCAGGTCATGATTGAGCAAAATACAAACATCTGTATAAGTTTATGCACGTGAAAAAAAACCCCAAGATATTAGGTTCAACTTGGATCAATATAGCCATCTGTAAGCTAAGCGGTATACCTGGAGTTAAAGCTAATACTGTATAAAATACTTTCCAAATTTATATACATGCATTTATGAACATAGGACTGGAAAGGACCTCCAGGATCATTGAGTGTGTTTCCCTGCTACTACAGGCAACCTTGTCAGATAATTCCTATGATAAACTTATCAAGCAATATCTTTAAACTCATTAGGGGGTTTTTTTTGTCCCCATTACTCCTACTGCAAGACTGGTATAGGGTCTCTTGTCCTTTGTATTGACAACCTTTCCCAACTTTATGTCACCAAAGTATTTCAACAGTTTCTGATTTTTGTCTCTTTATTAAAGTGACCTTTTTTTATTTGACCAAAGCCTTCAACTCTGTTAACTGTGAGGCTCTACAGAAGATCTTATTGAAGTTTAGCTTCCCAGGGAAATCTATTATGATCCTAAAACTCCGTCATGACCAGGTGACTGCCTCCATCCTATGCAGTGGCTCTGCTATTTAGCTCTTTGCCATTCAAACTAACTTCAAGCAGAGCTGTGTGGTTGCACCTATTCTGGTTTCTGTCTTTTTTATGGTCATCAAAATGCTCATCCAGGACCATCTGCCACATGGCATCAGCATCAAGTACAGGCTGGACAGGAATCTTTTCAATTTTTCCCACCTACACGCCAAAACCAAAGTTACACTGGCCTCAGTTGTGGAATTTTAGTATGCCAATGATTGTGCTGTCATTGCACATACTGAGGATGACCTACAAATGGCCCTTGACTATTTCTGTGAAGTATACCAGTGCCTGGGACTGACCCTTAACATCAGAAAAACAAAGGTGCTTCACCAGCCTGCTCCCTGCTCTTGGCTAATCAACTTTGCTGGCAAGATTCTCACTGATGGACAGGAGTTAGAGAATGTTGAACACTTTGTATACTTTGGGAGCTATCTTTAAAGATGGCCAACATCAGCAAAGAGATCCAGTATAGGATCTGATGTCCCAGCTCATCAAAGACTGAGTTGGCACATGGATGTGCCAGCCTTCAGAAGCCTGAATCATCATGTATTCAATGAGTATGACATCAGGACTTGAACAAAGCTCCTACTATATAAGGCTGTGGTAACCTGAACTATTCTCTATGGCTGTGAAGCTTGGGTGATCTACAGGGACCACCTGAAAGCCTGGAAAACCATCACCAGCTCTATCTCTGGCACGTCTTTGGCATAAAGTGGGAGGATAACTGTATGAATGCCAGTGTCCTCACTGATGCTAACACCATGAGTATGGAAGTGTTGATTATTCAACATCAGATGTGGTAGACAGGGCACTGTGTGAGCATGCCTGATGCATGTTTACCAGTACAACTTCTATACTCCCAACTTGTCCAGGGACAAATGACATGTGAGGGCCAGAGGAAATGCTTCAAGAACACCCTTAAGGTGAACATTAAAAAATGTGGCATTGATACCACAAATGGGGAAAAACTAGCCTTGGACAGGCCTACATGGCGACACCTTGTGAGAGAAGGTACAGCTTACTTTGAGGAAAACTGACTCACCCTGGAGGCAGAAAAACAACAGAAATGGAAGGAAAGGAAACAAAACCAAGAAACCTGTAGTCTGACCCTCCTTTTAATCACCACCTGTGGTGTTTACCAGAGAGTCCATAGCTCTAGGATCAGACTTCTTGGCCATCAATGGACTCATTTACAACCCTTTACTTGACCCATGGTAGTGATCATCCTCAGTTGTGAAGGATTACTGACACCACTTCCAAATTTTGTGTCAAGATCATTAATGAAATGATTCAAAATTAGACTGACACTTATGGAACTCCACTCATAACCTTCCTGCAAATCAAGTTTCCTTTTCAACACAGCTCACTTTTAACTCTCTATCACATTTTACAGTGAGTGTTTGTATAAGTACTTATTTTCCCCAGTTTACCTAATGATTTCCCATGTTAGACTTGACAGAAGGTTTTTTACAACCAGGTCACAAAGTCCTTGGATGTGGGTGTTGAGGTGGATGTTGTCTCCCTGGACTTCAAGAAGGCCTTTGACACTGTTTCTTACCCCATTCTCATAAAAAAAAAAAAATGCAGCTGTGGCATTGATGCCTACACAGCCAAATGGGGGGCAAATTGGCTCAATGGTCGCACCCAGAGAGTGGTTGTGGATGGGTCATTTTTGACTTGGAGGGATGTGAGCAGTGGAGTGGCTCAGTCCTCAGGCCTATGCTATTCAACGTCTTTATCAGTGACTTGGAGGTGGGCGTGGAAAGTAAGCTGTCCAGATCCGCTAATGACACAAGGATGTGGGGAGAAGTGGGCACACTGGAGGGGAGGGACAGAATCCAACTAGATCTAGACACATTACAGAGGTGGGCAGATGAGAATAGAATGGAATTCAATGCAGACATTCCTTAAGAAGGATGTGGCCTGCCTTGAGAGGGTTCAGAGGAGGGCCATCCGCTTGGTTGGAGGGCAACAGGGCAGGCACTATGAAGAGAGGCTGAGGGATCTGAACCTGTTCAGCCCCAGCAAGCAGAGGCTGAGGGGGGATTTGGTGGCTGCCTACAAACTCATTAGGGGAGATCAGCAGCAAATAGGAAGGGCCCTATTCCCCCCAGCAGCACCTGGGGTGATGAGGAACAATGGCCAGAAGCTGCTGGAGAATAGCTTCAGGTTAGAGATTAGGAGGCACTATTTCACTGTTAGGGTGGCTAGGATCTGGAACCAACTTCCTAGGGAACTGGTCTTTGCTCCTACCTTGGGTAAATTCAAAAAGAAGTTGGACGAACAACTGTCTGGGGTCGTGTGATCCCAGCATGTGCTCCTGCCAGTGGTGGGGGGTCAGACTAGATGGTCTGTTCAGGTCCCTTCTGACCCCAAACTACTATGAAACTAAGTGCACAGTGCTGCATCTAGGGAGAAGGAACCTGCAACATACCTATAGGCTGAAGAACTCCCTTCTCAACAACACAGTGACTGAAAGGAATCTTGGAGTCATTGTTGACTCCAGGATGGTCATGAGCTGCCAGTGCGAGGAAGTGGTCAGTAAGGCTAACCGTACCTTGTCATTCATCTACAGATGCATCACAAGCAGGTCCAGGGAGGTTATCCTTCCCATCTATGTGGTGCTGGTCAGGCCACAGTTGGAGTACTGCAACCAGTTCTGGGCGCCGCACTTCAAGAGGGATGTGGCTAACCTTGAGAGGGTCCAGAGGATGGCCACTCACATGGTCAGGGGGTAACAGACCAGGCCCTACGAAGATAAACTAAAGGGCCTGAATCTATTCATCCTCCACAAGAGAGGACTGAGAGGGGATCTGGTGGCTGTCTATAAACTCACCAGGAGGGACCAGCAGAAAATAGGTGAGGCTCTGTTCCCTCAGACACCACCTGAGATAACAAGGAATAATGGCCACAAATTGATTGAGAGCAAGTTCAGGCTTGATATCAGGAGGCATTACTTTATGGTTAGGGCTACCAGGCTCTGGAATGGTCTTCCAAGGGAGGTGGTGCTTTCCCTTGCCTTGGGGGTCTTCAAGAGGAGGTTGGATACATCTCTGCCTGTGGTATTATGATTCCAGCACTCATTCCTGCCTAGGGCAGGGGGTCAGATTTGGTGATCTGTTCAGGTCCCTTCTGACCCTAGAAACTATGAAACTAAGTCCTGAGAGATCAGAAATGCTAATTTTTCCTTGCTGGAAAAAATTCAGTTATATATAACATATTTGTCTAGCATGATCTACCTTTGGTAAACCCATCTTCTAACTTGTCCCATTTCCATTCATTTCAATTTTTTTAATTGTTCTTTTCTTCAAAATTTGTTCTGCAGCATTCTATACTATTGGTATCAGATTAACAGGTTGGCAGTTGTCTGCCACTACATCTTCTATTTCCCAGTCTTATGGAACCAGCCCTGAATTTTTAGACATTAATAATCCTTGTTAGCAGAGTTCTTATTTCAAGTGCCAGATTTTTCAGTATTCTGGGATGAAGATTATCTTGTGCCCCAACTTTAGCATATTAAGTTCCTTGTATTTTGTTCCACCTTGGATGAGGTAATGTATAATAATACACTTATACCCACAGTCTATTTCATCATTAGAGTAATTAGGGGAGGACAAGTGGGGTACTAGTTCTGCACACTGATTTAGAGGGGGTACCAGAATGGCAGCCTCTGGGGAACTCTGGGGAGCTCTCAGTTTGGCAGTAGTGGACCACTGTGGGCAGTAATAACAGCAGCCAGGGAGCCAGTATAGGGAGGTAAGCACTGTCCCCTTCTCCTGACATTTGATATCCCCTCACCCCTGCCCAGGGCACCAACACTCCTAATTACTCTTTGGTACATGGTCTTATTTTATTATGCAAAGTATCCTTTTTGTTCCTTAGTCTTGTATTTATTAAGACAATTCACATGCAAAAAAGTTATGTATGTGACTAAGTCATTGAAAGATAATGGTCATATTCTGTACAGAATGCTGATATTGAGAAAAAGATAGTTGATGCCAGTGAAGAAAGACTCTGATCTAACCCCTTCCAATCTTTATCCTTTTTTTCCTCCTTTCAGTTCGCTATTAAGAAGTATGCTTATAGCCATGTCAAACTGAACATATTATTGAGAAGATCATATTAAATGGACAAAACAACATGACTCATATAGTACGTGATCATTGTCTTTAGGTAAATTTACAACAAGTAAATTGAAGAGTCTGCATAACTGCAATTTTCACAGCAAAGACAGTGTAAAAATACATTGAAACCTTTTACATTTTGTACCAGGTGTAGTGTCCATGTGGGTATACCTGCATAATAAACACCTCCAATCATTTTTCTATTCAGATAATAGTTTTTACGCATGAATGTGTTTCTATAGATGTATCTCTTTTACCCACTGTACCAATATGTTGCACAGGTGGATTCCAAACCATTCTCCTATTAGTGAGCTTACTTTTCTAGTAGGCTGTCTCAGGGCACCAAGGGGTTCCTGTACCTTTAAGAGCAGAAACAGGTTAGCAAAGGGGCCTGGCAGGCTACACAGAGCCCCACAGTTGCAGGGTGCCTGAGTAACAGGTTAACAAGGTAATTAGCTGGCACCTGCAGGCAGTCAGCTGACCGGAAGGAGTCAGAGTCTAGGGCACATACAAGCTCAGGGCTGAGGCTGGCCGGGGGTCACTCTTTCTTTGGCAATTGCCAGGAGAAGGAGCTCCTGCACAAGAAAGTGGCCCAATGCATCTGGCTGACTGCACTGCTACCTCTGAACGCAGTAAGACTCTAGGGGCTCACAAGGTGCTCAGAGATAAAGCGGTCTGGTATTCTAAGGGTGGGAGTTGGCCCTCTTAAAGGGGTAGAGTGCTGCTTTTATTATTAATGTTATGTTGTAGCCCAGGGGCTTAGGTTTGTGTTATTGTTTGAACCAGTGGACCAGGAAGAGGCTAATAAGGTAGGAGAAGGCCTCACTGGGGGCACACGATTGTGTAGAGCCCCAGCACCAGAGGTGCAAAGGCCAAGGGCTCAGTAATAAGAGGAGTTTGTGGGCTAGTGCCTCAAAGCCAGGCCCAACACAGTGGGTCTAGGTTAGAAGGCATACCTATATCAAAGGGGCGGAGTCCAAGTAGGCCAAGGCCCCAACAGAGCATAACAGCAATGTAACACCCTCAAGGCATGGGGCATGGTAAAGGGATGGTTGGAGCTATGCAATTGGCCCATAAGGCCTGAGGTGTCTCATGTAGCATACTGAAGAGAGGCCTGGCAAAGGGCCTACAGATGAGAGAGCTTGAGTAAGGTTCAGTGAACCAAGACTAAGCAAAGGCTTGTGGGTAGCCTCCCAAGTTATTTTTCCATCAAAGACATGGCAGGAGAGATAAGAGGGTGCCCTCGGGGCACAACTTGCACAGTCACAGAGCCACCTGGGGCATCATGGCCACCCCTGAAAATCTTGCTCTGTGACATAGGCCTTCAATGATGATATCGATATTCAATGTGAATCAGCTTGAATCAGAGCCATACTGAAACACAGGGTAATAAAGAAAACATATTTATTTTCTTTTTAAATATGAAATGAATATATGTCAAATGAGTGTAAGATCTCTTTTCATACTTTCCAACCCCCTGAATACTGTTATAATTAGTTTTACTATATTATGACTAGCACTAACATTTGGAAGTCTTGTTTATATTCACCTATATTTTCAATACGTTATAGCCTTTACTCAATTCATGGCCCTGTTCACCTGAGATAGAATTCAAAACTCAAACATGAGACTTCATTTATATATCATCTTTCCTTGGAAACATCTAGCCTGAGTTCCAGATGCTATAATATATGTCCCTTCCTAGCTGATTGTGTAGCACCTGGTTCATCTTGGATCCTACTACAAAGGTAATTAGTCAGCTATAGCACTGGACCTAAATTGCCCATTCCACTAGTGTCATGTGACCTTGCTCAAATTGTTTCACCTGTCTATAACTCAGAGATTATAATTTTTGTTTTCCTTTGTAAAGCATTTTCAGAATGTAAGAGTCTGAGACTAACATGTGGTATAAGCTTGCAGCCAGATCCTCCAGTATCTGATCGTCCTCTTCCTTACTGACATGCCACACCTTTGTTGTTAAAGAAAATTCCCGAAGAAAACGTAAATGCTGGGAGGTGTGCCTGATGAATCTCACTGCAACCAAATTATGGCTTCCAGGGCTCCACCATCCCCTATGCTCTGCCTTTACCATGCCAGATGTTCAAAGGTGCCAATACTTCATCACGGTATCTGCTTAAAGCATTCATTCTACTTCAATAAGCTTTTAATGATGCCTACTGACTGTGTCACCAGCCATCTTCATGCTAGTTGGATATTTTCTAGTATCTCAAAAATTCCCCAGTAGTTGGTCAGTTCTTATTTTGCCCCCTGACCTCAGGGATATATTCCCTCTCAATTTACTCACACAGATCTCAGCTTTTGCCAGTATCCAGCTAAGTGTCTGAGTCACAGCTGCTCATCATTAGTTCATAAGCATAAACAATTGGTGAGCCTGAGCCTGCCTCACACAGTCTCTTGGCTCAGCCACTGGGTTACTCTCTCATGTAGAGAAACTACCCCCCCCCCCCCCACACACACACTGGTCTCTCTAAGGCTTCCTCTTCGCTCCCCACAGGCAACACTGAGAAATGTTCACTCACCAGTCAGACTCCTCATCCACCCTCCTGTAACACTCCCTTGCCAGGTCGCAGCTTGAAGCAAGCTTCTCTGTCTGCTTCCTGCTCAATCAGTCTCTGTCAACTCCTCGGCTAGGAGTCTAGCAAATTGCCACACCTCCACATGGGAAACATGGACATCTGCTCCTGCTGGGATCCCCTCTCTGGGGCAACTAATCTGTCTGATCCCTGGGCTTTTAACTTCTGGGTCAGTGGCCCAGGCCAATCAAGGCAGCTTCATCTCAGCACTGGCTTATGGTACAGATTTTGGCAAGAATTGATAAGGCTGAACTACTTTATTGTTTTCTTCCCCCCCCCCCCATCCTTACAGGTAGGGCTCTCTCCCCAGCAGCAGTCCTTCTGCTCCATCCTATTGTAATGGGCTTCACAAGCATCCCATCATACAGAAGTAGATACAAACAGCATTCTATAAGAGCTTAGAATCATCATTATCATCATCATACATCTGGCTGATAGATATGTGTTTTAAAATGCAATGGGATTTAATCTGCAATCCCAATGATCACATCTCCTGCCATGCCACATATGTATGGCAGGATGCGCAGTTTTCAGGTTTGGGGATAAGTTCCCAATTATACCTTACTTGCCAGGGCAGGGGGAGCCCAGGATCATGATGATTGTCAAAACCCCAGCTGGGGGATGCACACATTTTTTACTCATTCCCAGACACAGGGACCCTGGGATCAAGCTATTGCAGCCTAAGGCAAGGGTTGTCATGCTCTGGAATCTGTTAAACAAACCGTATGTCCTGTCCAACTGGGTGTCACACGGGTTTTTTTACAGGTCCCTAATTCCTGGAGATGAGTAAAAACCACATGTGCTTCCTAGATGGGTGGTACATGTCATTTCTATACATCCTGGAGAATGGGAACCTCAGGATTGTGTTCCCTGATGGCAGGCTCACTGCACCCCCCATCTTATTCTGGTATCTGGGGTCCAGGGTTTGGTTCTGCCCCCAACCTGACTAAGTAGAGGACAGCTGTGTCCAAGACCCAGGGGTGCCCCATGATGGATCCCAACACTTGGCTGAGTGTCAGGATCTGTCATGGGCCAGCCCAGCCAACCACACATTCAGTTTAAGGTATGATACAAATGAATCATGAAGTTTTAACACATTATATGACTTCCTGGCTCATTTATTATATCATCATGCCTAAAATTTATTTGAACATGTGGCCACATTACTATTTAAGGATTTATTAACCTGTTAATCATGCCTTAAATGTAATGTGTATCAGGGGCCCTAGTGGCAGAAGGTCATTACTTTGTTGATAAACTGTTATTATAGTTTGTTAATTTATGTTTCCCTCCTCAAAGAAATTCTTCAAAAGTAACAAAGTTGTAGTTTTAAACACATTTCATTAGATGTGTTACTAACAGCTATGGTTACAAGAACCTGGAAATGTCCACAAATATAATTGAATGCTGATAATTTTTTAGTAGTTTAGACAATAAGCGTAGACTAGACTGTTTAATTCTTGTTTATAGATTTTTTTTTTTTTACTCTAGCAAAACACTTCAGTGTTTGGGCAGCAAATAGACCTGGTCAAATACTATTCAGTGAATACATTATTCAGAAATTGTTGCCATTTCTTATTGAATAATTCAATGAATAATTTTTCTGGTATTCATCTTGCTCTATAAATTATTCAAAGAATAATGGCAATATTTGTCAAATAACTCATTCTTTCTAGTGTTTGACCAGTCCTAGCCGCAGATACTGCAGGGAGAATGTTTCAATCCATACCGAACAAGCAGAGCTTTTCATTAGAATTAATCAAACATGAGAATTTACACTGCTCTTAGGTCCTGTGAGCCTAAAGCTATATTTTTAACTGAAATTAGAGAGCCTGATCCAAAACTCTTTCAGTCAGTAGGAGTCTTCCCACTGACTTCAATGAGCTTCAGATATGGTCTTATTGTGCTGACAATACATAGTTAGTTGCATATCTGTTGAAAATAAGAATATAGGAATGAGGTACAAAAAAAAATTATGAACAGACCCAAGGGAAAAAAAAATCCATGTTCAAGAAAACTTGAAATACAGGTTTAATTTTAAACATGTGCTTAAGGACTTTCTGTAATAGAGCTAGACAGTAAGCATATGCTAACTGTAAATGACCAAACATCCCTATTAATACTTAAACATATGAAAATAATAGCCATAAAGCAGACTCAGAACATTTAATGAGATGCTTAGGTTGTTTGTACCATATTATATTTTTCACTTGGGCTGGAACTCACCCCTCTGCAAAGGGGCCGTTCCACTTATGTTCCACTTAAAATCTATTTTGAGTGCTTAAGCTATTCCTACATCCTTGTAATGGCACTCTGCTTTCAGGCCAATTTTATTGTATGTATTTCAGTGAATTTACTCTCCTAGAAGACCACCATAGAGTGCAAAGAGGTCAATGTCTGAATATAACTTACTGTTATGCCAACAAGAGGCAATATCCACTGATAATTTTGATCTATTAGTATAGAGGAGCTGGGATCCCCTCATAACACAGCATTGAATATTCATGTGGCATTGTCACAGAATTACCAAATCCAAATGCTGTTAAAATATGAGTCTGGCCCCAAGCATGATGACCTTTAAAAAGACAGCTGTGATGGGGTCAAGAGGCCAGGGCTGGTAAGGGAACAGTTAAGTAGACAACTGTCTACTACCCAATCAGAATGCATGCTCTAGTAGGATTACAGGTAAAAGAACCAGAGAGGTATTCAGGGATCGCTTGCCTAGTAATCAGTTCTAGAGACTGGTCAGTTCAAGGGCGAGGGGTTAGGTAAGAACGCGCAATCCAAAGAGGGGGCTTTCAGGGGCAACCTACTGAAGTTATAGGCTGATCTATGAAGATTTGGTAAGAACTTTTTAAATTGTACACCAGTTAAGGGAGTGGGAGGTCAAGCACTTTGGCTATTGAGAGATGTAGAAGAATGACGGGATGTGACACATAATGGGAACCCTTTTAAAATACTATTTTGAGATGTTAGGTTCATGCTTTCATTTTTTGCTCTGCAGTAGTAAGAGGGACAGACTTCGTTAATGAAAGAAAATATTCTAGCATATTCAAGGGACTCCCAAAACTATTAAAGCTGGGGGTGTAAAAAACAAAAAACAAGCAACCCCATTTTTACTCTCTCACACATGTAAACAGAGGACTCGGGATAAAATAACAAGAGTAAACTGGCTACCATTAACAACTTAGAACAGTTTCCCAAACTCAGACAGATTGTGCACCACCAATTTGAAATGATACAACTTTAAGTACCTGCAGCAAATGGTTGTCATATAAAGTAATTGTAATAAATCTGTTGATGCATACCACTGACAGGTTGTCTGTGTACCACTGAGGGTACCCATACCACAGATTGGGAACCGCTGACTTATCTTTTTTATTTTGTGGAGGACTTCCATTCCTAAGTGAACCAGATTATTATTCATGTGCAATGAGGTGCTTCCTTTATAAAGATGCATTGGTGAATAACTCTAGTTTTAAAGATAGCATCTTCTTTCCTACCATTGATACGTTAAAAAAAAAAAATCTCTCCAATGCATAGAAATCCCCAACTTTTTAAACCTTCCTGATTCAATATCTACTCTGGATGAAGAATACAAAACCTCCTTGTTTATGAATTTTTTAAATGTGAATTTCAAGTGCAAGATTAATAGAATTTTGAGCGCACAGTCTTACACTATGAATGATTGCTCAGAAAATGTAGAGAACACATACAAATAGTTACACATTTAAGATGATTGCTAACCTTGTCAAAAAGCTTTCCCCTCCGCTTCCTATTGCTTCTGTCTGCTTTAATCTGAATTCCCTTGGTCATAAATTAATTCAATATATCTTTTGACTGTAGTTGTTTTCTCTTAAGAAAGCAGGAGGCAGGGGAGTGTATATAACCAGGGGCACATACTCAGCTTTTCTGCTAACAATAATTTTTATACACTTTGGCTAGGAATAGATATTGCTTTTGTCCCTGGATAAATTGTGCCTATGCTAGTCCCAGGACTGGCATATACACACATCACCCTTCAAATCAGAGTTTAGTGAGTGGCTGAATACACTAATGCTTTTCTGCCATTGATTCTATGATGCAATCCCAGGATAACTGTACAGATGTATTTTGCAATATTCAGGAATAAACTATTATAGCCTTTTAACTGAGAAACATTTTTAGGTTTTATCCTGGGGAAATGGACATGGATATCTATCCAATCTATTTTGTCCCAGAATAAAATGGCTTGTCCCAGTATAAATGTGACGTATGTTTGCAACCTATCTGCCTTAAACTTAGTTAAGTGTATAAGTTTCACATAACCCTTTCTCACCCACAACTGATATCTGAAATATGTGGCATTCATATAAATTTATGATATTATGAAATATATAAGCACCCAAGAAAAAGTGCTCATCTGAAATCCACACATAGAAGTGTGCACCTAATTTTATAATGATCATATATATATATATATATTATATATGATATGATATTATTGTCACTGCCGTGCACTGCAGTGAAGGGTACGAGACCTTTGAAGGCCGTCAGGCGGGTACTTATGACGCTTGGAGTGGAATTAGGCACAGGCGCTTATCGGTTGCAAAGCAAGATTATTTACTCACGCCGTCAAGGTGGTAAAAGACGGAGGTCAGAGATATTTGGTTAGTTACAGCTTAAGGTTCGAAGGTCGGTCTGCATGAAAGTCTTTGGTCGGGCAGATAAACGGAGAAAAAATCAGGCCGGCAGGTCGGTGATTTACGTCTTAAGATTGGGTCGAGACGCGAGGGGGGGCACTGGCAAGTGATCAAGTTGTCAGTTACTCTGATACATGTGATCAGAGGTCTCCAAGGTTCATACGGAGGTCCCCCTTCTTCACAGAAGTGAAGATGGGTTTTATTTGTATATTAGCCAATTGTTTTTCGCCACGTCATAAATTTAATGAGAATCGCCATTTGTATAGTGGTTTTTATTAGGGTGTTTGTCATAGGGACACTCCCCTGTCATGCCGACTAATTATAATGATTTATATAAAGCAAAGAAGGCAAAAGTTTTTATCTCTGTTAGTGGCGCAGTAATAAATTTCTTTTTGACATGCGCAACAAAAAAAAACCTGTTATTATCATCTTGTTAGTTAACCCTTAGTTACCTTGTATAGACTAAAACTGTTTTGATTAATATATTTCTTGCTTGTGGCATGGGCAGTACTTAATTTGGTTGTGACAATTATATGATATATATATGATATATATATGATTATTATATATATATATATTTAAAGCACATAATAAATGCTATAGAATTTTGCAGCACTTCCTCTCAGAAGAAAGAAAAAAGCCTGCCAGTCACTTCTTGGCAATACTAGTTAGTGTTGGAAGATGCTGTCTGTTCCTTTAATAGGAATAAGCAAAAAACTCCAAACTCGCAAGTGGGAATGTGGTAAGGACTAGAGCTTACTTCCTGTCTACTGCAACTCCCTGTCTAACTCAGAGAGGTAGTTAGCCATGTTAGCCCGAAGGCAGGCAGAAGGGAGGGTAGAAGGATAATGACTTGGATTCAGTTAGCCCAGTGGTTTTCCACCTGTGGTTTGCAGACCCCTGGAGGTCCACAGATTATATCTAAGGGGCCCACAAAAAATGACTATGATCAATCAAAAGTGTGAATACCCACACTTAAAATTCAAGGGGGTCCCCAGTACCATTTTAAATTTCCAAAGGGGTCCTTACCTGCATTCCATTTTTTTTAGCAGTCCACAAATGAAAAAAGGTTGAAAACCATTGATTTAGCCTATAAGGTACATCTCAAGCCTACCTTTTATCTGTCAGTCATAGGATATTTTTTATATACAAGATGAAAGTGTCCAGCACCTGTGAAAACTGAAGCAATGTATGGACTAAAAGTTCCACAATCTGTTTGCTAGAGTTTTAAAGTCTAGTAATTAAACTCATGTGTGCTTCCCTTATAAAAGCAAAGCTTGTCCCTTCCTTTGCCTGATATACTTAAATAGGAACCACCCTGATTTGAATTTTAGCTTTGTAGAAATTGCAAACAAGTAGGTGTTGACCAAGTAAATATAAGCTCCACTTCAACCGTCTTCTAATGAAATGCCCACTTCTGCCATCTTTGGCCCATTTGTACAGTTCTTCCTCAGGGCTGGTGTCCACGTGAGTAAGTGGACTCATGTGAGTAATGTATGCTATTCAAAGCAAAGTTTGCATAAATGCCTTAATTAATACAATGAACATAAGTGCAAATAATACCTCCACAACCTGATCCTTAATTACTCTTTTTCTTTTGCATAAGGCTCTAGGACCTTATCTGATCAAAGGATGCTGAGATCCTTTAAACAGTGATTCTCAGTCATGGTACTATGAGATCCTTTTAAGGGTGATGCAGGGTGCCATGCAACATTAGCACTGTTAGGTGTGTAAATACCTACACATTTCACAAGACAGACCCGGAGATTTCAAATAGGAATCCATAGTGCAAAAAGCATTCTTACCGATTGTGGTCTTTCAGAGTACTTTGCAAAAGAAGAATTATTCTATTATTTTCTATAAAAAACTGAGTGAAAGCTAAGAGCTGGCACGTCCAAGGAGTGTCCAAAGTCTAATGCTGGATGCCTGGCATCTAAAAAGTTTGAGAACCACTGTGTTAAGCGAACAATATGAGAATGTAATAGGTTTAGTGGAATAGTATTCAGAGAAAAGAGCTGCTTCCTAACCAGGATACCAGTGAAAAAGAGTTTTTGGGTAAGGTTAGTATGAGTTATCTATGAAATAATTTCATTAAATTGAAATGGCAGACACCATCCTACACTAATGTGTTCCCTTGTTTTTTATTGGGAAGAGTCAGTCCCACCCAGATAATGTTTCCTTAAAATACAAATAAATGCTTTGCCTAAATTTTTTATTCATTGTTATTTTTTTCTCCACATCTAAGAACCATTCATGGTGGATGAAGAGTGAAGGCCTCTGTTCTCCAAAGCTAGTTTAATCCCCTCACATAACATAATGGTACATTTTTCTGCAGAATATAAAATGGTGAATTGGTTATAGGGGTCAAACCTGTGAAATGTCTTTGTTACTTTATCCAGAGGATAGCAAAATAAAAATAGGATGATCCTTGGCAGTCGAGTTAAAAATACAATTGCCAAACAGCTCCTTCAGCTTTTCCTGCTGCCATATATTAATGGACACATCTGTTAACACTAACAAAGAAGACTGTAAAACCAACTTTCTCTTTAGTAATATTTTGCATTATGGTCTTAAAATGTTGATTTGGGAAGCTTCCTTCAAGTATTGGATCAGAGAACCTACTTTCTCTTTGTCATCCCAGTTGGCCTAGAAGAATACTGTAACCACAAAAGGAAATTATTATAATGCCCTTTGCTCATCTTGCCATTTCAGTGACATGATCTCCCTGTTTTAACTTTTCCTAAGCTTCTTTCTATTCACTATGCAGCCTCTTATGATAGGGCCTAAGAGTACCTTAAAAAGGCTCGCTTAAACACATCTAGGCATTATATTTCTTTTAAAGACCATGCCTATCTATTTGCTGGATAATCTTAAACAGTTTGGTATGGTTCTCAAGTTCATATCCAAGCTTTACTGCTTTACCTAGCATAATAAAACACAGCATGTATTTATAGGACATTATGGACGTTAGTAATAATGGCCTTGATAGTAATAACATGGACTCTTTTGAAACAAAATTAATAGACTAGAATTGTGTTTGTGATTTTAAAAGCCAATATCCTACATAAAGAGTTAGCAAGTGCCAACTATAAACAGAAGTGATTGATATATTTGTGAATTAGCTGACCCAGTTCCAGCTACTGTTTATGTAAAGGGTGAAGGATAATTGCAGTACAGCTCATGTTTGAAATCAGCCACAAAGCAGGATAGAAATCTTTCCTGTAGGGAAACTTTAACCCCACGTACTTTCTACATGAAAAACAGACACAGATAGGGTCCTTCTGGTGGGGTGGAGAGGAATATTCTTCCATGGCATACTGATCAGGACCCAAACTATCTATCAAAAAAGATTAGATAGAAATGTGGGTTTCAAGAAGACAAAACCTTTCCAATAGTTGTTTGCTTTTCCTTAAAAAAATAGTTTTTGTCATGTAGTCAAATTTCTTTGAAGAAGAAAAATCTGACTGCCAGATTACTGTTCTTTGTTACTTAAAAGGAGTTTTCGAAGAGCAAAAGTTAACTTAATCTGATGTGCTGCCTTATCCCTGGACTTTAAGGTAATACTGGAAAACCTGCAGCCAATGGGAGCTTCACCCCCGACTTCCCTGGACCCTACATTAGGACATTTTCAATGATACAGTCAGAATAGAAATAATAAAGTACCTTCTGTACTGAACATCAGATTCAATAATCAGAGGCATATATGAATAAGCAGAACTAAACAACAGACTTAATTGTGGAGCAGTAGGAAACCCCTGCAAACTCTTTGTCTCTCTCATACTAACTAACCTGAGTGAGGAACTATCTCCCAATTCCCAAGCTGTAGTCTTCTAAGAGTAACCTTTAATTATGACTTCTATCATTTACATATTGCCTCTTAACAATAACTGCAAAAATCAAGTAACACAAAAAGTGATTAATGCCCATAATCTGTACAGGAGAAGTTACTCAAAGATCAATCTGGAATAGGTCTTTACCACTTACTTTCCTATTTCCCTTTTTCTGCAGCTCTTTTAACAAATCTGTGTGAGAATTTCAGGTGGTTTCATTTTCTTCTCAGACTGACAAAGTATCAGACCCAGTTTCTGATTTGTTTGTGGTAGGGGAACTTTTCCTCGGGATCTTGATAGACTTGAGTCCTTACACTGGGATCTGATTGATTTGCACTTTTGGGAGCTGCACTTCTGCACATAGTATAAAGTTCATTAGCTACAGCCAGCTGAAACAGATTTCCTCTTTCTATATTATAGTATTTGTATTCATATTCATAGATACATTAATTCCCATAATAACATGGTTGCTTTTTGGGTTCCGGAGCGATTAGTTTCTTCCAAAGATTTGGGCTGTGATGGCCACAAGGATCATCAGGAGGAATGAATGTTGTGTCTTCTTCTGCAAACACAAACTCCAAATTAAATTCAGTTTCCCATAAGCTACAAGACTCAAAATTGGTTTCAGAATTGGACACTAGGTATCACAGTGAATGGGAGTTTGCATACTATACTTATATATTGGATGCTAGTGACACATCTCCCTTTCACTGGTATAGTAGTTCCTGAATAGCCAGGTATTTTGATGCTTGTTGGACTCACTTTTGGTCTCAATTTTAATTTTCTGTATTTGTGCTCTGGTGAAATATTAACCTGAGCTTCTGGGTCCATTTTAAATGAAACCTTTGCTCCTTCTACTTCGACTGGCAAAATCCAGTCCTTCTCATTGAGTTTTACTTGATTCAGCCATCTCTATAAAAACCTCTTTCTTTATTTTATGCCCAACCATAGGCACTTGAGGCTTTTGTGTTTTGGATCTGCAGCACCAGGCAAAATGTTTCCTTTTATAATAATTAAAACAGAGCTTTCTAAATGCAGCATAACATTACGAGCCATATTGCCTTCAACAGTTGGTCTCATCTCTTGTTTGCTTTCTTTCCTTTAGCACTCTCCTTGCCCATGGAAAATTCCACTTTGTGCAGTGGCTTCTTCTAGCTGCATTCATTCATGCTTACTGCATGAATGACCCCTTTTGGTACACTCCTACACCTTCACAGTTTCTGCCCTTCTACATCTGGACAGTCTTTTCTAAGTCATCCTCACACAAGAGTCCGTGTTTGTAAAACAATGTCTGCAATTCCACAAATAATCCTATCTCTAACCAGAGATTGTGGCAGGTTCCCCAAAGCACAGTTCTTACTCAGTCTCTTTAATTCAACAACATACTGATCTATTCATTCTTCTCTTGTTTATCTGCACATAAAAAAATCTGTGTCTTTGAAGGTCTTGTTCTTTTTTCTGGCATGCAGTACTCCTCAAGTTTGGATAGTATTTTACTTAAATTCTTCTAATTTACTTAGATATTTTGATCATTTTTTTAAGGTAAAGGTGTTATAAACACCCAGCAGTTCCTCTGACAAAATATGCAAGAAAACAGCAAATTTGACTTTGTCATATTTTTCTTCTTCCCCTGTGGCTGTTAGGGAGCACTCAAACCTTTGTCTGAGTGCTCCCCAGTTCTCTGCTATATTGCCCAATAGTAGAGGGGCTGATGGAGGTTGCAACACTTCTATGACTAACTGTCCTTAGACTATAAATGTGCAGGAAGCAGGAACAGTGGTCTTTGTATTTCCAAATGACTGCATTGATCCACTTGCTATCAGGTTTCAAGTTCTTCATTTTGGATCTCAAATTCTTTCAAATTTTGTCATATTCGCCACTTCTGAGGCCATATGGTGACCACTGGCTTCAATAAACACAAACATAAGTGAATGAAAAGAACTGAACAATGAACTTTATTGTGGAGCAGTAGGCAACTTTTATAAACTCTTTGTTTGCTTCTCATAGTAACTCTCATACTAACTAACCTGACTGAGGGACCATCTGCCAATGCCCAACCTCTGTAGTTTTCTACGTAAGGGAGTATCTTTTAATTATAATTTCTATCATTACAACTAATAACACTTATGCTTTGTGGGTTAGGGAAGATGAAATATGCTGATGAATCACCACAACAATTTGCTGGGTTGAACCTGAAAAAGAAAGATATACAGCTGATAGACAGTTGAGATCAAATTTGAAAAGAACACGTTCAACGCCTATGTTCATTTTCATAGATTTTATTGGAACTAGTTATCCACCATATTTTTCCCAGTAACTAAAAAGGTCACTGAGGCCTCAATGTATCTATTCCATTATATCATCAAAATATTTAAATATGCAAAAGAGAATATTAAATTGTTGGAAAACTATCTCCAGCAAAAAGACAATGTTGGCAACAAATTAAAAATGTAGATGAGTAGATAACTCAAAGGGGAACAGACTGTTCTCTGTAGTCTTTACTTTCTTACTGTTTCTGTTAAGGACAAATGTGCAAACTTAAACTTTTCATGGCTGAGACAATGCTCCTATATCATAAGATTTTTAACCCAGTCAGAATGCATATATTTTATAAAGGATATGACAGATAAGTCCAGGGAAAAAAAGCCTGTTCTCAGAACCTTGGATTGTATCTCTTCAATTAATATTAGGTTTCAGGTTTTGTAAATTTATTATTATCTGTTTCAACCATAAAGAAGTTCAGAATTCATTCAAGCATGTATACTGCATGAACAACCCCAAAATCTCTAACACACTTCCACTTCATATATCACCAGGTTATGCAGTTAGATGCATAGTAGAGTTGGTATCTTCATTTTAAATGCTGAAAATGTTGACATTTTTTTTTTTTAACTTTAGCTGAAATTATTCCACCTGTGAAAAGTGGTTATGTTATTGGAAAAACTAAAGTGGTATAATCTGGCTGTTCTTAGTTTGCTAGTGGAGATGACTTTTCCATAGCAGTTGGTGGTATAAAACCAACATAATTACACTTTTATATCAGTATAAAAATGCGTGGACACACTCTGCACTGGCTTTAGAGTATCTTCTCCCAATCTGCTATAGAATTGCCCATGAAAAAATCAAGGGTAAGTCTACAATACAATCAGGTAATTTACAACAGTTTACACATAATTTATCCTCAGTTTAACCTGGGATTTCTGGGTTTGCTAAAATCAGTATTATAAAGCTATTTTAAAATAATTGCGCATCTGTCTGTTCTTCATCCTGGTGTAACTTACATTGGTGTAAATGTCCCCTTAAAAAGGGGACACACACTCCTGTAGAGAACAGCATAGGTGGACAATAGAGTATAGAAGTAAGATGTCAACTTTTCAGTTTGCTTTGACTTGCATGTTGGTTTGGCATTTTCCTAATGCTGAAAGAATGCAGAGAGAAGAGGCTGCACACCATAGTAATGCAGCCATGGAAATACCAGGACAATTAAGCCACTTTTGCATCTGGTTTATGATTCCTTTAGTCTATTTGTAGCTTATCATTGCCAACTCCTAAGCATTCCTGGGGGAAAAAAAGCCTAAGCCTGACTGCCAAAGTAATGAGATATAAAATAATTCCAATAATAATAATAATAATGATGATGATGATATCATAAATACTTCATCATCTTCTTCATCCTCTTTTTCCTTTCTCTCTCTCTCTGTCTCATATTGTGGTAGGTGTCCATTAACCCTGTGTTTCACGGGGCGGGGGAGAAGTTCCTTTTGCCAGAGAAGATCTTTTTTACTCCCCTCATGAATCCTAGTGACTGCTAAATAGTCCAAAACTCTTAATAAAGTTGTGCGAATTGACAAGATGGGGTTCTGGACCTGGATTGGCCCTTAGAGTATATTTCAAGTAATTCTTGATTTTTAGCTACTCAGCCCCCACTGATTCTGCCATTTTTATTTCAAACGCAAAACATTCAGTATGTTTTATCTGAATGTTCAAGTTTGCAAATAACATGGATGCTTTTTTCTCCATTGTCCAATTCTCAACTCTTCCAGCAATCAATTCTGTTTAGTTTTTTGCCATCTTCTCACTGGTCTCATGTTCCCCATTAAAGGTTATATGACTTTTCAATTTATTGCAGCTTGTTAAAAAGTTCATGTCACAGGTAACACACATTTCTGACCTCCATTATCAGAGTTCTTTATGGCAGTGCAGTGACTTGTTCTGGGACATTTGCTGCCTGTAGTAAGTGGAAACCTGCCTTATTATTACACACTGCCACTGACTTCACAATGTTTACTCGCAGTTGCTGTGGATCATTCTGTTTCTTTGTTTATTTGGGCAGCATTGCTTGGAGTTTTTAGAGGCATTTTAAAAATCTACCCATTCACACAGACCACAAAATAAATGCTATAATAATAATAATATTAATAATGAACCTGGAGGTGAAGCAGAACCGCCTACTCAAAGCTCATTTCTTTAAAACCAGAAATACACCTAGAAGCAGGACTAGAGTTTTAGATTACCCCTAACAATTCAATGTGCTAACTACTAAGCTACAGAGGCATGCCCCTTCTTCCTTGCTCTCCTTCTGAGCAATTCTTCTTGACTGGCCAGTTTTCAGCAGAGAAGTGAAGCTTCGGGTGGTGATTCGATTCAGAGGAGATTTGGCCCAATTCAGTGGCCAAATTTCTGAATCTGAATCAAATCAGGAGACCAATAAAAAGGTCTGAATCAAATAGAAGCTCTCTGAATCAATTCAGAAAAGATCTGGAGAGCTTCGGAGATTCAGGCAGTCCCCACTTGCTACTGCAGGGAGCTGGACCCGGACTCTGTGCTGGTAAATAGGAGGTGGAGGAGAGGGGGGCTGGAGGAGTGGGAAGGGGACCCACCAGGTCCCATCCCCTGCTTTCTCTCTCAGCCCCCTGAGCACCCCCAATCCCCATGGCTGCCCTGCCTAGCCCCAGCTCCTTGCTCTTTAAATAAAAAAAACAAAACAAAACCCTCTCACGGGCTGTTGCAAGGTGGGGGGCCACCCCTGCTTCCCCCCACTGCCCCATGCTGTGGGGGGGCTCTGCCATGAGTCCCCATCCCCCACCCATTCTACCAGCCCCTCCCCATGGCTGCCCTGCTCCACCCATCCCCAGCTCCTGGCTTTTTAAAAAAAAAAATCCCACTCACTGGCTGCTGCAGCAGCCTCGGGGCTTCTGGGGGCTTATGCCAGAGCCCCTGCAGGCAGCATGGGGCAGTGGGGAACAGTGAGGATTGCCCCTCTGTCCCTGCCTGGCTAGAGCTGGTGAGTCAGGGCTTTTCTTTTTTTTTGTAAATACCCAGGATGCTGGGGCCAGGAAGGGCAGCCATTGATGGGGCTAGGAGAGCAGGAGGGGAATGAGGCCTGTCTGATTCAGAGATTCAGTTGATTCAGCAGCGGTCAAATCTCCCAATCAGATTCATCCAGTTCTTACCCTTTTTGGAAGGTTGGATGCAGGTTGAATCCATGTTGGAGCAAGGAGGGTATATAAATCAGGTTTCTCAGTTTCACAGCAAGTGCTTTGACCACTACACTGTTGCATGAAACAGTCTGTGTCACCACCACCTCCTCTGGTCTTGGCATTTTTTAAAAACTGAAATCAGTGCTGTTGATATAAACTGAACATTTTCCAAAAAGACAAGTTGAATTGGGTAGCTCCTGAGGCTGAAGTGACAAAACACAAAAGTGAATCTTTTTTAGAGCTTAGACGAGCTCTAACTGTTCAACATAGTGGCTTCCACTTGTGCTTAAAATTACAAATGTGAGATATTTATGGATTTTGGAGATCCAAACTCTAGGTGCTTAGTGCCATTTCTGGCTACCGTGGAAGAATCAAATAAAATTACTTTGTAGGCTAAGAGTCTGTGATGGGACTCCAAGTCAGCTGTGGCTAGGAGGGATCCCATCACATATGATGAAGTCACACAGTGGCTAGCTAAGAACCTGTGTAGGTGCTTCTGGGTTAAACTCTACTATACTGGTCAGCATGAAAATGAGTTTCAGAATCTGGTCCTAAGCATCATTTTAGGCCAGAATTCATAGAAGGACTCTTAGAAGTACCTATAATGAAACCAATGTAAGTTTTGTCCTGACTATATATGTGCTTAAGTTTGTATTTAAGTCTTATTTATTTCAGTGTTATGAAGTACTGTTCTGAGTAGTGATGGTAGCTTGGGTTGGGGCCTTATTCTGAGATTTTAGTCCTCTTTCAGGTCACATAGACATAAACAAAAAAACAAAATCCCTTTGTAAAAGTTAATGAGTCCAAATCTATGCTGCTGAAGACATGAAGAACAAAAAGCATAATCTATTTCTTACAGCAGTAGAATCTTTGACACCCAGAACATCCTATATCTGTCCCAGAGAGAATGCCAGAAATCAATTTCAGGTAACTCCCAAGCTATTTGCAACAAGGTTTTTTTTAACATTTCCAAAAAAATAGCAACCTATAGAGAAATGTGAGTGAGAAACACAAGGTGTAGTCTATAAAGAGCCAAGCAGTCTCCTGCCAACAGAGTTGCTATGATTAATTGCCAGCTCAACCGAAGGTAGGAAGTTTCGAAGCAAGGGAGAATAAAAAAAATGGCCTGGCAGAAGTGTAAAAGGGTCAGGCAATTTAAACTGTAGAAAATTATTTGATCACCAATTAAGAAAAAAAGAGAGCATGGTAAAGGTGAATTAATTCATGATGCTTTGAGGAAATGGTAGGTCACTGAGGCACGCATCAGACCCTGAAAGGTTGCTACATTTTCTTTCTCACTATCAAAGTATGAAGGTGAATAAACAGTGATTCAATCAGGTTAACCCAGAAATAACAACCTAAATAATTTATTATAGTAAGTGCAAGTGAAATAATGTGAAAATAAATTTTTAAAAATCTTCTCAACTTGTTTAATGATTTTACTTTTGTGTGAGTGTTTCCTATACACACATATGCATTTAATCCACATTACAGTTGTCTGCGGAACTTTAATTCAATCTATTTGTGCATGTGCATGATGACAGGCTTTAGCTGCACTCACACTGTTTTTTCCATATAACCCTTGTTTCACTCAGTCTATAGAAAGAATTATGCTCTCTGAAGAAGCAACTCTTCAATATTTTATTTATTCTCATTGATCAGTGTGTTACTTCCCTAACTTATTTACTGCACACCTTTCAAATTGTGCTTTGATTACATCATTAACTTGTCATGGGCTTTTCTGTGGTGCTCATCACAGCAATATTTGAATGCTTCACAAAACTAGATGAATTGAACAGTGTTCCTGTGAAGTGAAGTGATACTATTTTACAGGTGGGCAACTGAGGAACAGACACATCTCAAAATGATTCTTCATTCAAATCATTACATTCAAATCAAGATGCTTATGGCCGGTTATTAGGAGGCCTTAGCATGTTGTTTGTTCCTAGTACAGGTCTATTGCTGCCGGGAATGCTCAGCTGTTCCACTAGTCAAACTCCTAGGTCCCATGTCAAGCATCCTGAAAATTAAGAACACGGTGGCTATCTCTGAAGAGTTTAGTTTCACTGGCATCACATAATGCAGTGATAGATACAGGGTTAGGATCCATTTCTCCAGGTGACTTTCGGCTGGCTAAATCATAAGATCTTTTTGCTTCCTGTAATAGAAGAGTGATGATGTAATCATGTTGGCCCAGAAATGCAAGGGGCAAGGATTTCTTAGAGTGATATATTTTACTGTTGGATAAAAGTAGACACACTACTGAATGCAAGACACTCTTTGTCAGTTCATTCAAAAGCTTGTCTAAATTTATCCCAAAGACACAGTTGGTCCAATAAAAGACATCACCCTAAGAAATCCTTTTCTCTTCCTGCAAATTTCTGCGTTGTTGACAATGTGCCTTTGTACTTCTGCATCAATGTGGGTAAGACACCAGCTTCCTCAAGTACACAAACCAGATTCACCTCAGGTTCTGAGACAGATACTTCAGTGATTACTGTTGCCCCAGTCGCTGTACTATTCATGATCCTTTCTGCCTCAGGCTCTTGAAGCTGCCCTGATCTACCCCAATATATCCTCATCTGAATCCTAGTTTCACTACTTGTCTCCACATGCCTCTCCTAGGTCTCTTCCAGGTCTCCATTTCAGTTTGTTCACCAACTGCTGACCCTTATCCCAGCCTTGTCTTTGCACAGACACTTGTCTCTCTGCATTTCAAACTTGTTCCTTCCTTCCTTTCCTCCTTGTGTGTGTAGTGCCAACAGGAGCTTCTAAAAACACAGTAGACATAGTTTCTCTTGGGTCCTATACCCTTTATTGCAATGACTCAATTACTGCTGGAAGGAAAAGGGTCTTCTCAGCATTTTCAGTCCTCAGATGAAGCCTGATTGTAAAGTTGGGACCTTCCAGAAAAATACTTACTGCATTCTAATGAATGTCTTCTGAACATATATATGCTGCAGCTTTCAAATGTAAATTTTCATAGGAACATCAAACACCGGACAGCCTGCTGCCAAATTCCAAAGTAGAGAGTACTAAAGATTCTCAACAAATTAATGGGACAACATCTTATAATGGGTGGGATGCATTTTTTTTCCCTAAACACATTCCAAGAAATGATCATTTTTGTGCTGAAAATTATCAAACAAATTCAGTGAGGCAATCACTGTGCATGAAAAACATAAGGGACTAAGGAAAGTTTATCAAAGTTATAAGTAGCTGAAAAATCATTCGTATCATAAGTAGTGCTGGAAAACCTTCATTTCTTCTGCCATCTGTTTCTTGTGTGTGTACATATACCAACACACACACACACACACACACGCACACACACACACACACACTTCTTACACTGTCTTCCTCATGAAGGAGCAAATAATCTTATTAATAATTCTTTGTCTCTGTAGATCATAGATGCTCACTTTCTTGAAAACTCAAGCATTTACATACTTTATACACTATAAAATTATCCCTTGACTAAAGACATCCTCCCTGCCCCGCCCCCACCCAGGATTGAGCCGTTAACATTAGCTAGACTTTGGTTCCTATACTCATGTAGTTAAATGAGTAGCTAAATTGCTGGGGAGAGAGGGGAGAAGAAAGTTTTTTTTTAAAAACGGAAAATTATGGTTCTGTTCCTAAATCAAGTATTACTTAACATATGGTTCCTGGAATCTGGTATATAAATAGTGAGCGGTTTCACTGTGCCTTGTTAGAGCATCATTTTACTTTTCAGTTATCCCAAATGCTGCATGTATCAGCTGTCATGCAATGCTGAAGACTGACTCGTGAGGTCCTCCCTAATTTCACAGTTAAAATGAAGATGTGCATTTTCACAGCCTGACAATGCTAATTAGAGTCATAACAATCAGTATTATCAATGAGAACTGTGATGTGCACAAGTCAAAATGATCTATTAATGCAGTGTAGTTCTGGAATATGAATGTATTTTTAAAATACATGTTGCAAACACCACATATTTAATTTTCACTTAGAATAAATACAGTTATCTTATTTTCTTATCAATCAAAGTAACAAAAAACACATCTACGATACTTCTGCAATCAGTAAGCCTTACTCTCTAAAAGGAGAATGATTCTATTACAGTAAGATATACTCTATACTGTGATAAATTCTGTCCACAAAGCAGCTGTGATAAGTAGAGAACTAGAGATTAACTGGTAAATCCTGGGTATGAGTACATCAGATTACCAGTAAACCAATAGGTCCCAAGGCAACTCAACGTATCAGATACCAAGGCATGCAAAGATGAAAAGTCTTCATCATTTTATTCATAACAATAAAGAACTTGTGTGACAATGGCAACCAGAGGTGTATCTGGGCAGTTCTGCACTTTGGGGGGCAGTGGTACATGGGGCAGCAGTATTGGCCAAGTTGCTACCACCTATGGTGGTGCTAGGGCAGCAGTGACAACATCTGCTAATTTTGCACTGCCAGCCCACCCCCAAATTGACTCCCAGGGCTTGGTGCCCTGTTCTCTCCCCACCCTGAGTTATGCTGCTGACAGCACCAGAAAAATAATCAGCCATCATGATTCATAAATATAAACTGCTAAACAATCTAATTCATTAATCTTGTCCTACTGTCACTCCTCCTTCCTCACAGTGGTGTCATCTACACATGCATTTGATCCAGCCTAATTTTACTCTGGTGTAAGCCCTTTTGGGCAGGCATCTACACACATGGGGACTAGAGAGCAGATTTGCTGCTCTTTGCACCAAGTTTCCTGCAGCCTTGCAATGGGCCCTGGCCACCACTGGGGGGAGCTTCAGGCTCTGGCTGGAGCTGCAAGCACCTGCAACCATCTTTAAAAGCCAGACCCACTCTTTACTCTCTGTCCAGCCCCTTCCTTGCTCAGGAGCAGTGTGACAAATGCAGGAGCAGCACATGGCACTGACCCACAGCCATCTTGCCCTGCCCGGCTCCCCCACATGCAGCAACTGCCTGCCTGGCCGTAGCACTCCATCCCAGGGCCACAACCACCATGCAGCTGCTGCTGGCAGGGATGCTGATGAGGGACTTCAGAATGCCACCACTGGAGCCACCATCATCATGTGGGCATCCAGGCCCACTGCCTCTAGGCCCGTCGCACCACCTAAGACTGGTGATGGCACATTGTCCAGCAGACCTGGGAAAATGAGAAGTGGCTGGATGCATTCTGGCTGATCCGGACCACCTTCCAGGATCTCCCCCAGGAGCTCTGACCCTGGAGTGGCAGGGCACCAACATATGCCTAGCCCTCCCCATGGACACCCACCTGGCCTTTAGCCTCCTGAAGCTGGCCACACTCAACCTCCAGGGCATGATGGCTGACACCATGCTCCGTGTCCATGATCCCCTGGCTGTGGTGGTGGGGTTCTGTGCCCTGGGATTCTCCCAGTGCATCAAGGCCCTGGATGGGATCCACATCCCCATCACCTTCCCATGTCATGGAGACCAGCCCCACTACAGCTGCAGGGGAGTTCACTCTGGTCCTGCAGAACATTGTCAACCACTGCAACACATTCAGGCACAAGACCGCCATCTGGGTGGGTAGCACCTGAACTGTCCCTGTGTTTCAGAACTCTGGGATGCCAGGCCTGGTGGATAGTGGGTGTTTTGTGCTGGAGGTGCTGGAACTGCAGCTGGGCGCTGTTGTGGTCCCACCCCTGCTCATCAGGAACACCACCTACCTGCTCCTGCCCTGGCTGATGTGGCCCCACACTGGTCACCTGGACCCCCACCAGGCCCACTTCAATTGCTGCTTGGGTTGGACCTGTGTCATGGTTTACTTCAGCTTCGGCTGCCTCAAGGGCCACTGGTGCATCCTCACTGCCCACCTTGAATTTGCCAAGGACAACTCCTCCTGGATTATTGTCATAGCCTGCATGCTGCATAACATCTGCAAGGCCTGGGGGGACCTTTCCACAAGGCCTGGGTAGAGGAGGCACAGTGGATGCTTGGCAGTGGGAGCACCACCTGCAGCGATAGTGACAGCTGTGCTCCCCTCTCCCCAAGGCCCCAGGAGAGCTGCAAACCTGCCGGAGGAGGCCAGGGCACCAGGCATGGGAGGCTCTAGCTGACCACCTTCTCCAGCACTCCCAAGTCTGGCCCACCTGCACCACCACCCCCAGACCACCCCCACCTGCCCACCCCCAGCACCACACATACTACAGACATGTGTCAAAAGAACAAGTCTTTATTTCTCTCATATAAAACAGCCCCCCTTCACCCTTCCCTCCCCAACACACAGAGCATCCCTCCCTCCCCAACAAACAGAGCCCCTCCACCACCCACCTGACCCATCAACAATAAAAAATCCTCTTCCCTGTGCAAACTATGTACAAAATTATATTTTGTGGTGTCCTGGAAGGGTGGGGAGGTAGGGTTGGGGAGGGGGGATGCCTAGGGAGCAGAGCCCAGGGGCAGGCAGCCAGCACCCCAGCCTCTGGCTGTTCCATTGTGGGTAAGCATGACTCAGCAGGTGCAGAAGGTGGGGGGAACCTAGGGGTGGGGGGAACCCAGGGGTGGGTGACTCCCCCTCAGCCAGTGTCCAGCTGGTGTCCAGAGCCAGCATGTGGTTCTGGCCCCATTACAGGCATATCTGGCTCCATGCCCACATGGAACTGGGGTATGCAGTAGGGCTGGGCCCAGGCTGGGGAGGGGGGAAGCCCCCATGGCAGGGACTGGGCCAGGAGCTTCTGGCTGGTGGAGGTGTCACAGGACCTTCTCTAAGGCCCAGTCAGAACTCTGCTGTGGGGTGGCAGGAGCTGCCAGGGGGCATGTGGTGCTAGGTTCAGCAGCCAGGCAGTGGATGGCACAAACACAACTGACAGGTGCAGAACAGTGTCCAGCACCTGGTGGTCATTGTCAATGGCCTGAACTGCCTGGCCCAAGTTGGCACTGCTCCTACAGCACCTAGAGCCACTCACGCTCCAGGGCTAGGAGCTTAGCCTGAAACTGGTCTGCCCTGTCCCGCTCCTTCTCATGGTCAATAGATTTAAAGTCATGATAATAAAATGTATTGTTTTCTCACTTTACTATGAAGGGTTTCTATTAGTCAAAGTTGATATAAGCAGCAAGAAAAAATAACTTTTTATCAACTTCTTTCAGCTGCATATGTGTCCTGTACTTTTCTTCCTTTTTCCTCACCTTAACAAAAATTCCATTTTAGCAGCAATTTGCCTTGGTATTTGCCCATTTGCCTTGAACATGGCATTGTGTTTCCATTCTCCTATGCCTGTTCCCCCCATTTTTTTGTCTCATTCTCTGCTTCTTACCCTTCTTTCTCCTCTCCACCCCTCTGTTTTTGTAAGTTAATAATTCTAAAGGGCCACAAATGGGAACAACAACACATAAGAACAGCACTTTTTTCAGGGATGTAGGTCGTAGCATTGTTGGTCTAAGGACATAGGCAGACAAGGTTCTTTGGGTAAATCCAGTATCTTTTATTAAACCAACTCAAAAAGTTGGAAAAATTCCTATTAGCAAGCTTTTCAGCACAAATACCCTTCTGAGCACACACCCCCTCAGCCTGACACAGGGAGTTTGTGCCCAAAAGCTTGCTAAGAAGAATGTTTCCAACTTTTTGAGTTGATCTAATAAAAGATATGGGATTTACCCAAAGTGTCCTTGTGAAGTTTACAATATTTTTTGATTGTCTATGTTATTCACTTCCTCTTCACACCTAGCATTGTCTGTCTCAAGATGCTTTGATAGTCAGACCCATGTAGGAAGATGTAAACAAGATGAGGTAATATCCTAGAAGATCTAGGAGATGTCAAAATGTTAAGCAGTTTTCCTTAATCAAAGCATAGTTTCCTAGATGGCTTAGAAATTAACAGTGTTTGAGTGATGTTTTAGCTGTGGTGGCCAAGGAAATATGCCAAAGGAAAGTGGCATCTTTTATTAGACCAGCTACATGGCTGGGATACACTTAGAGAAGCTTTGAATATAATGTGTTCTTCTTTAGGTCAAATGCAGTGCATTTGAAACCTTGTCTACATCTACGTCCAATTGGTCCAATAAAATATATTGTCCGAAAAAATCCTTGCCTCCTGAAGGCTGACAGATAGTAAAGGAATGTGGAAAGCAGATTGAAATGGTAATGTGCTGATAAGGAAGAGAAATGAATGCTAACTATATAGCTCTGTATATCCGTGAGCTACCCTATAATTGGATGGTTCAAAGAAGCATGTCTGTCTAAAGATGTATATTTTCTGGAGAGTTTGGGATATGTGTACCTGGGTATATCCCCAATGTCATTTAGACTGAAGGCAAATACAGGCCATTTTATTTCTGTTTGGTTTGTTTTACTCACCAGAGAACCAGCAGCAGTGGGGCTGGAGAAGTGTCCCTGGAGGTTGCAATGGTAAGAAGTATATGTATAAATCTTCAAAGGGAGGGACATTTAGAGCTAAGTCTTCAGTTTACCTACCAGAGTTCTTATATTAGTAGATTGCTTTACTGAATAATGTTAAGTTGGGAGGACTGGAACATTTAAAAAATATTTTAACAAGGATATTTTTAAAAAATTCATTTGTCAAAATATTCAGTGAAAGTTTTAAAGGAAAACTAATCCATTTTCTAAAGAAATTACAGTTATTGAAACATGTTTGAGTTAATTACCTTTTGAAAAATGAAGATTTTGACACACAAAAATAGCTGAAAATTATTTTAGTCATTCACTGAAGAACTAGAAACCATAGTTGAAAATTAATCTTTTCCATTAAAAAGTATGCTTTTGTAAAAAAATCTTTCTTTTTTTCTCCCCCAAATCCCTTCTCAATTAATGATGTTGATGCTTATGTTCCTAACATTGATGATGTTTCATTACCTTCATTACCTGAAAGAAATGAATAAGGAACTTTTAAATACATTAAAATGGAGTACTGTGGAAAATGGAAATAGCCACAAAAATATATTCTTTTTACCTCTCAATCAATACAAGTAAACACCATTCCTTCCCATTTATCAAAATATATAAACTAGGAATGGATGAATTGGTTTGCATAACATTTAAAAAAAATAAAACTACAACAACAACAACAAAACTAAGAGCCTTTCTTTTCAGCTCAAAGCAAATGAAGCCCAAAAATATTTTTAAGAATTCGCATGTATTGATAAATACTTTCACATGCTTTTAATGTTCCTAATTTTGAGTAGTTTTGGAGATAAGAGTCAAAACACTTTAGAAGATCTATTTTCATGCTGTTTTTATACCAATAAAAAACAAAATAATAACTCTCTCTCTCTCTCTCTCTCTCTCTCTCTCTCTCTCAGGATATGTGTGTGTGAAGGGGGGGCAGTGTAAACACATACACACACACACACACACTCACACACTTTTATATATACACCCCACACACACATACATACGTGTGTATGTATATATGCATGTATGTATATATGTATATATGCATATATGTACACACACACATACACAATTCATGATGCCTGAAGCTCATAGCTTTCTTAGGCTACTCCCAGACACGCAGGGGCATGAGCTTTGTGGTACCACAAACCTCTTTGTGGCACCACAAACTGCACAGTGGGGATGTTAAAACATGTCCTGTGCTACAAATTCACAGTGCAGGGCCAAAATTTGCTACCAGGAAATCCCAGGACTAGGAAAAAATGCAGCACAGGACACATGACAAAAGCTTGTGCCCAAAGACACAGAGGCTTAGTCCTCCAGGGACATGTTCTGGCTGCCAGCCAGTGTGTCCAGTCCACTTCTTCAGTTGTGCCATGTCTCCTCCAGCACACTGAGAGCTGGGAGAAGCTGGGCATGAGCAGTTTGCCAGAAGCGGACATTTTGTACTTCCGCAAAGTACAAGTGCAGGGGCATACACTGTGGCAAAAAGTCACAGCACAAATTTGTGCTGCTACTATTTTGGCTGCTGCAAATGCACGCCCCTGCACATCTGGATGCAGCCTTAGGGTTTTTAAATGTAAAACAGTATATGAAACAAACAATTATTTTCTGAAAATATAAAAAAAATAAAACATGAAATATACACATAAATCAACATTTCATTGCTTTGTGGTGCACTTAAACTTTGCCGTTTGTTTCTTGGTCATATTTCAGGTAAGTTCTTTTTCAAGGGATTCACTTGTAAGCTAAAGATCTACTGCTTGAATAAGTTGATTGCATGCAGTTTCAGTAATTGAATCCCTGGATATTTGTCTTTAATGCTGGAAGGTTTCACTTAACTTTTAATGGATTTTTAATGCTGAACAGTTTCGTTTAAAACTGTTGCCATAAAACATGTTAGAATTTTCAATTTTAATTTTAGTCCCCTTCCCTCCTCCACCGTGGAAAAAAAATCAGTAAAACAGCTTGGGTTTTAAAGATCCTAAAACAAGTAGAAAAACTGTAAAATGTATTCTGGTTTATGAAATTCTACTCAACAGTGATGAAAGCCATCAAGACTCTGCATCTTTTTTTGTCTGTTGCACATTCAGTGCCAATGCTGAGCTCCTCATATAAAAGTAATTCCAATATATACTAATTATAATATTCTCAATAGGAAACTGATTTTCTGGGTTTTGAAAATTTGGATTTCAGATAATACAGTATTCCAGGGCAGTTTCTTATTCTTGTTTTGGAGATAATATCAGTAACTTACCTTCATTTCTACACTGCTTTGTCTCTGGTTTGCTAAAGGTATAATATCACTGTTAACTGGGAGCTACTACAAAAGATTTCTTCCCCCATGGAAAAATTTTCAATGGTGTATAGGGGGGAAAGGTAATGAAAATGGTTTTCAGTAAGTTAAACAGTTTTTAGCTTAAGACTGAAATTGTTTCAGTTTTACATTTAATTTATCTGTTTTCTGATACTTTCCATGAAGAATTCATTTAACTCTAAACTCAATATTCTGTTGAAGAATGCTGACAGAAAATTTCAAGACTGATATCAAGACTGGATGAGGATGGCATTTTTGAAGAATCGTAGGGTGCGTCCAGACAAGAGTGCACGTACAGGCATTTACCACACTGCTAATTTGCAGTGTAGTCGGTTTTTTCAACACCCCAGAATCCCAGTGTAAAAAAATCTGCACCAGAAAAAAGCAGAGTGGTGGATGCACATGGCAGCAGTATGCACTCTCCAAACCAGAGCCTGGCCAGCTAGAGCCATGTTCCGGCCGCCAACCTGGCTCCACATGCCTGGATCACCACAGCTGGAGCCCTGGGAGGCCCCTGGGACCCAATGTAAGGCTGATGGAGACAGCCCAAGTGCTCACCCCAGCTTCCCCTACCCCCACCCAGAGCATTTTTCCCCATATGCAGGGCATGTGCTGGGGCAAAAAGCAGAGGTACAAATGTGTCACCGCTTTTTTTCCCCATGGCAACCACAGACCCCTGCTCATGGGGATGCAGCCAGATAGTTGGATGGGACCTCAAGGATCATCTGTTCTATTCCCCTGAAAGAATGCAGGAATACTATTCCTAAATCTTACCTGATCAAAGTTTTCCCAACCTACTTTTGAAAATCTCCAATGAAGGAGATTCCACAGTTCTCCTTAGCAGTTGATTTCACAGCCTTACACAGCCTATTCTAATAGTAAACATTGCAGGATGTTATTGTATTTGAAAAATAATGAGTTCAGTACTACTCAGTCAATTATACAAACTTTTATGGGGAAGGAAAGCATTGAATCCAGCTTCTGATTTTGGTTCATCCATCTTGTATTCACGACGTATACTTTAACATATGAGGATAATTAATTATTTAAGAATATATGGAAGGAAAATCAGTGTCTCAATACTGGTGCCTCACCATACCCTATAATCTCTCCCCTAAAAATACTGTCTGCTGTTTGTTCTTGCAGTGAAATTATTCTGTTTATACATCTCTCAGCGATCAATATATATATAGGACCAGGATCATTACTACTCCACTTGCAATCTTTTTTCATTTAGCTAATCACCTGTAATACTCTCAAGGTTACCTGGTAATGCATTCTGTTGCAATGTTAACAAAGCCGAAGTTCAAAGCAAGCCATCTTGGCTTCTGTGATAGCAGCTTTTGACCTAATAACTGGATTATGTGTGCACTCCTAAATAGATTCATAGTGTGTAAGGGCACCTTTGCTGCAAGCTTCACATCATTTATTATGAGGTCCTGAGCGTGATTCAATTACTATTAGCTAATCTAAATTGAGGACTCATCTTGGATTCCAGATTTGGATTCCGCACCACACAGATTACACTTTTAGATTCTTACATTCAATTCTATAATCATTCTCATCTTCTTATATTTTAGCCCTAGACACAATGGATGAATTTTAATCCTGCAATCTTTAGTCAGGCAAATCTTGCAGTGAAATCAGAATGGGCCCATGGAAATTAGAATTCAGGATTTGGCCTACTAATATGTATGCATACAAACAGGTTAGGAAATTGAATCCATGGAAGATAAATGCATACACCACTGATTAGCCACTGTTATACAATTTTTCAGAATAAATTATTCAAAAAGTCTTCTAAAGAAGCTGAATTTTGGATATTTCTAAATGTGGAAACAAAATCTCTGCATAAAACAACCCCCCCCCCCCCCGCCAACCATGTATTGATTATGCCACATAATATTTAGATTCTTTTAGATTCCATCTGAACCTACGTTCTGTACTTATCTTGATTGATATTTCACATTTATCCTCTTTACAATTCTTTTCTTATTCAGAAAAATAATGGCCCATACTGCTACTCCATCAAGTGAAAGTCTTTGTAGGATGGCGCAAAATACTCATTGCACCTTGAGAAATGTTATGTATAGGGATGAAAATCTCCTTTTGATCTTTATGATCTTTTTTTTTATGTTTATTGGTTTTATCTCCAACTATACAATTTGCTCCTCTCTTAGCATGCATAAATACTGATGTTTACTGACCATCAAATCATTTAATTTTGTATCAAACCCAGTCACTGTATTTGCTTCTATTATCTCCTGCAGCAGTGAATTCAACAGACTATCCCACATACTATGTATTCCAAATGTACTTTCTGGTAACTTTATACAGTGGTTCTTTGTTGTATGGAATTGTAACAGGGAACCTCTGGTTCCTGTTACTAAGAGAGAAACAGCCTGACAACAAGCACAACAAGCTGTGCTCAGGCAGCCAAGAGGAGGGCTAGCTACAGAGTGATAGGTAACTAGAGACTTTTTAATAAGAAGTCCCTATTGCTGCGCTGGTACCTCAGCAAGAGTATAACAAGGGAGTAACTTGGGGAAACAGCAGCAAGATAATTGTTGTAGTGCTGGTTCTGTTGCTGTAGGCCATCCTGAAAACTGTTAAGCAAAGTACTTTAGATAACACCTGCAAGTTGCCCAGGCAGTCACATGACTGGAAGGGGGCATGTAAACCCAGGCCAGATCCAGAGCAAACAGTTTGGCCCTAGAAGCTGAAGGGCTATGTCTAATGATGCTATTACATGTCTTTTAACTAGGTGTAGAGACTAAGATACAGTTGTCTTTAACTATATGTCCAGGACTCCCGGTTCCTATGTCTGAGTTCTGCAAAGGATAACATCTTTGATTGATGATGGGATCTCTTCTAATCTTCAGGAGTGTGTGTTCTGAGGTAGGGTTTCTTTTCTTCTTACTATATACCTTATAGTTACTGCATTTCTCATCATATAATTGGCTTAAGCCAACCTTTCCATGCCTATTAATAAGCTTGTTTCCACGTGTGGTATATGGTTAACCTTAACTGTAACTTCCCATTTTTAGGTAATCTTTTTCATTCTAAGGTGGGGGTAAGTTTTGCAATTGATTGTTCCTCTTTTCCTAAGGCAAATATCCTTATTTTAGTTTGCTAACTTCTTGTTTTGGTTATGGTCACCTGGACAGGGTATTTCTAAACTTCCTCTTTTTACGAGGCACAGGTCATGGTCATGGACAGAACATATATCAAGCCTTGTTACTCATGCCAAGTCAGCAGCTGTCTGCAGCTTATGCTAAGTTCAAAGATAAAAATATAGGCCCCTAGGCCTCTGAGCTTCTCTAAAGCTATTCTGGGACCTAAAAGTTCCCACCTTGAGAACTCCTCCTATGAGGGGTTATCACACTGATGTAACTTGTCTTCATGGAGTATATATCTCTTCATTCCTCCAGTACAAGGACTCATAGTAGGGATCTCACAGAGATTGGTGAAAAAATGTTCACAACAGATAAACTCAGTGATATGTCCAGTAAGTTAAAGCAAGACAAAGATGACCATAGCAATGTCAACTATCACCACAACATGGTGAAGTATTAGATTTAAAACTCCTTGGGCTGTAGGACTCCATCCTAGCAGAACTCCCTACCAAGAATGTTTCCCAGTGTTCTGGACTTTCTCCAACACCTGCAAAACATCTTTATTATGTTTACTTTGGACCACTGTTTTGCAATTTTTCCTTTTAATGGACTTTACTATAGCACATACTTCTGAGTGGGACAAGACTTGTTATAAGAGTGGCACATCCAGGGGTCAGGCTCAAGGCACTGCCAGGGACAGGGCTAATAAGCTCACAGCCCTAGAGGGAAAGAAACAGGGCTAGAGAGTGCAGAGCCCAGAAAGGGGCAGGGACTGGGGCCAGAGGGGCCATAAGCCCAAGAAGGTGAAATATGGACTGGATCCCAAGGAGCCAGACCTGGTGTATTAGGTCTAGGCCAAAGGCACCAGCCAGAGCAGTAGAGGTGGCAGCCTCCTGGCCAAGGCCCCACCAAGGGAGTGGAGACTTCAGGTGGTCTGGTGGTGTGGGGCAAGATGCCCACTTAAGGATGCCTGGAAACATCTGCAAGGCATGGGTACAGCTTTAGGGGAGGCTTGGAGGCTGTGATTATCCTTTAAGGTGATGAGCAGTGACACCAGTGCTCAGGAGAGAGATCTTTCTTGTGGAGCCCTGGGGCAGACTCCTTTTTCTAAAGACATAATAACAGCAAGGTGTGGAAGGTGAGCTGAAGGAAGCAGAGAGGAAAAGGGCACACCATGGTTACTACCGGGGTACACCAGGGATTAGAGGGCACACCAGGGGTATTACAGCCAGCCCCAGAGCAGGACCTGGTTACAGGAACCTTATAAAAAGAAAGTAATATTAAAAGATCTCAGCCACTCCAACTCATCTCTTTCCCATTTGTGTGCATTAACTGGTCTCCAAATATAATATGTCGCTATAGCATTCTTAAGAGGAAGTATATAAAATCAACAGAGTTCTTCAAATACAGCTGTGGTATTGTTAGTTATAAAGCAAGCATATGCTTTATTTTCTACTATTTATTCTATAATAAATATTTATATACCCTTTTATGTGCTGGTACATGCTGGACAGACATTTCCATGGCTGTGCATATTTGTTCTTCTGTTTCCTTAGAGGTTTGTATATGTTCCGAGTACATGTGTACAGTAATTGAGGTATGTGGACTGTTGTTTCCTAATGTACATCAACTTACAGTAATTCAAGTAGAACTTCATCTGCCATTGTGCTGCTGAATCCCCCAGTGCTTGTTACTCCATATAGAGTTTCTCACAATTCTCTCCAGTTTTTATAGCATCTTCTGTACCTGCATTCTGAATTGCTTTAAAGTACTTTATTCAGCTTGTTCCCTAAGCTTTTGTTTATTTTTATATTTCAATGGTATAATTTTTGTCAAAGTGCGCTCTAGTGCTGTTTCTACCATAATAGTGCTGCCACTTCAGGTGCTTCCATTTCCCACTAAGCATTCCTGAACACCCCAGAAAAATGGGAGAGCAATTAAATTAGTCTCTATAGAAATGAAATTGTTGCACTGAGAGCAGCAGAGTCAACAGCCACACCCATCCCAATAGCAATGGGATGCCTCTTATAGGAATAGGATTAAATGTATTTTCTTAGCAGCACCAGTGTTTCTTATATAGGCATGAGACATTGTAAAGAATCTCTAAGAAGGAAACTCTAGTTCTTGTTCTGATTGAACATTGTCCCACTGAGGTGGAAGGAGCTGGCTTTGTGTGACACACACGTCTGTTTTGAGTGACAGTCAAACACTTGTTCCTAGAATTACGATTTATTGGTCTTGATTCTCATTTAGATCCTGTCAAACTTACTTGATATCTTTTTTGATGAGATTGCAAGTCTGGTAGATAAAAGTAATAGTGTCAATGTAATATACTTAAACTTCTGGAAAGCATTTGACTTGGTACAACACAATATTTTGATTAAGAAGCTACAGTAATACAAAATAATCATGGGAGACACTAAATTTATTAGCAACTGGCTACCAGCTCTTAAAATATAATTGTAAATGGGAAATCTTTTCTGAGTGAGTTTCTAGTGGGGAAACTCCAGAGATCAGTTTTTGGACCTATGCTATTAGTATTTGTATCAACAATCTGAAAGAAAACAGAAAATCATCACTGATCAAGGTTGCAGAAGACACAGAGATCAGGAGAGTAGTAAATAATAGAAGGATAGATCACTGATACAAAAATGATCTGCACTATTTGATAAGCACAAATGAACACTATGCATTCCAATAAGGCCAAATACTAAATCATACATTTAGGAATAGACAGTGCAGGGTATTAGACCTATGCGAAGTGGCTAGTATTCACTTTGGATTCAGATTTGGCCTATTTGGGGGACAGTTATTCGATTCAGTGATTCGAATCACTGTCCCGAATTGATTCAGCCAAATCTGATATGCAGATTCAGCCACTGCTGAATCAGCCAAATCTCCGAATCAAACAGGTCCCACCCCCTACCCACTCTCTCAGCCCCATCAATGGCTGCCCTGCCCAGCCCCAGTGTCCCAGCACTTAAAAAAAGAAAAAGAAGAAAAGCCCCACATTCACCAGCTCCTGCCAGGCACTGGAGTGATCCCCATTGCCCCCCACTGCCCTGTGCTGTGCGTGTGGGGGGGGGGGGGCTCTGCCATAAGACTCGACAGTGACTGCAGCAGCTGGTGAGTGCAGGACTTTTCTTTTTTAAGTGCTGGGGTGCTGGGGCTGGGTGGGGCAGCCATTGATGGGGCTGGGAAAGTGGGCAGGGGTGGGGGGTGTTCAGGGGGACTGAGGCACCACCCCCGACCCCTAACCACTCTCCCAGCCCCAGGGGGGCCTGGGAGGGGTCCCCCCTGATCCCGCCCCCCCCTCCACAAGTCCCCCACCTGCCCCCTATTTACCAGCATGGGGTCCAGGTCTAGCTCCCTGCAGCAGCCAGCAGGGACTGCCCAAATCTTTGAATCTCTCTAAATCAATTCAGAGGCTTCAAATCAATTGAGATCTATTTATTGGTCTCCCAATTTGATTCAGATTCAGAGATTCAGCTGCGAAATTGGGTTGAATCTCCTCAGAATCAAATCAGCAACCAAAGCTTCGCAAAGCCCTAGAGGGTATTCATATTGAATGAGGGACTCTTGAATGCACAAGCAGGGAAATATTGAAAAAAGTAAGAAATATTTTTTGTATTAACTCTGCATTAAGTATTAGCACAACTGCTTCTGGCATACTGTGTCCAGTTCTTGTATCCACACTTCAAATAGAAGATGGATATTTTGGAGAGGGTACAAAGAAGAACCACAAGACTGATTAAAAGATTAGAGAAATTGTGTAACCTCAAAGATCTTACTTGAATTATCAAAAAAAAAGCATTAAAAAAGTGACTTGATCAGTCAATGTTTTGAAAACAAAAGTTGGGAGCCAAACTTTGATGAGAAGTTCTTTGATTTGGAAGACAAAGGCATGATAAGATGAAGCAAAAGGAAGTTAAAATCAGAAAAATTCAGCTTAGAAAGGGCATAGATTTTTAACATGGATGTTTTTATCCATTGGAACAATTTAAGATACTGGATTGTTTGTCACTGACAATTTTAAAATAATGATGCCTGAAAGATAAGCTTTAGGTCAAACAAGAATTTCAGGAATTTCTAATGCTGAGTTACACAGGAGATTAAGACTAGGGACAGAAGTTACACATCAACTGGTATAAGTTATTGGAAACAGGTTCAAATCTGTAACAAAGCAAAAGTTCAGTGCACATAAACTGCTTTCAAAATGGTCAAAACAAGTTTAAAATAAACCTGGACAGATGTAGCATCAGACTTAACTGATTTAGTTTAAATTGATTTATTGAACTTCTGTCCCAGATCCCCTCCAGATTCAAGTTATCTTACAGTCCCCCAGGGTTCTAGGATGCTTCACATCTCTGGTGCAAACTGCCCCTCGCTGTCTGCTCCTTCCGAGCAGGGAGGCACGCTCTAGTGCCCTGCCCCCCCACACTCCCCCACATCTACCCCCTCTGGCTTTTTATTAATTGTACATAAAATAGACTAGGAAGTAATTTCTTGATCTGTGACCATGTATGTGTCTCCCATCAAGAAACTAAACAGTTCCTGAAGTCAAACACTTCTGAAATGCTTCAAGTTAGTAAAATATATTCCAGTACAGTGATCTCACTGTTGAATTCAAGTTACAGTAGTGGCCCCACAGAGATCTTTTAATTTAATCTGATTATGGCTTATTCATGTCCAGATAAACTCTGGTTGAAAAAACTTTTCCCCAAATGATACTATAGTTCTACATTCTAGTTTTGCATTGGTGGTTTTATTGAAGATGTGTGTGCAAGTGTAGAGAAAGATTTTATGTTATTTTAATTCTTCCTCTTAAAACATAAAAATCCTATGTGTGTGGAAAGTAGCATATGATTTTGCAAATTAAAAATTATCATAATGCATCCATATCAAGGGAACAAATTAAAGGACCAGGCAACAACAACTTAGGCATTCCAGAACTTTTGAATGCCTTTTTTTTTAATTTATTTCATTTTTACAATCTTTATTTTCTTTTAACTTGGGCTTTGTCACATAATCTATTAGTTTTCAAAAATCCCACTGGAGACAGAAACTCTACCCTGATCCCAGATTTGTCATCATCTCTCCAATGATGGTCTCATCAGCAGATAGGATCCATATAGATCTGGGCTAGTGTTTTGGACCTGGTTCGGACAGCAGGGCTCCTTGCAGGTCATATCCAGACACAGTGATAATGGCAAATGGCAGTGACAAGCAGTGGAGTGACAGAACAAGAAGGGCAGGTGGAGCTATCTTTGGCCCCAAACTGCCAGCACAAGTCCCCAGTGGGCTACTGGATTTAAGTAGTAGGCTCAGACCCTGCTTGCCCAACCTTTGAATTCCTGGTCCCCCTGTCAGCTCTGCAGACTACCAGCCATGGCTCCATGGGCTTGAACCAGCCTATGGGCCACAGGTTTGACAGCTCTGGTCTGGATCATACCTAAGGCAGATGAAATTTTCAGAGATTTTTAGCTGCCAAGCCTTGTTTAAACCTCTGTTAAATGTATGGGAGACCCTAGAAGGGAAGAAAATATCTCAGTTCAACTTGGGCAATGTGTCACGGAAATGACAAAAAATTACATCTCTGGCATAAGGGCCTACCTCCAAATTATAAGCCCTGAAACTTTCTGAAACAATTCAACCTGAGACAGACATCCATCAAAGGAAATCTGAGTCTAAACAGTCAAATTTTGGTAGTTACAAGCAGCTGAAAATAGGGGCTTATAAAAGGAAGTGTCAGTTGGTCTTAGCTGCAGGATCTCTTCCCACCACATCTGATCTAATTGATCCATATTTCACCCTTTTCTTTCCTTTTAAAATCATTTCTTTCCTCAGGCAGACAAGGTTCTTTGGGTAAATCTGATATCGTTGATTAGACCAACTGAAGTAGTTGGAAAAATTCTTCTTTGCAAGCTTTCAAGTACAAATACCACTCATCAAGCTGAGGAAGCTTCTGTGGTTGGTGTGTGCTTTTCCTGAATGGAATGAATAGTAAAGAAGCCAGAGGCTGGTCTGTGGCAACGAATATCATAAGTTAACTACACTTGGCATAAAAAGTACTTTCTCCTGGGAGATTTAAACCTGTTTCCTACTAATTTCAGTGGGTCCCCCATAGTTCTAGTTTGGGACTTGGTGAATAATAGCACCTTGTTCACTTGGTCAACACACTTCATAATCTTACTGGCCTCTGTCATATCCACCTTCAACCTTCTCCTCTCCAAACTGAAGACTCCTAGGCCTTTCAGTCTTTCTTGGTATGGCAATTGCTCCAGGCCCCTGTTTATTTTGGTTGCCCTTCTCTGCACCTTTTCTTATTTTATTACATCTAGGGCTGTGCGAGGCTTTGGACCGCGCTTTGGATCCGGAGAAGACTCGGACACTTCGGACACTGAAGCAGCATGTCTGGATTGAAGCGTTGGCTTCTTTAGGCTTTCTGAAGCAGTTTGGAGCTTCCGAACCACTTTGGAAAAGCTTCAAACCCGCTTCGGAGATCCGGCCATAGTGTATAATGAGGGATCAATGAAATATCAATAACTTTGTTGGTTTTTCATCTGATTTGGGTGAAACTTGCAGGTATGGTAGCCTATGATGAGAGCATGAAGCCTACCAAGACTCAAGAAGATAGGTGCAGGGGTTTGAGGAGAACTGCACCCCAAATTCTTGAAAGCAAAACTCATGTCATGTGTATGTGTTAGACTGCAGGGGGGTGGAAACTGCAGGGGTTGTGGTCCCTGCTGAGGCCACAAAGCCTGCCAAGTTTTAAGGAGATAATTGCAGGGGTTTGGGGGAAACTGCACCTCAAGCTGCAGACAAGCAAAACTCATGACATGGGTGACACTGTGTGTGTTAAGGCACAGCAGGCTGAAAGTTGCAGGCCTATTAGCCCCTGCTGAGGCCACGAAGCCTGCCAGCTGTTAAGGAGATTGGTACAGGGGATCCGGGTTCTAGCTGCTGACAGGCAAAACATATGACATGAGTGCTTGTGCAACTGTGTTGCCACAGTCGCCTAATTTTTAATGAGAATGGTGCGAGAGACCATGTTGAAGGCCTTCCTAAAGTCCAGAAAGACTACGTCCACCACGACACCTGCGTCCAAGGATTTTGTGACCTGGTCGTAAATGACAGGACTTGCCCCTAATGAACCCATGTTGGTTGCCCCTAAGCATAATCTCCCCTGCTGGTCCCTCACAGATGTGCTCCTGGATAATTTTCTCAAAAAGCTTCCCCAGGACCAAGGTAAGACTAATGGGCCTATAGTTTCCTGGGTCCTCCTTCTGCCCTTTTTTGAAAATGGGGACCACATTGGCCCTTTTCCAGTCCTCTGCCACCTGGCCAGAGCACCACGAGTGCTCGTAAAGCCATGCTAGGGGTCCTGCAATGACCTCTGCCAATTCCCTCAGCATCCTGTGGTGGAGATCATCTGGACCTGCTTATTTCAACATGTCCAGCCCCTCCAGAAGTTCCCTAACTAGGTCCTCTCTGACTGTAGGACTGGTGGTGCCTCCCCTGAATCCAGGAGATGTCCCGGTCCCTGCTCACAAAAATGGAGGCAAAGAATTTGTTAAAGAGGTCAGCTTTTTCATCTGGTGCAACCACCGGATTGCCAAGCATGTCTTGCAGGGACCCCATGTTACCTGGTGCCTTCTTTTTACTCCCTATACATTTAAAAAAGGACTTTTTATTATCTTTGATCCTGGTCACTAGTTCTAGTTCTGTCTCTGCCTTCACCTTCCTAACAGTCCCCCTGCAGTCTCAAGCAATGGAGGTATAATCCTCCTTGGTTATGGCCCCTCTCTTGCACTGGGTGTATGCCTCCTTTTTAGCTTTCAGATGTTCCTGAATGCTTTTGGTGAACCATGGGGGCTTTTGAGCACTCTTGCCCCCTTTGATTCGCATTGGGACTGTCACCTTTTGGGCTTGGAGGAGCATCTCTTTAAGGAACGACCACTCACCTTCCCTGAAGATTATATTTTTCCAGTCACTTGATATAGTAAAGAGGCAGGATAATTAAGGCATCTTAATTCTGCAGACCAGACCTGCTGTAAATAGGTATCTAGCCATTTGGGTTGTTGAATAAAAGGTGGCCAGAGGTGATTCTAACCTGTGCTAGCTTGATAAGCCATCCAAGCTTGATTAAACATTTGACTTTTATCCAAGTCAATTTCCATCCTTGAAAGAACAAAATTATTTGGACAAAATCTCTATTTGAATATTTTTTCCGGGCAGATGGTTGACACTTCATATACTATTGTTCATTTAGAAGGATTGTTATAAAAATATTACATGCTAAGGGGAGAGGAAAAGACAAAGTTCCCATTTTTAAAAAATTAATTAATTTTAGAATTTACTACTTTGAAATCTTATACTTCATGGTAATATCTTTCTTTTTTAAAGGAGACTATCTGTAGTGCTTATGTGAGAGTCTGAAGTATCATATCTCTACTGTAACTTTCTTACTTCTTTCTCACAAAAGATAGACTGATAAATGTACAAACAGAGAAATTTCCAAAATATTGGAAAATAGAATGTGCTTTCTCTGATAAGGGACATCACTGAATGAAGAAGAACACCAAAGTATTATCCTAAGGCTGGTGGGAAAACTGGCATAAACACATTTTTGTTTTCATTTGCTTGAGCTTCAGGGACTCTGCTTTGGAGATGGAATCTCTGATCTTTCATATTTTCTATTGTGCTCTTACACTCTCTTCTCCACCAGATACATTCAATTGCAACAATAACTGAATGAAGGTGTTGTATATGTCTATTACACACTCGCACACAAAACCTATAAAAGATAAAATGTCAAGGATTGTACCAAACTCTTCAATGGATGGCACTATTAATCTGAACACTGGAAACTGCACAGGTTAAATTGTACTTATCCCTTTATATGTTTTCTGAGGTTGTCAAAATTCTAGCATCTCAGTATAGAAAGTTAAACTCACATTAACTCTCAGCAAAGCTAGGATAGCTCCCGATTCCTGAGTCATGATCTACTGAAGTGGCAGGGAGGTGAGCTGGTTTATTTAATAGAAGTAACTCTAAAATGTGGCTTTAACTTTGTGGATGTTGACTACCTTGGTCATCTCAGACAAACTAGCCTTATTACATATTACTCTATCAAGAATAACTGATTTCAAAGGGGTGTTATGACTGAGAATGAGTTAAATAACGGCACTCGCTATGTAAATCAATATATCTGGAACATCGCTTGTAGTCAAGATATTTCAATATCCAAAGGGATTTCAGGGCTGAGTCAAGTGCTAGTAAAAGGCTTTGTAGATGACAATACTAAGTACTGTTTTTAAAAGATGCATTATTCAACCCTTGAATATGAAGTCCTGCTGCTATGTAAAGAAAACATTAATTTTTCCTTTAAAGGAACTGTGTGTGGGTTAAACATTTTTGATGGCAGGTCTGTGCACAGCATGTGGGTTTTAAGTGTGCATGTAGAACTAGAATATTGTGTTATATAGAGAAAGAATGATAACACAATTTGGAAAAGCTGAATACTTCTCAAGAGCACTAAAGTCTAGATCCAAACCAGAGTTTAGGTCCATGAAGTAGGCTTAGATGGGACTTAAATGCCTTCATCCAACAATACCTAAATTTCTACTTAATCCCAGAATGGCCTTAGGAACATCAGTCTTTGATATTAATATCATCCAATGTTCTAATCCTGTCTATCTAGACATGTACAGAAGTATTAGTGGTGCTGAACAACTCAATTTTCCCCATATTCTAGCACTGTTAAGAACCACAGATGTGACATTCTGCCACCTCTTTGCCCTGAAGATCTTGACCTGGTAGATAATGTCAGAGGTTGCCTGTTGTAAGGCTTCTGCCCTGTAGCTTAGGTAACATGATCATCTGTGTAAGGCTCAGTCAAGCTCCTACCCTGTAGCCCTTGTAAATAAGTTAGATGTACTTAACAACTAATCAAGGCGAGTTGACCCCCTGATCCTTCCCTCTGATTGGTTCTGGGTCTGCTTTTAAAGGACTCCTCCAGCACATGAATTTTGTTGCATAACCTGATAGTTTTCAGTCTCTAAATAGCAATTGTCTTGGCAACTTCTCTGACTTCCTGGTTCCTGACCTGCTTTTGGCTTGTTTCTAGATTTCAGCCTTGGATTTTCCTGTGGTTCTGTTTCCTTATTCCTGAGCATGTTTGGCTCTGTTCTTGCACCTTGCCCTGTGGATTGTCCATCAAATTTAGTAAGTAGGCCTCTAATTCCTGGATCCTGAACTGACTTGGTATTTGGTTCCTAACTTTTGGCTCCAACCTCGACCTCTGCAATCTCTACCAATGGGGTCCACACAAAATGCAGTGACAACTGCCAATTTAAACATCATCAGAAGAGGATGGTGAGTGTGCTTCTCCTCCTCCATCCCTGTTCCCTTAATACAACAATCTAATGGTGTCAGTACTCATTCATTTTGTGGAAGACCTGGGTTCAGTGTCTTCTCCTGCCTGAGAAGATTCAAACCCACACCCTCACATCCTCACCATGAGGCTATAGACTGTTATTTGGGGGAGGGGTGGACAGGAAAGGATTCTCAGTACCTTTTTTGTGGGGGGAGAAGGCAGAGAAGGATTCTTAGTAACTCATTTTGAAGCTTTTTAACTCACCACAAACTACATAAAGATTTGTGGGATTGGGGAGTGGTATGTCTATTCCTATAATTTACCAGAATAGAGTGCTATGCTAAATCATTCTGCATATGCTCCCTCCACAACTGGAAGTTTGTCTAGTGAAGTTCTCAGGGTGCTGAGGGTGCTTTGGAGGTCCCTTCCAGCCCTACTTCTCTATGAATCACTTCTCTATGCATATTAGCTCTTCCTAGCCTGTCTTTTAAAATAAAAAAGAATGATTGGTCAAATTTTGTAAGAACACACATAGGCATCTAATTTCAGAAGAGGCTTTCAAGTGGAGGGAGAGGCTTCCCTGTAGCACTGAATTAGGAACTAAAGTCCTGTAAAGAGCTGGAATTTCAGATATTATCCTGACCTCGAGGCTGTCCGAATGGCTATCTGGTTTGGCTCCCTGTTTGCTCTCCTGGCTTTGCAAATCCTGTTCTGAAGTACTTAACTGTTTCTTCATTCACTATATAAGGAGCCCATGCAACTAATGCAGGGATGGTAATTCTGTACTGCCAGTACCAAATATTTAAACATTGCAGTATGTAAGTTCTTTATCATCCTAGGCCTACATAAATAGTTAATTTTATGCCTGCAAGCATGGGCGACTGGTGCCTCCTGAGCCTGAAGGGGGCACAGCACAGTGGGGGCACATCACGTGGGAGTCTGGAGGGGGCACAATACTTCCCCCCTCTCTGGACCACCCCCCTCCCTGCAAGAGCCCCAGAATTATCTTTCTCCCAGCAGCAGGAACAGCACCTCTGCAGGGGGTTCGGAGCACGATCCTATCATGTAGGGAGGGGGAGGGAGGGGCCACACAGGGGATGGAGGTGTCTGGTTGGCCAGACACTTGACACTTTGAGCTCCAGAGCACTGTCATGGAGGACAGGGCTGGATAGAGAAACAGAATGCAATCCCCGGCTGTACAATAACATCTATGAATTGGGCCAGTGTGGATCCGCTCCACACCTGGCCCTGTCCTGAGTGATACTGAGTTGGGGTGCATCAACAGGCCCCACAGCACATTTGGGGCCAATCTCATAGGGGGGCACATGCCCCCACCCCCATTCCCACCCTACCAGTCACCTGTGCCTTCAGGAACCTCCTTTTGCCACAAGCCACTTGTTGAAGGACCTCAGAATTCCCCAGAAATCCTAGCGATCCTCTGTGCTTTCTTCATATGGTCTGTGAGGTCTTAGAAAAGATTATCAAAGAGGCCATTCTTAACAGGCTGGCCAATGACAACATCCTGAGGGATAGCCAGCATGGGGTTGTTGCGGGTAGGTCTTGCTTGACCAATTGCATTTCCTTCTATGACCAGGTGACCTATCGCTTGGACAAAGGAGAAGAGATTGATGTTGTATATCTTGACTTTTAAAAAGACTTTGATGTGGTATCCCATGATCACCTCTTAGTAAAACTGGCTAAATGTGGCCTCAGCCACACCATGACCCCCACTGACTGAGGAATTGGCTCCGTGGCAGGACCCAGAGAGTGGTGGTTAATGGAAGTCAATCATTGTGGTGCCCTGTGACCAGTGGGGTCCCTCAAGGCTCAATCCTTGGGTCTATGCTATTTAACATCTTCATTAATGATGTGGACATTGGTATCAGAAGCAGACTGGCCAAGTTTGCTGATGACACCAAACTCTGGGGTAAAGCATCCACACCTGAGGACAGGAGGGCAATCCAGGAAGATCTTGACAGGCTCATGAAATGAGTGGATGAGAACCTGATGGTACTTAATACCAAAAAATGCAAGGTTCTCCACCTTGGGGGAAAAACCTGCAACATGCTTATAGGCTGGGCAGTGCTACACTGGTTAGCACTACAGATAAAAGGGACTTGGGGGTCATGATTGACCACAAGATAAACATGAGCTTTCAGTGTGATGCTGTGGCTAGTAAAGCAAGCAAAACCCTGGCTTGCATCCATAGATGCTTCTCAAGCAAATCCCAGGACATCATTCTCCCATTGTACACAGCCTTGGTGAGGCCGCAGCTGGAGTACTGCATCCAGTTTTGTGCTCCACAATTCAAAAAGGATGTGGAGAAGCTTGAGAGAGTGCAGAGGAGAGCCACGTGCATGATCAGAGGTCAGGAAAACAGACCTTATGATGAGAGGCTGAGAGCCATGGGACTCTTCAGCCTGGAAAAGTGCAGGCTCAGAGGCAATCTGGCGGCCACCTATAAGTTTATTAGGGGTGTTCACTAGGATCTAGGGCAATGTCTGTTCACCAGAGCACCCCCAAGGGATGACGAGACTGAATGGTTACAAACTCCTCTGTGATTTCCAGGCTGGACATAAGGAAGAACTTCTTTACTGCCTGAGCCCCCAAGGTTTGGAATAGACTGCTGCTGGAGGTGGTTCAAGCACCCACTTTAAATGCCTTCAAGACACATTTGGATGCTTGTCTTGCTGGGATCCTATGAGCCCTGCTGACTTCCTGGCTGTGGGGCAGGGGGCTGGACTCAATGAACCTCTGGGGTCCCTTCCAGCCCTAATGTCTACAAAATCTATGAAAACATCAGAAATCCCAATTCTGTCTGAATTCTTTATGGATGGGCTACATTTCTTGAAAATTACTAATTCTGTGGAGAGCTCTTTTCTTCCCTGGAGAAAGAGGATTAGTTCTCACTTATATATTTGTCAGCAAGTATTTTGTAGGCAGAAGGATACACTTTCAATCCATTCTCAGCCTGACCTTCTTCTTCCACTGCTGACATAACATCAAGTTGTGTGTCAGGGGATTGTCCAAGTGCTTTTGCTCTACAGTTGAAAACTCAACAATTACCAATATTTGCATATTATGATTAATATTAGTTTAGCACTATCATTGAATGTAGAAGAAGGAAACACTAAAATTTAAACACAGAGATGCTAGGCCTATCTTTAAATGAGTTAATTCAAGTACTAGAAGCAATTAAGCTACTGTCAGCAGGGAAAACTGGTCAATGATGGTGCCTCATCTAGACAGTTTTCAGTACACAAACTAGTTTGGCTTAAAGCTATAGGCATAGTTTTAGGGTGATGTTGCAGCCATGATGGTTGAGGAATTATGAGAAGCAAAGATTTATTTTAATGGACCAACAGCATGATTGGGATACACTTAGACAATCTTTCTACTACAAGACCTGATGCTCTTTAGATATGAAGAATGACTTGCATTTAAAATCTTGTCTAATTTTATCCCAAACATGACATCGCTCCAATAAAAGATATCACCCTAAATAAATTATTGTCTTGTGGACATATAACCTCATTTTAAGATAAATACTATTAAAATTATAAATAGAAAACAGTTTTTACAAATGAGTTGTTTCAAAGGTGCAGGCATTCACTAGCAATGTAAGTTATCTGGAATAAAACTTTTGCTCCTGCTTTTCTTTTTCCATATTTATTACCGTGTGTTCATGTTATATTTAAGCTAGTAGTGTACTGTTAGTAGAAACAGGTGAAAAATGGATGAGATAATTTATATTAATTCTCTGCTCTGTTACTTTGTTGCTCCTATTTAGGTCAAAAGAAAAAAAGGACTGCCAATATTAACTGCATAATGTCCTGCCTGTTATAGTTACAAATAGGTGATCACTCCTTTTATGGTTAAGTAGAGTGTTTCTCTGTATCCAAAAATTTGATTACCATGCTATAATTTGCCCTTAGGCTTCATTCATCTGATGCTATGCATTTGAATTACATTTCAATTTCTTTTGAATGAAGAACCTTGATTCATGTATAAAATATTCATGGCGCAATCTCTGAAAAAGTAATTGGGTCCTTAAAGTTCAGATGCTGCCCCATCCCCACTGACTGATTTAGATTTTTGCTAAATACAGTATAAATTGTATTTTATTACCATTCTGGATAAAACAGACACTTGAACACCAGCTGCTAATTAGATTTCTAGATACTATCACCATGTTCCACATCAGCCTATCTTAACAATATAAATTATTTGAAAAGATGGTCTAACTAATCGTATTACATAAATAGATTCTTTATCAATGAAGCAACAGAAAACTTTCTGTAAAGGTCTCAGATAAAAATGATGTTCATTGAGAAAATACAGCACTGCCTTATTCTTGCTGCTAAAATTGCATCTTTCAGATCCAGTACCTTCTTTGTTCAGCTGAATGTATAAATGTGCATAGTTCCTTTGATCTGATACAGTAGATAGGTAGGACCTGATCCAGCCCCATAAGGTCAGGTGAAAGATTCACCCAGGCTTCAAAGAGGCTTGAAGCAAGCCTCTACTACTATCTATTAGGCCTATGTGAAGCGACTAGTATTCACTTCAGATTCAGATTCAGACGATTTGGGGGACAGTGATTTGATTCAATGATTCGAATCACTGTCCTGAATTAATTTGGCTGAATCTGATTCAGAGATTCGGCTGCTGCTGAATCTCCAAATCTCTGAATCAGCCAGGCCCATCCCTGCCAGCCCAGCAATGACTGCCCTGCCCACCCCAGCTCCTGGCACTTGGAAAACCACCCCCCAACTCAGTGGGTGCTGCCGAGTGGGGGGTAATCCCCGCTGTCCTTCACTGCTCCACACTGTGTGGGGGGCTCTGCATGAGCCCCCCAGCCCCCTCTGCTTCCCCAGTCCCCCCCCCCCACCATGGCTTCCCCTCCCACTGCAGCTCCAGCCCTTTAAGAAAAAAAGGGGTTGGGATCTGGCAGAGTGGGGGGGGGGGCATCAGGGGGTTCATAAAGAGCCCCCCATGCAGCATGGGGTAGTGGGTGGGCAGCAAGGATCACCCCCCCACCTGGCAGCACCCAGTGAGCAAATGGGACTTTTATTTAAAGGGCCAGGAGATGAGGCAGGCAAGGCAGCCATGCGGGGTGGGGCTGGGGGAGCAGGCAGGGAATGGGGGCTGGCAGGGGTCCACCCATGAGGTTACTCTTGCTGGCAGGGCATGGACTCCACAGGGGCAGGGTAGGACTCTGGCACCTTTCCTAACTTGGCACCCAGGGTGAGTGCCCCTGTCACCCACCTGTAATTACTCTGATTTCTTCTTTGATCAATTTTGCAGAAAATGTTAAGAATAGTCAGACTAATTTTTCAATTAAATGCAGAACCATTAATTATTTAAAGCAAACTTTGGAAATTGATTGCTGATAATTAGTATCTTGGGTGAGGTCACAATCCCAAACTTATTACTCAGTCATCAACCTTGAAGGGTTTTTTTTATTTTTAATTCTTGAATTTGTAATGCATGAAAACCACAGCTGGCACAGAGCTTTCTTGTCAGTCTTGAGCTTTTAATGAGGAGTATAGCACTGTTCCTAATTCTTAATCATGGAGTGTATTGCCACATTTCTAATAATGCCATGGAATCAGGTTAATCTGCAGAGAATTAGTTATAGAATCCAATTCACCTCTGCATAATAAATCTAGCTGAAGTCCATGAAGCAATTGTAGGGATAACTTTTACCCAGTCCTTATATTTTGCATAGTTAAGTTCAGGTTTAGAGACCTGTTCTTCTTTGTCTCCTTCTCCTTAAAAATCTGGCAAAGATTTCACTGTCTGGTTACATAGTTGCTTACAATAAAACCAATTGTAATAATTTAAGCGTTGATATTTCTTTATTTGTGCATTTCAATAATAGCATGTAACATTTATAGCATGTAACATTTATAGTATTTAAAAGGATTTATAAATAATTCTATATCCTATGAGGGACTTCCTTCAGTGACTTCAGTCACTGAAGTTTTGGGGATAGGTATAATGGAAAAGGCCTTCTTCTTTTTAATTGTAGGAAGAATTTCAGAGTCCAGATTTACCTATGAATCTACTGTGTTTTCACATTAGCTCCACCTACTCTCCCTAGAGAACTGAACACTGAAATGGAAGTCAGGAGAAGTGTAAAATGCTATACTAATGTTTATCTTAACAGAGTGCTTTGGGATCCAGAGATGAAAAGTGCTTTAGAAGTACTTGATAATGTTAGCTCAAAAGTAGTTCAGGTAGTTCATTCAAATCTCATGTGAACAGGCTTCTCTTCAGTTTGTGCTGCTTTGTCTTGAATTACAATTGGAACTAAGTCATGAATGGGCACAAAATAAATAAATGAATTCTATAAAGTGAAGAGAATTTAATGTTGTGGTTCAGACACAGCACTATAGGGATTACTTGGGCAGTATAGAAGCACTAAAGTAGTTATTGGACTATGGTTATGGAATAGACAGAATGTGCCTCAAGTTCCAGAGAATAAAGATGGTGCCAATATCAATTTTATCTTTTTCATACCAAATTTCCTGGAGGAAGTTATTTTTCCCCCTTGTGGAAGATAATACTGTTTGCTCATGCCTGTCTTACCTTTTCTGCTTCTGTTTAGCAAGGGCAGCCTCTTTCAGTTAATGAATCAGCCCCCATAAATTGTGTCCTTAATATCCCACTATAATTCTAGCATAAAGTGTGTTTGTACTGTATGATGCACTGTGTCCCTATAACGTATGTGCCATATGAATGACTGATAAATTGGAGCTTAAAATTTTAATCTTTTCTTTTATCTCCAGTTTCATAGCTACTTTTATGCCAACTGGCAAAGAAGGATAAAAGGCCAGTAAGTTAGTCTGCATTGGCTATGAATAAATCTAAGATCGAGTGATACAGGACAATCCAAGTTTGGGATAAAAGCAGAAGCAGCCTTCTTTGTGTGTCATTGCTATTTATCATCCACTGAAAGAACAATTAAAGTGTTTACTTAATAGGGGCCTTGAAATACCCCTTACACATTCTTCAGTTCAAGTCAAAATTGTTTCCTGGTGCACTAATAATGCCACAAATATAGTCAAGTAGTATTGTATGAACAAGTCATTATTCAGAGCAAAAGTATCTGTGGCTCCAAATCAGTTCCCTGCATGGGCAACTGGTGCTGCCTTAGTGCCCCCCTGCGACCAATCCCACCAACCGGGGTGGGGACCAATCCTGCGGGCTGTGGAGGTGGTCCAATCACTGCAACCGCTTCCAGGAGTGGCTGTGGTTGTGGCTGCTTCTGGAAGCAAGCACCGGCAGATTGTTGAAGCCGCTCCCAGAAGTGGCCGCAGTTATGCTTGCAGGCGGGACATTGGCTCTCCCACTTTCCCTCCCTGCCCATCGCAAATGGCAAGCACGGCTTGTCAGGGGGTGCACTGGCACTCTCAGGGGGTGCACGTGCACCCCTGTGCACCCCCTATGTGTCACCACTGGTTCCTTGAGTGGTGGAGAAAGAGGGGTGAGAACACAAACTAGAATTGTCTTATATGGGATTCTGTGGCCAAAGAAAGACTACTCCATTATCCCTTCTCCCTACCCTCCCCCCCACCCTGGATGTGATCATCACATTAAATTATGCATATTTTAGCGTAATCGATTACACAATAATATTGAGACACTTAGTTTTGACAAGAATGGAAATAAAAACTGTAACAATTTTTTTTTCCAGATCCAAAGGGCTGGGACACTTGAATGTAGCTAGTTTTACTTGCAGAGAGAGGGGAGTTGCATAAAAACATAAGTGTTGCCATTTACCAGGTCAGACCATAGATAGGGACCTACCTAAATTATGGTGGAAGTATGCTGTACAGTGGATCATTCAATCTTCCCCTTTTTGCCATGGGCCCCCCACCCCCTGCTGCTGATTTGCGGGGGGGCCCCATTGGCAAACATTCACTGCTTGCTGATGATTGGCCAGGAGGCAAAAAATGCTATTTTAAATATGCCACAGTTTTTGCCTCCTGAGTGATCAGCAGAAGCGGTGAGCAGTGGGGCCAATGAGGGCCCTCAGCCAATCAACAGTGGGGGGAGGATGCATGGCAAAAAGAGCAAGATTAAAGGAGCCGCTACACAGAGCACTTTCACTGTGATTTAGGTAGGTCCCTAAACATAGGTCTACATTGCCCAGCATCCTGTAATCACAAGGGGGAGCCACCACTTTCCCATGACTGCTGCTGGGCCAGGGAACAGCAGGTTCCTTGCTGAGCAGCTGCAGCCACCTGCTCTCCTCCATCACCATTGCCATTGCCCCATCTAGACCTAAAGCCCCCCTCCCCTCTCAACAGAAGGGAAGGCCTACTGCCTCACCCCTCATCAGCCACCATCTGCTGCCACAGATGTCTGCAGTGACAGGGGACCCCATAATGCCAGTGGGAACCCTTCACGAACAACACCACCTGACTGCCTGTTAAGCTGCTCCAGCAGCAATCCTTGAATATACCTTCCTGTGGTGAGTACTGTGCTCCACTCCCCCTATCCCAGGGCCTTGTGAATGGCTGAGTAAGCCAGCAGTGTGCTTTCCCCACCCACCCACTCCTGATTGTCTTTGTTTATCTTCTTGCATTTTAGCACCCCAGCCCCAGTCCGTCACCGCCCCCCGCCATACAGCCTCCCTATGCAGTGCAGCCAAAGGAGACATTCTAGACTCCCCCCCACCACAGCAAGCCACTTTCCTCCCCCAAAGGCAGAAGGGGAGCTCACAGCTCCCCCACCCATATGTCACCTTAACCCTTCCCACCTTGACTCCCATGGCAGGGAAAGTCCCTGAGGGGACTGCCACACCAATGGACCCAAACCAGTGCAGGATAGCTGTCCTGATCCTGCTGCTCAAGCAGGGAGACCCCTGCAACCTGAGGAACTGTTACCCTGTCTTGTTTCTTCTCCATGGGTTATAAGGTCAGAGCAAAAGCCATCTTACTGCAACTGAAGTCCATGCAGGTGAATGAGGTTCACCCTGACCAGATGTACACAGTTACAGAGTGGTCCATCTTTGACAACCTGTACCTGGTGTGGGACCTCCTTGAGTTTGCTCACAGGGATGGAGTGTAATGCACCCCCCTATCCTTTGACCAGGAGAAGGTGTTTGACAGGGAGGTTCAGGGGTACCTTACAGGCACAGCCATTTGGCTTTGGTCCACGCTTCATGCGGTTTCTCCAGGTGTTGTAGATCTCCACAGAGAGTACAATCAAGCTCAACTGGAGTCCATCCTGTTTGGGCAGGGAATGCATCAAGGTTGTCCACTGTCCAGCCAACTCTATGCCATTGTTCTCCAGTCATTACTCTGTTTCATGCAAAAATGGGTGGCTGGGCTTGTGCTGAAGGCACTGGCCACAAAGATGGTCCTGTCAGTATGTGCCACTGATGTACTCCTCACTGTCCAGGACCTGAGTGACCTGGTGCAGGAGGAAGGTTACCAATTCATCTACTTGGCAGCCTCCTCTGCCCAGGTGAAATGGGTCAGAAGCTTTTGCCTGATGGTGGGTGATGGGTGGCAGGTGGGATCATCTCATCTATGCTTCAGAACATCCAATGAGTGTGGGGTTATTGCTTTATCTGGGGATCTGCTTGTCCCTCTGTCACCACTCTTCACTGGAGAACTGGCACTAGCTAGAGGCCAGGGTGTCTGAGTGGCTGCAGGCATGAATGGGCTTGCTGCAGTGTCTCTTCCCTTCATGGGTGGGTACTGGTCACTGACCAGCTGGTCCTGTCTGTGTTCTGTCACCACATCAATACACTGGCTATACCTCTGGAGCTCCTAGCCAGTCTTCAGAAATGGGCACTTGAGTTTTTTTCTGGCCAGTATAGCACTGAGTCTCTGCAGGTGTCCTGAGCCTTTCCATGTGGGAAGGCAGAAAAGGTCTGGGCTGCCTCCACCAACAGATCCACACCTATCACTTTCAGGCCCTACACAGGTTCATGTACAGTGCCAGTAACCAGGTGATATGGTGCCTGACTGACCGCACCTTCCTTCACCAACTCTGAGGGTTATGATGTGACTGGCAGCTTTTCTACCTTCTGTATTTCTACCAGGACCTCCTCAGAGTCTTAAGGCTGGTTTCTGCTTCCAGATTCCCAGACATGTTCACCCAGGGGTTCCAACTTCCTCATTCAGCCCCTGCTGAAAAACCCAAAGCTGGTGGTACCAGTGATGGAGGTGCCCTGGGTGTACCAGAGTACAGTCCTGGCCATCACACCTTGTATTGGAGACCTCTTGGATTATGCCAGGCAGGGGTAAACAGATCCCTCTGTACTGGTTGTTTGAGAAGGGAGGCAGAAGACCCCCATTGTGGCTTGGGCCCCTGACCAATGCACCCCAGCACTTAACTTAGGAGTCGGGACAAACGGCAGTTGGGAGGAGACACAAATGCAGACTCAGCAGTTCTGCAGCTGCCTGAGCCTACATATTGCAAATGCTGGGGGCATGGCTTCTGAGTAGTGTGGGCTGCTCAAAAGCTGGCTGGGGAACCAGCTGAGACAGCACTGGGAAGCTGGGAGCAGAACACTAGCTGTGAGACGTTGGCTTCAGAGCTGATGGCTTCCAGCCCTAGCTGCCTCAACAAGGAGCAAGGTGCCTGCTGGAGGACCCTGACCAGTGAGGCAGAGGGCAGCCTTGGGGTCCAACAGGGGTAAGGTATCCCCATGGAGGGGCAAGAACCACAAAGGAAACCTCAAGAGAACAGCAGGGCTCTGACCAAGGGCTTGGGCACCGTGGCTGGGGATGGCTCCTCAAGCTTATAGGCATCCTCAGACACCCCTTCAGCAGGCAGAGCACAGGGGATTATGAGCCCCCAGAAGGGGGAAGTAGGTGACACTAGCTGGAAGGACCAGGACAACTGGACCACAGGTCAGCTGTGCCCAAAGGAAGTGACACCAGAGGAGCTGGTAGAGGCTGGTTGCCTGTACCCATGCCTACTATGAGAAAAGGGGATGGACGAGTCTCCCCAGGGGATCAAGGGCCCTAAGAGGCGGAATCTTGGGAGCCCCACCAGCATGAGCTGGACGTTTCAGTTTAAGTTACAGTTTGGCCCTAGACAGGGCAGGTTTATTTCTCCAGAAGAGGGGAAGCCGACTTGGAGACAAGGGCTAGAACCTGAAAGATTGATGGCCAGGAAGACCTGTCCTTTCCAAGGTGGGCAGTGAGGGAAGACCTCCAGGGAGCAGCATCTCCCCAGGATGAGGATGTGGTAAGTGTGGGGTAAAGTGGAGGTTTGGAGCCCCACGAAGACACCCCAGGGACGAGACCCCCTTGGGTTGCCAATAGGGAACTGCAGCCCCAACAACAACATCAAAGACATGGCAGGAGAAAAGGGCCAGCACCCAGACCATCTAGGTGGTACCAAGACTGGGTCTCACCCTGACATCGCTGGGGGGCAAGGTACCCACAAAGAGGTTGCCAAAACCCTACAACACATACCAGCAACAATTTGGTGCATTGGCTGGAAACAAAGAATCTACCCCAGGGCCAATTCATGTGATGGAAGGTCAGGCAGGGCCGATGGCAGGGATGGAGGCCATGCAGAAGACCCTGAACCTGGTCACACAGATCCTGCAACAACAACAGTAGCAGGCAAACAGACTGATAGCCTTGGATGAGCAGATGATGAAACAACAGGAGTTGATGAGTCAAAACATAGTAGACTTGAGGATCCTGAAGATGACTGCTGATGATGACCCCAAAGTGTTCCTGGAAAGCATTGAGCAGGCTGTGGCCATGGGCCATGACAAATACAGGTGGCCTGTGAATCTTGGAGTGTTGTTGGTAGGTCCTGTGCAGGCAGCCTATAGGGCATTGTCATGCCTCACAGCCCAAGACTATGACCGTGTAAAAGAGCAGATCCTATACCACCTGGACATTACTCCTGAGTGCTAATGCCAGATGTTCCATGCATGAAAGAAGATGGAGGACAAGCCCTTCCAGGTCCTCCTCCAGAAATTAACAGACATCCAGGGACGATGGATCCAGCTGGCTCAGGCATCCCCAGAGGAGATTATGGATGCCTTCCTGTTAGAGCAATTCCTCATAGACTTGGAGGAGAATACTCATAGGTGGGTGCAGCAACATCACCCCAAAACATTGCAGGAGGCACTGCAGTTGGCAGAGGATTTCGATTGTGCTCAGAATGAGACTCCCCGGGAAAAGGGGGACAAGCTGGGGGCATCAGTGAGCACCAGATCAAGTGAGAGGCAAGGGGACAGGGAAGGTAGGATGCCCAGCCAGGTCCCACTGTTGGGATCAACTTGCTTCCATTGCAGGAAGAGAGGCCACTTTGCATGAGTGTGCATGATGAATCCACAGCTCATGGCCCTGGAACTGGAGGGGCAGAGAGACAGCTGAAGTAACTGTCCCATGCTACAGGAGCACCCAGCAGTGGAGATGATGGACTGCAGCCTGGGCATTACAAAGGAAGCCATCCAATGAGATAAACCCACCGTGATGGCAGTGGTGGCAGGGTGAGCAGTTCGTGTCATCCTTGACACAGGGTGCGACCAGACGTTGATCAAGGCCAACCTGGTTTCTTGAAAAGAAGGTACCGAGGTTACCCCCATTAAGATGCTTTGCTTGCAGGGGCAGGCCTCTATTTACCCTAGACAGAAAGTCCAGGTGACGGTGAATGGGGTCACCAGGGAAATGCCAGTGGAAATATCTTCAGACCTACCCTACCAGGTGATCCTGGGCTGGGATTGGCCAGAGATCTATGAGATTCTGGAGGATAACTGGTCCCGGGGAGGCTGGCATAGAGGACTGATAGGAGAAGAGGCCCCAGAAGATGAGGGAGAAGATGGAGGAGCCCTTCGGGACCTAGAGTCTATTGCTACTGGAGCCCAGTTCTGGGAGGCTCAGCAGGAAGAGCCTGCATTTCAGGCCATCTGGGAGATGGAAGTCACCAGGCACAACCAGCAAGTGGTACGCCCAAAACTTTGTGACCAGCTACCCCATTGTGAGGTGAGGAAGGGACTACTGTACTGCATCATGATGGGATGGGGTGGGGCAGAGCAGGTGGCCCAAGTCCTTGTGTCCCAATTACAACTGTTGAATCTACTATGACTGGCTCATAGCAACCCCTTTGGGGGACACCTGGGATGAGAGAAGACAATAGCCAGGTTAATGGACAGATTCTTCTGGCCACATCTCTACTGGGATGTGGAACAATTCTGCACCTCCTTCCCAGAGGGCCAGCAGGTAAGCCTAAAGAAACCCCCCAGAGTGCCACACCAGACCATGCCTCTTATTGGGGAACCTTTTGCACGGGCGGCATTGGACATTGTGGGCCTGCTGCCCAAGTCATCTGGACATCACCAGTTCACACTTGTATTTGTGACTATGCAACACATTAGTCAAAAGCCATTCCATTTAGATCAGTGACAAGCCCTTGAGTAGCAGAGGAACTCCTTCAATGGGTCTCTTGCGTGGGTTTGCCCTGTGAGATTGTTACAGACCAGGGTATGAACTTTGTCGCACATAATGAAAGGCCTTTGTTGGGTCCTATGCATAAAGCACCTATGTATGTCAATATATCTCCCCCAGACAGATGGCCTAGTGGAGTGATTTAATGGGACCGTTGAGGCCATGGTCCGGCGCTGCATACAGCAAAACCCATGGTGTAGGGACCTGCTGATTCCCCTGCTTCTGTTTGCCATAGAAATTGTTGGGTTTCGGGAAGGATGAGAGAGAACAGAGGGAGGAGAAGACCCTGCCATCTCAGTACGTGCAGACACTGAGGGAGACGCTGTGAAAAGCAAACAGGGTGGCCGGGAACAACCTGAGGGAGGCCCAGAAGCAGCAAAAACAGCCATATGATAAGAGCATGAGAGAGCACGAGTTTCAAGTAGGACAAAAGGTACTAGTACTGCTACCTAGCTCCACAAGCAAGTTCCTGACTTGTTGGCAAGGGCCTTTTCAGATCATTTGTAGAGTCGGCCTGGTCAACTATGAGGTACTGTGACCTGGACATAGATGAGAAAGACAAATCTATCATGTTAACCTGCTGAAGCAGTGGTGTGAGCTGGAGGAGTTTCTAGTGATGCCCATCCCAGAAAGAGAGGACCTGGGGAGGGCCCTAGATGAGCCGACAGGGGAAGGAGTCTCTGAGGGTCGAGGCCTCATGGTGGAGCAGAGGGGACAACTGGCAAAAATAGTGCATTAGTTTGCTGATGCATTCAGTGGGATACCAGGGAAGGCCCAAGGTGTAATCCATAATATCGTGACACACGAAGGAGCCATAGTGAGGGAAAGGTGGAGGCAGATACCCTACCATTGGTATCCAGTAATAAAAGAAGAAATAAGGAAAATGCTGCAACAAGGAATTATCAGGGAGTCCTGGAATCCCTGAGGTAGGCCAATAGTAATGGTCCCAAAGACTGACGGGACATTGCGGTTGTGTATTGACTTCCACAAACTCAATGCCATCACGCAATGTGATACTTTTCCTATTCCCCAAGTGGAAGAATTGTTGGAAAGAATAGGTCAGGCATGGTTTATATTCACTTTTGATGTGGCCAAGGGGTATTGGCAAAAAGCCTTGCATCCAGAAGATAGGGCCAAGGCAGCATTTGGGACCCCATGAGGACTATGCGAATTCTACAGGATGCCCTTTGGTCTCAGTGGGGCAGCAGCATCCTTCCAAAGGTTGATGGATTGGGTACTGGCTCCTCATCATCAGTGTGTGGCCACCTATATTGATGATATTGTGGTGTATACCGGGACATGGGGCCAGCATGTACATGCAGTTCAGGCGGTGCTACAGGAGCTGACGCAAGCAAGCCTAATAGCCCACCCCAAGAAGTGTGTGTTGGGCTAGGCCGAGACAAAATACCTCTGGTTTTTGGTGGGGCAAGGCCAAATTAAACCACTGGTTGATAAGGTGGCTGCTATACAGAAATATAACCCACAGATGAAAAAACAAATGTGGACATTCCTGGGCCTGGCCAGCTACTATAGTCAGTTCATTCCCCATTTTGCAGAGCTCACAGCCCCCTTCACAAATGCAATCAAAGGGAAGGGGAACAGAACCATAAAACTAGAGGAAGAACAAAGGAAGGCCTTCGAGGAAGTCAAACGGGCCCTCTTCAGGGAGGTACTACACACACGGGATTTTTCAGTACTGTTTATCCTGTTAGTTGACACAGCAGGCCAAGCACTGGGGGCAGTCTTATCCCAGGAAGGTAGAGAGAGCAGAGAAACTGGTAGCTTATGCCAGCAGGGAGCTCAGTGATCAAGAAAGAAGGTATGCTACCATTGAGAGGGAATGCTTGGCCCTGAAGTGAGTGGTGGAATACTTCCGATATTATTTGCTCAGCAGACAATTCATTTATAACAGACCACACTCCCTTGAAATGGCTAAAGTTGGCCAGAACCAATATTGCTAAGATAACACGTTGGTCCTTGGCATTGCAGCCATTCCAGTTCAGCACAGAATACAAACCCAGGAAAAATAATATAGTAGCTGATTTTCTGTCCCAGTGCCATTCAAGAGACACACCGGAAAATCCTCAAGTCCCTCAGAAGGAAGTATCACTACTCATATACTTGGCACCAGGTAATGATGGAAAAGTGCCTAGTGGCATCTTGAGGCGGGGATATGTGTGTGGGGGGGGGAGATGGAAGCCCCTGCAGTGTGGCCCAGACCCCCAAACAATATGCCCTGGCACTTACCTTAGGAGCCGGGATGAGCGGCAGCTGGGAGGAGACACAAATGCAGGCTTGGCAGTTCTACAGCTGCCTGAGCCTGTATATTGGCAAATGCTGGGGGTGTGGCTTCCAAGCAGCGTGGGCTGCTCAAAAGCCAGCTGGGGAACCAGCTGAGCCTGCGCTAGGAAGCTGGGAGCAGAAAGCTGGCTGTGAGATGCTGGCTTCAGAGCCAGTGGGCTTCAACCCTAGCTGCCTCAACAAGGAGCCAGGCGCCTGCTGGAAGACCCCAACCAGTGAGGCAGAGGGCAGCCTAGGGGGCTGACAGGAGCAAGGGGTGCCTCCAAGGAGTAGCAGGGCTCCAACCAGGGGCTTGGGCACTGTGAATGGGGACAGCTCCTCAAGCTTACAGGCATCCTCAGACAGCCCTGCTGTGGGCAGAGCATGGGGGATCACAAGCCCCCAGAAGGGGAAAGTAGGTGACACTGGCTGGAAGGACCAGGATGACTGGACCACAGGTTGGCTGGGCCCCAAGAAGGTGACACCAGAGGAGCTGGATGGTTGCCTGTTTCTCACCTACTATGAGAAAAGGGGATGGATGAGTCTCCCCAGGGGATCGAGGGCTCTGAGAGAGGGAATCTTGAGAGCCATGCAAGCATGAGCTGGACATTTCAGTTTAAGTTATAGTTTGGCCCCGGACAGGGCAGGTTTATTTCTCCAGAAGTAGGGAAGCCGACCCAGAGATGAGGGCAGGACCCCTTAAAGGTTGATGGCCAGGAAAGCCCGTCCTTTTCAAGGTGGGCAGTGAGGGAAGACCTCCAGGGAACAGCATCTACCCAAGCCAAGGACATGGTAAGGGTGGGGTAAAGCGGAGGTTTGGAGCCCCATGAAGACACCCCAGTGAAGAGAACCCCTTGGGTCGCTGACAGGAAACTGCATCCCCAACAACAATATCAAAGACATGGCGGGAGAGAAAAGGCAGCACCCAGACCATGTAGGTGGTACCGACACTGGGTCTCACCCTGATGTAGCTGGGGGGCAAGGTACCCACATATAGGGTACCAAAACCCTACAACATCTACCAGCGACAGGCCGGGTGCATGGAGTGGATCACACAGTGTATTCCCTGCCACTCACTCCAGGATGGAAAGGCTGTCCTGGTACCTACTGCCCTTAGCTATATTAACCATTTCCCAGACTACTAAGGCAGTCCCCACTCCCTTAGTATCCCCCAGTCCTCTGGAACTAGTCACGGAGCTACTGCCTCAGCAGGACCCATGGTGCTCCCCACCCCACCACCTCAGCAGGGTGGGAGAGAAAATGCTGATCCACCTCTGAGCAGTCCACTGCTGCCATCTTTAGATGTTCATGCTCTGCACAATCCATCAACCCATCTTTGGGTCCCACAGTGACAGCAAGTGGCGGGACACCCTAGGCAAGATCAGGGGCAAGGCTCCCTGGTGGCCAGATCTTTATTCCACCTTGATCCCATGAGACATGAAGGACCTCAGTTGGTGTTTCCTCCATGGAGCCATTGCCCAGTAAGTGTGGGTCTGTCTTCTTTTCACTCTTTTGCTTACGTCTCCGAGCAGAGTTTCACTGATTGGCTTTCACAGGCTCCCTTGACTCATTAAGGGGGCACTGGGTACTGCCCAGGGCTCTCTGCTCAGTGTCCCCTCCAGATCCCTTGTTATTAACCTACGACATTACTCCCATTCTTTTTTTTATTTTTAGCTGTCCCAAGAAATCAGTTTGTGTCCCAGTGGCCTCCCTTATTAAGGGAGGCTTCTAGTTTTTTCATGATGGGCCTAAGCCCATGACCCTGTGGCACACCATGACTTGTGTCACACAGTGGCAGAGAGGAGGCTGAAAGGGATAGTGAACTGGGTATGACAAAGGTTGCAAGTGGAATGGATAGATTTGGATCAAGGAATTTCTCTCAAGTCATCTTCTAAAATAAACCCAGCTCTACCAGAAGTCTGAAAAAAGCTGATCTTTTAAACACAGGAATATAAGAAATGTCATGCATGGTCAATTCCATGGTTCATGTAGTATATTATTCTTGTCTTTGACAGGAGCAACTATACTGAAACTTTAAAGGCAGTGTAACAGGAAACCTTAACCCTGTTACTCAGCAGGGGGGAGGAGGAGGGAGAGAAGACAGAAGACCTGTAACAGTGAGCCAAAAGCAGAGTGCAAGTTAGAGGTCCAGCCAGCAGAGTGAACAAAGACTCTTGGGGCCATGCGGGGATGCAGGAGATCTTGCCTTGCTGGGAACTTCAGCAGCTCAGATGCTATAAGCCTGTGAAGAGATGCCAGCAGCAGCGGTCCCAATCTAGCCTGAGACGCTTTAATGCTATGAGTGAGAGGATTTCCCTTAAAGTGGTAGTGTTCTTTTTTCCATTTTTTTCCCATTTTGTGTGTGCATTGACTGCTTTATATTTAATCCTGGGAAAGGGAGAGGGTTATGTAAGGTGGCAGCCTGTATTTTAGGTTGGACTTATTCAGATAAACTGGCAGTGTTGCTGTATGGGAGTATGGAGGACATGGTGAGGCACCTATGACATGCAAGAAGGGCAAAGGCCAGAGAAAGGTTGGAGACTGGGTGGGGCTAGAGCTCCTAAGCTGGACCCTGACAGAGTGGGCCTTTGATGGAAAGATCCTAGCTAGATAAAGGGGGTAGAGGCTAGTGGATGGCTAAAACCCCAACAAGTATTGGAGGCCATGACAGGTCCAACATTAGTAAGGCAAGAAGCCTCCTAAGTGCAATACTTAATAACACCAGCAAGGTATGAGCATGGCTATGAGGGAGGTTGGAGATCACAATGAATGCTCTTATAGCTTGAATTGAGAGGTAGTCCTGAGGGACAAATCTTCCCATGGAAGGCAGTGTATGAATCTGGGACACCATGTACCATATTGGGACATCTGGAAGTGGCCATCCCGTGTCCTGTCATCAGCCTCTTTAAGAACTCTGCATTAAGATCAAGTCATGGCATGGAGATCGGAGGTGGAGTAGAGATGGGAGAAGCCTTTAGGCAGGCCAGTCCTATTGCTAGTGGACCTCACATACTGAGTTGACAGTGTAGACCAGTTACAGGCAGTTGCAACAAACATTTGTAGTGAAATAACTTGGTTATAAGGAAACAGTTTTCCTAACTCCCAGGTTCATGTCTAGTTTACACTCTGAAGCATGGAGTATCCCTTAGAAACTGCTTATCTTGGTTCTTGCTTCATTTTAGTGTTGCTGTGTACTTTTTCATTTCATCTGGGAGTGGAAATGGGAAATAGCATGAGTCTGGCTGGCCTAGCTGAATGCAGCCAGTAGTACTAATTAGATATGACTGTTCTTGTTAGATTTCCAGACTAATTTACTGATAGAAAACCTTTGTATTGGCACAAGGTGTTGGATGCTTAACCATTCCCCTCTCCCCCCAAAAAAGGCCGTGATCCTCTTATAACTACCATCACCTTTGCTCTATACTGCACTACCACTTCAAGCAGAGCAGTAAAAGCAAGCAGCATGACTGAATTTGGTCTGTATTTGCAGCAAGGGAAGTCAAGTTTTTCTAATGCATTCCTAATGTATAAGAGAATGTATTTTGTAGTAAACAGCCTCTCCTCTTATAGATCAGTTCTTTTGGCAATGTTTCAGAGACACCATCTTAGGAACAACTATTATACTGAATGGCAGAAGCATATCAGCAGCAGTTACAGAGGGAGGAGGAGATTCCTTTGTGTGATAGTGACAGCTGAGGATTATTTTGACAGAGTAAAATAAGAAGTTAAAAGAATATAGTAGTAGCTTTTGTATTAAATAATGTACATAAGTTGAAACTTTTTGTCCTCTGATATTTGGAAGTAAGGGTTGAACATTTTGGGTCAGATTCTGTTCCACTTGTTAGGTACCTAAGGACTAAACACTATCTAAAAGAAGGTGGATGGGTCCTCCTATTTGGTACTTTTTGGGTGCATTTATATGTGCCCCAGACTGCAGATGTTGTTGTGTAGTCATTTAGTACTTGCTTAAGCAAGTGGATTATGCACCCAAGTGTGATTTTATTGACCCACATACTAAGTCCCTGCACAGTAAGCAACATTATTGCACAGTCCCAATGCCACATAGGTCGTTTCTGGCACTACTACTCAGTAGCAATGAACTACTGCACAGTAGCTTGTTGCTACTGCACAGTAGCATTGGCATCACAGTTCATGCCTGCCAATGTCATGTTTCCATAGCAACAAGCTTTGACGATGTAGCTTGTTGCTACAGCAACATAGTGTCTCATGTAGATGCGCCCTTTGAGACTTAGCCTTATGGCAAGGCTTATTACAAAAGTAGGTATGTTAATATTTTTTGAGGGACTTGAGCAAAGTGAAATCAGATCATACTTGAGTGCCTAATACATGAAATAGTTTCCAGCCTTCTTTAATCAAGGAAAATATTCATTTTGTTGGGGTGGGCATTCCTGTGTTTTAATCAGAGGAAAGCAAGTCTGGAAGATACTTGTGAGGTCATGTACTCCAGCCCCCTGCTCAAGGCAGGGTCATCGCTGATTAAATCATCCCAGGCACGTACTGAACTAAGTTGCTTTTGAAAATGTCCAAGGATGGAGATTCCACAACTTCTGGATAACTTATTCAAATTCTTGACCACACTCATAGTCAAAAAGTTCCTCCCAATATTCAATATCCTAAATTTCCACTGCTGCAGTTTGAAGCCCTTGCAGCTAGTCTTGTCCCCCAAAGTCCCAGAAAAAGATTATCTCCATCCCTTTTGTAATTTCTCTTCAAGTGTTTTAAGACTTTATTATTCCAACCTCAGTCTTATCTTTTCCAGACTAAATAACTCTAAGTCTTTCAGCTTTTCCATATAAGTCATGCTTCCCAGGCCTTTAATAATTTCTGTCATTGTCTGTTGGACTCTGTCTATCTATATCCGTCTTGAAGTGTGGGGCCCAAATCTGGACACAGTACTCCAGGTGAGGCTTCTCCAGTGCAGGACATAGTGGAAGAATCACTAGCCTTTATTGACAAGTGACACTCCTGTTAACATAGCCCAGCATGCTGTTGTATCTGTGAATAAAGATATTTTGTATTAGGTTTTGATTTACATTAACATATAGAGCTATATTACAGGATTAATATGCAGGAAATCTCACAATTATTCTCTCCCACTTTTAATGTATGCATGTTGGGGAGTATACAAATATCTTGTTTTACTGTCTGAACTAAGACATCTTATATAATTATTAGGCACACAGCTGGAAAGGTGGAATGCTGGTATGAAATAAATTAATTTCCTACTTGATCATGGCAGGAATTTATTCCTTATGTAAGGGAATAGTAGGCTGCAGTTAGCTGAATGGCAAGGTACATAGCTTTACCTGAGAGGAGCATCCTTCTGCTTCCTTTTTAAATCAGTGACAAGTTAGTGACCTTACATTTCATTATCCTCATCCTCCTGCTTTTTTTTTTAAGAAATATCTATTTGTAGAGAGTCATAGCCCATGCCAAAAAAGCTTTATAATTCAAGAATAGTCCTATATGTAGTATTTCATTATAGAACTCACTCATTTTCTAAAATTGACACAGAAGTTCTTTTGGTATCTTTTCAAGAATATCAGAAAGCAGGCTTTGCTATGGATAGATCAGTCTTCTATTTTAAATCTGCATAGTTACAAAAAAACAATGCCTTTTTTGGAATTACAATAGTTTAAACCAGCATGATGGCTGACTCAAGGCTGACTCTCCTCTAGGAAGACATCCAGTATACTGTGCATTTGAAGAGAGAACAAACACATTTATAGTTAACTAGAGCAAGATAACCCTACAAATATTTAAAGTTCAGCTTGCATCAGGTTTTTTCAGTGTGAAGTTAATATGAACTTGCACTGTTAAGTGAGTCAACAATGAGGTCTAGAAGGACAGCCAGGGAGTGAGTAGCAGATCAACTAACTTACTTATGAAGTTGACATTTTTTGTTGTGTTTCATGGAATACATTTTTGAGAGGAATAGGGATTTTGACAAGCAAACTGGGACCTAGTCTGTGTTAATTTTCATACCAGCCATTTCATGTAGTAGTTGGAAAGATACAGCAATAAAGACTGTGTTCAGTCTCAAAACTCACTAAAATATTATTAGTGAGATTACAATAGTAGTGAGAGGCCTCTGTCATGATTGGGGCCTCCCATGTTAAGTGCTGCCCCTATCATAAAAGTCCTTTGTCTCTACAAAAAAAAATGCAATTTTTAATTACTGGCACAAGGAGATTAAGTCATTTACCCAACTGATTTGCAATAGGGCCTGGATTTCTTGAGTTAGGGTGATGCCCATTGGACCACTCTAGCTTCAGTAAAAGTTTTCCTTATGACCCTGTTGCACAGTAATTTTGAGTGCTGCCTGGAGTTCTTTACAGCTGGATTGTCCACACATTAACACCTGAAATTAGTTTTAACCCCTTTTATGCATCTCAAAATTATGACACTCCAGGGCAAGATTATCTTTGATCCGTGTTACGCAGCTAATGTTACATTAAGGTGTAGCCAATCTAGGCTAAACTTTAGTGTAAATACCCAACCTACCCTGCTCTCCTGCTAGCCTGAATTGGATCCACTCTTCCCCCAGCACACCGTGTTCCCCCCACACTAACTGTTCCCTTGCCCCCTCGCTGCTTACTTATGGCTGACTGCATTCTCTATTCTTCTGCTACTGCCTCTTCTGTTGTCTGGGCTGAGCTCAGCCCAGAGAATAGCAGTGGCTGGACAAGCAGGTTAACCCTTTCATGCCTGCTCCCTGGGACAACCAGCATGTGCAATCATAAGCAGGGGGGAGACTATGGTTTGGCCCCAGGGGTGGGATGCAAATTGTCATGCGAGGTGACCTGCTTTCCATTCAAATGGCATTCTATCCAGAGGGGAACCTGCTTTTGCAGGGTTCACCAGCAAGGGGAACAGGATTGGTGCTGGTAGAAGCTGTCTTCCTTCTCTGTAGCTGTGCTGGGAATGAGAAGTCAACTGTGTTCCCTCTGGGTGAAAGAGCTGCTCTCTCAACCCGTGTTCAGACCCGGGAAGACCCGTATAAAGGGCAGGGAGGGGTGGGAGGAGGCAGAAGTTGCAATGCTCAGATTCTCCAGGGACCTTATGAGGTGCTTTTGATTATGTACTTGTCCTGCCCACAGGTTTCAGAACAAATTGCTTCTCCTATCTCCCCCTGTAATGGACAAGCAAAGCACACCACTTGAGTATTTGTTTACACTCTGGGTTTCAAAGAGAGGTGATAATTGCTTCTAAATAAGCACCTTTAAAGGCTGCTTGGAGAAAGAGAGCAGGGGTAGAGAGTCATGACATTTGCTACTATACCCCGGGGCAGTAGAGTTAAGCATGGGAGATGGTGGGAGTGGGGAGTGGGGGGGAGAAAGCAGTCTTCTCTGGGATACTAGAGGACCTGGCCAAACACTATCAACCTGCGTGTGACATGCCACATTTTTAAATTGAAGTTTGATATAAATCAGCTTGAAAGATGTTTATTTTTTCAAGCCTGTTTGCTATGTTTATTGTGTGATAATTTGCACATGTAGCACATCTGATTTCCTTATGCAACTAGCAAATGGCCCATCAAGAATTATGGGGGGGAGGGGAAGGGTGTGTGGGGGGATGGAGTACTGCCACCCACCACCCCGTACCACAGCCGCCAACCCAGGAGTGGGGGGCGGGGGAGGGAAGTTTGGCCTGCCCTCCCCTCCGCCCCCTCTGCCAGCACCCCACACCACCACCGCCTCCAACACCACTGGCCTTAGCCCCACCCTCCCTGGCCCTGCTCTTTGGAAGCAGCAAAGCCCTGCCATGACAGTGGGGATGGAGCAGGGGGTGAGGTCAGTGCTGATGGCCTTACCTCCCAGCCCCGCTCCATCCCCTCCATCCCCACCATCATGGCAGCACTCCACACTCTGATTGGTTGTTTCACTAACCAATCAGAGTGCTCCAAGAGTGTTATAGACAGACAGACAAGTGGACTAAGCCCTTTATTATATAAGAATTAACCAGTTAATTGTACAATAGGTGTGATGCGTGTAAAGGGGCCACAACTACATACAGATTAAGATATCAAAATTTAATTAATTCACAATTGTCAGGGGAATTCTGTGACCAAAATGTCATCAAATGAAAGGTATGCATTTGGGCACACCTCTGACCCAGCCTTCATACTTTTTTTGAATGCAGAGCTGCTGTTGGAAGAAGCTACTAAAGTTTCAGGAGTCCTAGTTTCACATTGTACTAACCAAATGAAATTTTCAGTGTGAGTAAATACTTATCTGCCTTCAGTCTTCACTTGTGGTGTTCAGTAATCACTCTGCAATAATCTTGTGAAAGAGTTCTACTTTGCTGGTGATGTAGCAAATTCTACTTAATAGAGTATATGTTTCTTCTGAATAGAACATGTTGTATCTCCTAGACTGCCTACACTGTGAAGCTGAACTATTCAGAGGGCACAGTTCCCAACACCATATAGTTGACTGTCATTCATCATACCCTAGATCTCATTTGGAAAAACAAAAGGCTTTATTTCCCTCATACACTTGGCTTTCAGTTGTTCTAAAGAAACTAAGAAAGGTTTCTTGTATTCTCATATTCCTTTAGCTGCTTTCCATTGAAATAATGTAACAGGAGAGGTCATTCTATTTCAATCAAGCCAGTGATCATAATCAATTCTGTAGGTTATCATTAATATCACTCACTATTGGGAAATAGTTATAAGTAATAAGAATCACTATGCAAGGAATGGTTTAAATCCTAGATATAAAATAGGAAGCATTTTCTTTAAATACCTTTTCAAAGACTCAATTTTGTTCTTATTAAAAATTTAAATGCAGGCTAGAAGGGTATTCATGCGAGCTGAACAATGAACTGGTTGGTCAGTGTACCAATGCATGATTCATTCCTATGTGAGAATAACTTACCCATGCAGATTCCATTATATATGTCCTGGTTATTAAACAGCAACTGAATTTGGACGTTCAAGTGTGTGGTACAAGAATGCAGTCCTCCATCATCTCCTTTTTATGACCTTCAGCAAAACTTCACTGTTAGTGCAACTTATAAAGTGCTGTGAAAATACCATTACTTTTAGAATAATTTTTCAGTGATTTCAAGCTAAAAATGAATTGTGGCAGCAATGGAGAAACTAGTTATTGATGTTGTCTATTGAAAGCTAAAGAAAAGAAGTTCCCTGTTATAATAAAAATTGACAAGATGAAATTCTATGATATAGTTTTAAAGAGTAAGTTTAACAGCAAATGTTTTAAACCAAAATAACAACTGTCCTTGACAATGGGATGTTAGAAAGTAGTTTCAAGAAAATAGATCCTTTCTAGAGTATCTTATTAAGAAGAAAACACGCCCCCTCCCCCCTTCTCTCTCATACATATACACACACCTGTTTTGTAGTAAAGACAGAACCTAAGAACTTCTCTATAAATTGCAAAATCCTCTTGGTAAACAACAGCAACATGAGACTCACCTTTGAAATAGCTAAGGAGATTAACAGGAGAGTTACCAGCATTTTTGCTATTTCAACCAAACAGCTACAGTTATAGAGACATAACCTCATCTGGTATAAATTGGCATTGTTCCATTTACTTGAGTGGACAATTAATGAAATTATAGATGCTGAGGGCCTGTCCTAAGGGTTAATTCCACAAAAAGATTCAGCTGTCTTAAGGCTGAACATTGTAACACTTTACTTCTTGGCATCCTGCCATTTGGTGTAATCCACACCCCTGAGTTACAGTATAAATTAAGGTTTTTTCCTCCACCTATCTGTGGGGGAGGTGGGGAAGGGGGGAGGCTTCTCCTCTTACATTTGCATACAAGGAAACTTCATTAAATACATTGTCTGTCATTAAACTGCTACCAAAAGCAGCATTTGTTCAGTAATGGAAACCAAGAATGAACCACATATAGAATCTAATTATTGAGGGATAGTCTGATAATAAGGTCATCTTGTATTCAAGCAAATATGGTAGTTATCTAAGCTCCCAGTACAATGCATGAGAAAAGTTTAGTGCATATAAATGAAATCCTCAAGACCCAGCACATAGATCAGAGAGCTGGCAGAGCTCTACAATAGGAAAGGCTGAGGACAAGGGGTTTCTAAAGTCCAGTCCTTCTCTAGCCCATATGCACCTATGTCAAATAGGAAGAAAGAAATCTCTTCAAGAATTGGGCACTTACAACTACTGTTGCTCACAAAATACTGGAGGGAAAAGAGGTGATAGTGCTTTCAGTCTATAGTGAGCATCCCAGGGACCCTGTCAGTCAATCCCATTTCAATTATTCCAGTTTGCATGACCAACTAAGTATTCCTTTTCCCAGGGACAATGAGTGAAAATAATTGCATAGTTATTATGACACTTGATGAACAGAATATTCCCTGGGCAGAGTTTGGAGGCCAGGTCTCTGCCCTCCCAATGAGTATCCCGATCAGCAGGCAACACCCCTGTGCTTTCTCTGGGTGTCAACCACATCCAGAGGTTTGAACACAACCACTGGTCTATTTGATTGAGATGACCAACTCCACGTGCAGATGTATTTAATAGGGATAATAATACATTAGGTCTGTTTTGAAAGGGTTTGCTGGCCCAATGTCTTGCTAGTAAGATAGGTGATGGTAGGCATCCCCAAAAAGAGAAGTTTAGGCACCTGAGGAATGTCAGTTGTAGAAATTTGTGGACCTCTTTGTAGATCAAGCCCCGGGCCACCATAGTCTTGACATAGATAAGAAACAGAATGCACAACTTTACTTATTAGCCAAAACTACATAATCCTTTTTTTCCATAAAAAGATCTGCTAACAGCATGCAACAATGCAATGCAGGAATTTAGAATGGAAAATTTTCCTAGCCAGTGAAACTAGCAATTTCTACATTAAAAAAATTAAGTTTATCCAAATTTTGACTGACATTCATATATTTACAAACATTCACACAGAATCTTTTTTCATTGCTTAATAGCTGTGTTTTATAGGTCCCACAAAATATGGACAACTAATAGTAAAGTAGTAGAAAGTTTTAAATTTCTCGCACCATTTCAATGAATGCCTAATTCAGCAGTTTTGTAGGTCAGTGTAGAAAGAGTAAGTCAGTATAAAGCTGCATTTCTAGTGCATGAATACCTGAATCCAACTGTTGACTGTAAGTATTAAGGTTTTGAGGCTAAATTAAAAAAAAAAAGATTATAACTAACTTTTAATTAAACATATGCATATAGCAAAAACAAATGAATTAATTACTTTAATTACTAAAAAGAGATAATCACGCATACATCATTGTAAGGTGTAATGGTTTTTGTTATAATTCATAATATATTTTAAATACTGCACATAATATAGTTTATCTAATAAGAATTTAGCATACTGAGGTTTTTTCTGACTTCTGTCATATTTTAGCCATTTTAAGTATTGCTTAGGTATGGAATGAAAACATATCCAAAAAAGGAATCAGCTCACATTTATTTTCCCTACTAATACTAAGCATTCAGAAAGGGGCAATGAATTTATTTCTCCTCTGTCATATCAGATTGATGTTTGATTATGTTACTTGTCCGATTCATTGCTTCCTTGTTTGGGTTATAACAACCATTTTGGATTATTTTATTACTTGTATTGGGTTCAAAAAACAAAGTCTATGAAAGCGAATCAATTTAACTGCTAAGCTAAAAAAAAAACTCTATTTCTGGCTAAATTTTATCTAAAAGGTCCTGTTCAAGATGTCCCAAGAAGTACTATTGCAGGAAGACTCCAAAGGAGAATGCTTTCCTCTCCCTCCATGGAGGAAATACGGGCAAGATATGTGAACTCTATAACCAAAATGAAAGCATTCTCTTGTTGAGTTAAGTGAAAAATGTTTTCTTGCCTCATGTAAAAAATGGATTATTTTTTGCATGCTACATAAAGGAAACAACTGACAACACTGAAATATTTTGCAAAAATAGAGTAGAGAGAAACATTAGTCCAATATTTAGGTAATTTATATTGAATGTGGGAGACACAGATCTAAGTTTTCGTTATCATCTTAGCTTACCTCCAAAGTATAGGCTCTGCCCCATCTCAATCTCTCCTATCGGAACTGTTCCGCTTCTCATAAATAATTAAATATGCACTGGGCCAGACAGACTGACTCTATGCCAGTCACCAGGGGACTCCCAAATGGAAGAGTAATTATGTAAACTTTAATTTTAACTGGTATATTTTCCTGAAAAGTTTCAGTTGCTGAGAGGTATTTTCCACTGAAATGCTTGTTTTGTCACACAGTTACTGGCCAATTGTGTTCTAGCAGATGAAAAATAATAGCTGGGTCATAAAGGGTCTTGAAAATGATGTTAAACAGCCTATTTTTTGAGGCAACAGAGCAAAGAGAACCATTGGAGAGATTTAAAGACAGTCACTCCCATGTCAGTGGTCAAAGAGATGAGTTAAGAGAATGATCTTTGCTGCAACATTATGGATGAATATGAGTGGGTAAAGATCACGGTTGTCAAGGCTAGAGAAAAGGATTTTGCAGTGATTGAAAAATGAGATGATGTGAATATGGAATGAGAGCTTTAGCTATGCAGATTAAATATAGGAAAGGCCATTGCTTAAAAATGTTATGCAGAAAATCTGAAAAATGTAGACATTGCTTGAATGTGAGAAAAACCTATGTCAAAGGTGATACCTTGAGTGATAGGAAGGCTGTTGATGTCTATTATCATCAAGAAAAAAGAGTTACATTGTGGATTTTCAAGGAAACAGTAAGAACCCTGCTTAAGTCTTGATCTAAGGTGGGCAGGTAGAAATCTATGAGAAGATGTAGGAGACACTGGCTCAGACTTTAGTCTGGACAAAAAAAAAAAAAAAAAAAGGACAGGTCTAGTGTACAGAGATTTGAGTTACAGTTTAGGGATAATGGTTCCACAGATAATTCTGCAGATTATATTGCCCAGAGATAAGGTGCAGAAATGACAGAAGGAGACCAAGGACAGAGTGTTGATGAGTCCCTGAGGAAGATGAAAAGAATCCATTGATAAATACAGTGAATGATCTGTTAGAGATGCAGGCTAAAAATCAAGAGAGGCCAACATCATGGAAGCCACAGAAGGGCAAGATTGCAAGGTAAGGGTAATAGTTAACTGTGCCAAAGGTGGCTGAGGAGTCAAGGAGAAAGAAAATGCAGTAGTGGTTCTGAGCTGTGGCAAGAAAGAGTTCCTTAGAAACTTTGGTAGGAGTAGGCCAGTGGAGTGCAAGGGACAGAAATCAGACTAGAAATGATTAAGGATGGAATTAGAGAACAGTGTCTTCAGGCAGTGACTGAAAACAATATACTCTTTGAACTTACATGTGAAAGGGAAAAAGCAATAAAGAGATAAGTGGGCAGGCAAATAAGGTCAACTACTATGCATTTGTATAGTGAGCATACTTATGAAAAAGAGTGAGTTTAAGGAAGAAAGGCTGGGACCAAAGTAGTCATGAAGGAAATTGGGAGGTGGCATGAGGTCACTCGTGCAGATAGAGGGGCTGGAGAAGAGCAAGCTGATCAGAAACTTCTGGAACTGTGTTAGGGGGGAGGAGAAAGGGAAAGTTTGTGAGAGAGGAAAGAAAGGCAAGGTGAGGGGAGAAAATAAGACATATTTGTACAAAAGTATGTTGTTTAGTGTGTGGGAGATGCTAACTACAGACGGGATTTGCTAGAATTTCATTCTGAGTAGTTTGAAACCCTGGAAAAACACTACAAGACATCCTGCTGAGAAGACAGCCTACAAAATAAAAACATTTCAACTAGTTGAGCTTTGGAATGCAATCAGGAACAAAGTGAGTCCTCACTGTTTCACTTCCCTGTGAAAACATATTTGCTTGCTCTCTCTCTCACAGTCACACATCTACCTGTGCCAACCAGTCAGAAGGCACTAGTCACTAATCATTCCTTGAAATGCCAACCCTCTTGTTCTGCTGCGTTGGGTAACTGCCAGTTTTGTTTGTAGGATTGTGTGGCCCTGGTTAGGAGTGGTAGAGGTTTTGTTCTTGTTGTTCAGTGTTACCAAAATTGGTTTCTGTGCCACTTTTCTGCAAGTTTGAGTGGGAAGTAATAGACGTACTTGCAATCCCATTGATTTCTGAATTCTGCTCTCCTGCATATCCATGTAAATTGAGGGTAACGCTAACAATTTAAATGGAGCTATTTCAAGTTCACATTTGTAAAACTGGAAGTAGAACTTGATTCTTTCAACTTACATTTCTTTCACATATGCTATGTGTCCAATTGCATTAAGGAGAAGAAGAAATAAATCTAATTGAAAACGTGTCTAGAGTTTTAAATTTGTTTTTATAACTACAACGTTCTAGACAATGGACATTTCTGGTGCAGACTTGTAGAAAATATGCCGTTATTTCTCTAAGTTCCCTTGCAAACCCAGTGTATGTTTCTTGCTCAAGATTCATTACTTATTTTTCTTTTGTTGCCAGAATGACATGAGCTCCAGCTTATTGTGGTATCTTTAATATATACCCTATAATTACTACTTCTGTTCCCATTGCATGGACAATTAATGTTTTGCTTAAGTTCCAAAATTAATACATCTTAACTGATGCTAATATATAAAATACATTCATACTAGGGATAGAATAATATTATTTAGTTAAGTTCTCTGGTTTCAAAGTGTGCAGAATATGAATCAAATTATTGAAATCCTCTGAGACTGGTCCAGACAATGGGTCCAAATATACCAGCAGGATGTGCAGAGAAGGAGGACTTGGCCAATGAGGACAAGATAATGAGTAGGAAAATAGGTATTGAGGAGAACACCAGGTAAGCAAAAATGGCAGTGTCAGGGTATAGGCAAAAAGACATATCAGAAAGGGAGTAAGGCATTTCATGGTTTTCATATCTAATGTCAGAATTAAGTGTTGATGAGCAATGAATCCAGAATGAAGGCTGAAATAATGTAGAAATTATTTTGATATTTGACTTTGTCATGCGCCTTGTTGATTCAAAACTCAGATATTTTAGTAAAAAAAATATAAAAATTCCTGCATGTCCCTTGCTCCCCCAAAAAGTCCACACAAATTAACTGATATACTTAGTGCAGCTAGCCACATTGTATTTTGTACTCGGCACTAGGGCTATGCAAAACAGCACCATTCCATTTCAACTCGCATTTTGAGGTGTTGATGGAACAGCGTTTTGTTTCGAATTTTGTTTTGATTCGAAACTGCTGTTCCATTTTGTTTCATCAAAACAGTGATACTGTTTCAATGCTGTTTTGGTGTTTCGCCCATAGGCTATAATGGGGAAGCTTGAAACAGCCTCTTTCATCTGGCAGGCAAATCAGGGGCCCAAAACCCTGGGAAGACTGTGGGGGCTGTGCCAGTCCACCCGGGGTTGCATGCCCCCAATCTGCCTTCCAGATAAGGGAAGGAAGCCGGGTGCTGCTGCCTGGGACTGGGGAGCTGGGGAAGGGAACTGAGCCTGATCACTTAGTTCCCCTCCCCAGCCCTACGATCATGCTGGGGAAGGCAACTCAGCCCAGCTGAGCTGAGTTCCCCTCTGCAGCACTATGATTGCTCTGAGAAAGGCAACACATGCCCAGTATTAGCATCCTACCTTCATTTTGTTGTGTCAATGTACTCTCTGAGTCATACCTGTAATATACAAACCCTTCAAGACTTACTTCTGTAGTCAAGGCTACACCTAATCCACAAATCGAGGCTAATTTATCATTATGTATTACTTTTGTTGTTGTTGTTTTCCTGAAGTCAGAAGTTGCATAATTAAATACTATAATAAAATGTTATAACAATAATCATACAACAATATGCCAAATCCTTACTTCTTCCGTAATTCATCACTAGATGGGTATACATTTTAAATGTTGTAATAACTGTTCCAGATTATACAACTACACATTTCCTATAGTAGCTATTAAAGCCATTAGATCTCAGTTGTCATAGTATGGATCACAAGAGCATAAAATAATGTGGAAAACTATATGTATGCACAATCATTCTTCTAAATAGTACAATAAATTGAAAATAGGGATGTACTAAAATAATGTGCATAGTTGGCAAACTACAGATTTTTCATGTCTGTAAATAGTAGACATACCTCAGGCTTCTGGCTGATCTTGCCTGCTGTAATATATTAAGACAAAGACATTTAATACCCACTTCCACATTCCTGGTAGATGAACCACTAAAAATCACATTAAGAGAGTGAAATTTCTAAGAGTTTTTTCATGTGGTTTTGGCTGCTAGGGAAACGATTCTCTTGGCATACAAAGTGTTAGCACTTCTGTTTATTTTTGTGTCTGGCTTTCAGACAAGAAATAATAAAGATGGAATAGCAATTCATCAAAATCTGTATATCTATAGATAAAGCTACAAATGGAGGAACTAGTTAGAGCTGTTTCAAGCAACTGTAATGTGTCAAACATAGAGCCTCCTACTAAGCAAGCAGGTAAATATAATCTGAAAACTCTTACAGAAGTCCAGTTATGCTAGGACAGATTGACCAGTTAATCATAAACGCTGCTATCAAAATCAGTTTTCTTGTCTATCATTTCAACTGCATGATTCTCTCTTTTCTATCTTTGAATATCTTCGCTGGTTCTCAAGTAAATGATACATCAGATTTCAAGTCTCCCTTGTTTCTAACATATAGTCCCTGGCTACATGTCAAATCTAATCTCCTTTCATTGCTTTTCCTCTATCAATGATCCCAGTGTATAGCTATGGAAAAATATTTTCATTCTTGGTAACTGTTCGTGCAGAATATAGCAATACTTCAGTTCTGGAATCAAGCCTAAAATAATTCAGTGTTGCACATTTTGATCAAGGAGAAATGGGGATGAGTAGTAAAGCTCTATACTGGGAATTATGGCTCTGACCTGAAAGTTTCAACTACTCTTCAAAGTCTGTGACATAGATTGGGGCAGGAAAAGGACACTGAAGGGGGCAAAATTAACAATAAAGATACTCTAGCTGACACCCACAAAACATTTGCGATTAAATTTTTTTTGCAAAAGTATTTCTTTAAACACAGGATTTTTAGTTACCCTTTGACCAAATACTTTAGCAGAATCAAAACTTCTCACCCCCAAAAAGGCTACGCTGTCCATGTATAAACACAGGCTTAGGAATATAAATATATATATATTGTCAAAAGTCTGACCTTGTGATTTGCTTATAGTCATAGAATAAGAGGGCCCTTGTGCACGTGACTAAGGGCCCTTGTAGATGTGAGGAAATTGCCCCTTTTAGTGATTTAATTGCCCTTTTTAATTATTGAATTTCGTAACAGTGTACATATGCAGCTGCGTATTTTGATTTAAATGGCTTTTTTACATAGCAAACTAAAACACATCCCATGTATTTTAGTTTTCTACATAATAAATTACAGCAATATTCCTCATGTCTACAAGGTCCCTATCCATAGAAGGTGGCAGGGACAGTGCACGGGGCACTGGAAGCCTGGGCATGCTCAGAGAACCTCAGGCTTCCAGCACCCTATGCACTGTCCCCATTGCCTTATCTGGCTGCCAGCACAGCCAGCCACCCTCCTGCTGCCTTCCTGGGGCAGCTAGCCTGTTCCTGGGTGGTCCCGGGCTGCAGGAAGGTGGCAGAGAGTGCACAGGGTGCTGGAAGCCCACCAAGCCCAAGCTTCATTGAGCACACCTGGGCTTCCAGCACCCCATCCACCACTGAATCTGATGGGTGCTGCCTGCAAGGTGGGGTTGTACCTATGCAGCTAGCACTGCACCCCGGCAGTCCCTGGAGGTGCCACCACTGCAGAGGGAAGCACCAGGACCCCCTGCAGCTCAGGGCCTTTCAGCAATTCACCCCCCAGCTGCAGGAGAGGTGGGCAGGCTCGGCCGGGGGGGGGAGGAGTGGAAGGATCAGGCCCCTCACTTCTTTTTTTTTCATTGGTGGAGCCAGCCCACTCTGTGGCAGTGGTGCCTGGTGCTTCATTTTAGCTCTGACTTGTGTGCATATTTTTTTTAAATGCTTCAGGATCTGTAATAATAACACACTCATTCTGCCTGTCTGGAGCACTCTGATTGGTTTTTTCAGTAAGCATTGTGATTGGCTGCCAAAAAAAAAACCAATTAGAGTACTCCAGGCACACAGAATAAGCCTATTATTATACAGATAAGCTAACCTCTGCGTGCAGAATTTGCTATGCTTTTCAATCTTACTATGGGCCTTTTTTTTCCTTTTATAGGCTAAGTTCTTGGACAAACAGAGAGTACTACTGGGGAAGGACAAAAATAATACTAGCAAACAGAGCCCTAACAAGGGAAGGAAAGTGTAAGTGCCTGTCTTCATGCAATAACGTTTTTATTCATTTTATGATATTTGGAGTTCCCTTCCAACACTTCCAGTCCCTTACATTCAAAGAATAATGGTCTCAACAGTCTCCTTTTTCAATTTTTTTTCTAGACCTTCCTCCTCTAGAGTACTGCTTTTATTTTTTCTCCCCTCCTCTCTGTCACTTGGCAAGCAGGTGTATTTCAGGGGTGGTTTATATTAGGCTTTTTTAATTACTTGTATTTATTGCTAAACACATTTTGAACTGAATTTCATGAACTACAATACATAATATTTGCTAACCATTCCATTAATTAATTTACACATAATTGATACTAAAAGCAAGCATAATTGCAGTCTCAATGTGTGTCTGTGAGAGAATTGTTGTTTTAAGGGAAACATGCATCTGGATTCCCAGGTGGTCTTGTTTAAAGACCATGATAATTGGGGATGAAATCTTCCACTCTGCTCTGTACCAAAAGTGATAAGTTAGAGGGGAGAATGAAAATAATGCTATTGGTAAGACATCACAACCTGGGTGCCGGTGCAAGGGAGAACTCCATAGTGCTATGGGCAAATTTCACAAAAATACTTGATTGGTCAGCAATCCTTGAGGCACAAAGGAGTCATTCAGGGCAAGGAAAAGAAGTGGAAATAAGAATCATGCCCAATACCTTTCATGAGGATGCCTGCATTTTTTTAATTAACCCAGCATTTTTTCAAGAGCCATGTAAAGAGTATTTTAGTGGAAGCATAGATTCATATGCCCAGCATGATTAAGGGATACCTGAAAAAGTGTGAGAGCACCTAACTGATTTAAATGAGTCTATTTTTGCTATAAACTCTTCAGGGCAGGTCTATTTTCTCTTTATGACTGTAGAATGCCTATTACAATGATGTCCCAATTTTAGTTGGGGTCCTTAGGCATTATTGTAATAGAAATTGTAAATAGTAATAGGGCTGTTCAAATATTATTATTTATCACTGCCTCTCAGACCATTATTGCAGCTTGTTCTATTTTGTACATGCTGGAAGTGAGAATCACACACTGTTGCTTCAATATGCACATTTATGTGCAAGCCAGAGGTTATACCTGCATTATTTCTATTTTAAGAATGCTAGAGATTCTTTTGCTGAGGCTCACTTAAGTTTGGACTGGACTATACCTGTCTCTCTTTGAAACCTTTCTTTGTGATCTTTTCGGAATAATTAGGAGCTATTTGCATACTGTTCTACATTGTCTGGGGTTTTTTCTTGTACCTTCTATGGCTGCCTATCTGGTTTAGATCTGGAAAGCAGCAGAGTCTGATATGGTACTTGAGTGTTTCCCCTGAGGTATAACATTACAAATAGAGACTACCTGCTGATTGAAAAAGTGTCCATGTGCAAAATATGTATTTGTAATCCCATGTAGACAACATCCAGACATCAAGCCAGAGGAAAGAGCATATTTAAAATGAGAGCTATTACTTTCTGGGGGCATGAGTGAGGAAAAATGGATTTATGGAGATGCTTAATTTTGTTTGGGTCTTATGTTACTGTTTGTTATGGGGGATGGCATAAAAGGTTTCTTCTGATATTTAAATCTGACTACATAGCCACTGTTCATATGTTTAAAGTGTATATTTATGTGCCCAACTGCCAAAGGCAGGGCCCAGTAATCTTTTGAAGCCACAGGCCAGAACAATCAGGCTCCATTCCAACATAGGCTGGGTGGCTATGGCAGCACATCAGCAGTAGTAGGGATTTCCCTGAACCCCTACCAGCTCAAGGCTGCATCCATGCTGACCCGTTGGGTTGGGGAGTAGGGAGGCATAGAGAATGGCAGCAGTATGGGCACAGCTTCCAGCTCCCCAGCCCTGGCACAATTCCTCTCCAGCTGGAAACTGTGCCCATGCTGCAGTCTTGGGGAGGAGAGAGAGGGGCAGAAAGAAGTGGCAGCGGTGTAGGCACAGCTTTTAGCTCCCATCTTGTGAGCTCTAGTGTAGGCTTCATGGGCCAGATCCAGTGACTCTGCATTATAGCACTGGCCCACAGGCTGTATGTTGCTGACCCCTGGTTTAAGGAACTTGAATCTGATTCCTGTTTTAATGAAATCGCTGAGAGTTTTTCCATTGACTAAAGTGAGCAAAGGATCATATTTTACTGAGCAAATATCCTTGTCCATAGAATAACTCTTACTGAGAGGAGACTCTACCAAGTCTTGAAGAGATCCTTTTTCTCTTTTGATATTGCTGTTTTGCACCTCTTGCTTGGCAGTCTAATTTGCCAACCACTGTAGAAGGAAAGATAACAATGGTAAAAAAAACCCCAACAACCCAATTTCTACGAAGTGTTGGGCAGATTCATTGTCAAAGCTGCAATTCATAGGATCATAGCAGCTGTTAATTATACAACTTCTAGGATCCCAAAGCAAAGCATACTGAAATGTGTGTATATACAGAGGTATGGGGAGACATCCTTCAACCTGCATCTCCCTAGTGATACCCTAGCAAGGCACAAGGCCTGATAGTCACATCAAGCTGCCTGTCTAAGACTGCTATCACTTCTGCTATTGGTAACTATACCCCTGTTCCCAGCTGCACACCTACTGCTCAACTGTGCTAAGGGGAGAAAACAGAAGCTCCCTATGCCCTCTACATATGCACAGGACACAGTATGTATGTGTATGGCATTGTGTATGTGTGAAGACAAAAGTGATATGGTGAAATCATAAGAAAGTAGAACGCCCATTATATGAGAGTGCTTTCATCAGATTTTGCCGAATATGGAAAAATATAAATCATGCTGTATTGCTTCAAAGTCTATTAAAAAGTAGCAGAGTGATGTATAGTTCACCCTAGCACCTTTCACAGTGACTAATATGCAGCTTTCCTGGTGTTCACTAGGATGACTGGTGATAATGATAATGATGAATATCCATGCAAAATATCTGAGGTATTAGGAAAATTGTTTCCTTTGACTCATTAAATACCTAGGCTTCACCAGCAACTTAACGTGACAAAAGCTATTTCCAAAGAAAACAGGCTATTACTTCATTTAAACAACTCTGGGTAATTTAAAAATGACTCAATGTGTTGGGGGATTACAAATATAAAGTGGAACTAAATTTTGGTCTTGTAAGGCTTGTCTTTACATTAGCCGTGAAAACATTACATTGCCCTAGCCTCAGTAATATCTCAATTAAAATTAGTATCCCCACTACAAAGAACTACAACTAAAGCACAAGGTTTCACGTAGAAGAACCACAATTTGTTTATAACACCTAACCTGGAAAGGTGATGAATATAATGATTCTCACTCTCTGTAACCCTGACATAAAACATAGACACAAAATAATGACATACAATCAAATCCAATACCTAGCTACACGAAAGAACAAGCAGATCTGACTGGCTCAGAACTGAGTTAATATGGAAGCTGCTTCTGTTGTTTGAGTGGAATCAGATGGCAGGTAGTTAACTTCAGGCATGATGTGTCTCATATATTTGAGCCTGAAATATAATGAAACAAGTAATTGGCATTTTCCCAAGAAGTGTTTATATTAAATGGGCGCACAGAGTGGATTAAAGCAAGCATAAAAACTTGTGATGCTCTTTTCTGGCAGGAAACTGTAAAAGGTTTGAACAACAACAACAAATAAATCACATGATAGTGTAGTAAAATTGGTATGCAATCTCATACAGGGCACCTCATAAAAAATAGCAAGAGTACTGCAGAAATATTTAAAAACTGAAATAAAGCAACTGTTTCCAACCATCCAGCTTCTAACATTTAAGAGTCTGAGTCTCTGACTCAGAACAGCTATATTGGTGTTTTAAAAGCTCAGTTGTTTGTCCTCTCCTCCCTCTCCCCCCCAGTCCTTTTTGTCACATCCTATATGATTGACTGCTTGTTACTAATGTCAGCTTCTTCAGGGGGACATACTTCCTCGCCTCCCCCACCTTCAATCCTACTTTGAGGTTGATGAGTGTGAAGAAAGCTGTCAGTTTAAGAGTTTCCACAGCTTGGAAACATGTCCTGCAAGAAGAGATGGAAAGAACTGCTCTGTGCTTCAGCTCTTAGACCTTAAAACTGTTTCCCTACCAGTGTGTTAGAGACATATTGATGGGCAGCTTTTTCATAAACTGAGACAGAAAGGTTCATCAAACCCTGCTTTAGTTGTTCAAAAATAGAGCAAGAAGAAAAAACAAGTTCTGGGAGATTTGGGGGATGCAGAATGTTATATATGTTGTTTATCTTCATTCATTTTGACTATTCTGCAAGAAAAGAATGCTCCCCCAGAGACAGTCTATAAATAATACAATAATAAAAAACAACCCTTTCAAATATACTGACAATATAATAGATATAACAAAATGCAATTTACCCTCTAAGGTTACATGTTTTGCTACCTAGCCCTGCTTGTTACCTGTTTCCTTGAAAGGGAGAGAAATTTGGTCTACTGTGTCCTTACATTTAATGAACTACAGAGCTTCTTTCAATAACAAGAATAAATATGTCCTTCAAATATCACGTATCAAATGGAAGAGATTTATTTGAGGGTAATTTCCTCAGCTGATATCTAACTTTCAAACAATAATGAAACATATTAATTAGGTTAAAAAATAGCATTCCCAGTAACCTGAATCTTGGCTGATGTCTTTAGCCTATTCCATTTGGTTTACAGATCTTAAAAATACATGCCAAAAACTTCAACATGAGGTGCATAATGTACATGTGTAAGAGTGTAGAATTTGGCTCTACTCCCAAATGATGTTAAGTTTAGGAAATAATGTTGTTTCTTAAAGTAGATGCAAGCTGCCTGAATTGGATTCCTATAATCAGTCATCCAAAATAGACTATTTATTTAAGACTTATTTGTAGGCAGACAAGCTGAAAACCTATTTTTACACACACCAAAATAAAGTTTATAGTATCTCATCAACATTGAAATTACTCCTTTATACATACTCCACATACTGATTTTTGTTTCATGGTTAAGATTACTGGTAGAGCTATGCAATGCTTAACAATTTCCATACACAGCCATGCATGCTAACATCTCCATCAACTTCAGTCCTTGTGAATTTAAATCCAAGTGCCACACTGCATCCCTCCAACACACTTTACTTTCTGATACAGGTACAAATTAACCCAGAATACCCTTTAAGCCTATGTCCACACATGCAGACGTGCACTTGCTCACATAGCACAAATTGCATTTGCTCAAATAGCCACAGCACAAATTTGTGCCAGAGATTTGTGCCTCAGCACATGTGCCTGAACAGGCACTTTGGAGCTTCTGAGGCTTGGCCAGTTGATATATGGGGACTCTAGCTCCCTGTGCTAGCTGGACTGCTGCAGCAGCTCTGACCTACAGTGGCCCCTGCCACTTCACCCATTGCAGCAGTCTGACAGTGGGGGGCTGCTACCTGGCTGTCACCTGCAACAGCATCTGTCCCCTTGGACCTTCAGCCCCATGGCTGCATGCCTGCCAGATCTGGACAGGGACTGCATGTCTGCCTGGTATGGACACTGCAGTAAATGGCCAGGAGGCCAGATACCTGGTCTGCCCTCCACCTGGGTCCCTGGTATCA